>NW_016107538.1:2341566-2420962 GCF_001604975.1 Cebus imitator | reverse complement strand
TCTCTCCTCCCTCCCTTCTTCTCTCCTCCCTCCCTTCCTCTCTCCCTCCCTCCTCTCTTCCTCCCTCCTCTCTCCTCCCTCCCTTCCTCTCTCTCTCCCTCTGCAGATGCCTGACCATCTCAAGCCAGGCTGAGGGCCTTCACCAGACACAGATCTCTGCCTTCCCATCCTCCAGAACTGCAGGAAAGGAAGGTCTGTTGTTGAAGCCACACGGTCTATGGCATCTTATTACAGCAGCCCACACTGAGCAAGATAGTGCTAGCCACAGAAAAGGTAACGAGTCCAATTATTCACTACATTTTCACATATCTGAAAGGTGTATGTAAAGGGTGTGTTCTCAGTAGTTGTTACAAGCTAACTTGTTAAACCTAAAGGCTGAAAACAAGTTACATGAACTGCATTAGATTACTCACCCTTGGCCAGCATCCATCTGATAAAGCATGGTTCATCTCAACCACCATTTTCTCCTGATTTGCATGTTATTGCTTATATTATTTAAATTCTCTTTTGTTATTGTTACTCACTGCTATCTCATACGATAGCCTCAAGTTACAAAATGAATGGGTTTTAAAATCTTTTATTTTAAACATCACTAAAAAATAGTGATGAGAGCAGTGACAAAGTGTATACTCAGAATACCACAATAAATGTAACAGAAATATAAACTACATATTAGAATAACACAACAATCATTACGGTACATATGGCCTCCATGGAAACACAGACTGAGAATTTATATGTCCAGGTATTTCCAACAAACTGCCAAAAATAGTTTATAAGAATTATGACAATTTATAGCTTATGATTGAGTATCATTGGAACAATGATCCACTCCCATCTGCAATGCATTGTTAGTTAAGAAATTCTATTAAATCACTCCCTGGGAAGTCAATTAATTTTTTTTTTTTTTTTGAAACAGAGTCTTGCTCTGTCATCAGGCTGGAGCACAGTGGCACAGTCTCGGCTCACTGCAACCTCCACCTCCTGGGTTCAAGCGATTCTTCTGCTTCAGCCTCCTGAGTAGCTGGGACTACAGATGTGTGCCAAACACCTAGCTAATTTTTGTATTTTTAGTAGAGACGGGGTTTCACCATGTTGGCCAGGATGGTCTCAATCTCTTGACCTCGTGATCCACCCATCTCGGCCTCCCAAAGTGATGGGATTACAGGCTTGAGCCACCGTGCCTGGCCTGGAAGTCAATTAATTTTCCGTAGAACAAGTGCAAAATCATACTTACCAAGAAAAAAGCTAATAAATTTGGTCACTAAAAGAAGAGACCACAATGTAGACACATCTTCTAAATTATACCCAAGTAGCAAAGACAGTTCACACTGTTTCTAAGATGCTGGAAAAAGAGATTCCATGATAAATGTTGAGCTTAGCATAAAGAAGGTGGCTTTTATTCTAAGTCATCAATAGACAAATTCCTTTATCAGATGATATTGTTGAACACTTATAATATCACTAATACCACGTATAAGAGCCATTATTACTGACAATGACAGCAGATGCTTTTATTTGTAATTTGTCTAAGCCAGCGGTTCTTGACAGGGGTCAATTTGCCCCCCAGGGGACATTTGGCTAAATCTAGAAATATTTTTGGTTGTTATAGGTGGGGAGGAAGAGGGATGAGAGAGTGTTACCAGTGTCTGTGTGTGAAAGTCAGGACATCTGCTAAAATCCTACAGTGAAAAAGTCAACCCCCACAAAGAACTTTCTGACCCCAAATGTCAGTGGTGCTGAAGTGGAGAGATTCTGATCTCAACCACTCATGTACAGAAGATGAATCAGCTGTATGAGGAGAGAGAGAGGAGGGGAGGGGAGGAGGGAAAGTGACGGATGAAGGTCTTGAAGATTTTTTGTTCTTTTCTTGAAAATTGATGCCATGGAAGAGATGTTGTTATAGCTAAGATAATGATTACTTTCTGATTCATGAAGCTCAGAAGGCATCTTGCCCTCCATATGATGAAGAGCCATATATTGGTGCAGCCTGCTTGATTAGCAGAGGATAGGCCAACAACTGACTGAGTGTCAAAATAAATCATGAAAACTGGGAATGTGGTCAACTCGTGGTCACTGAAGTTCATCTTTTAAACTTCTCTTGTGAAGAAATTAGCCCAAGTTCACAATTCTTTTTTCCCACTCTGAAGAGTGGAGTCACTCAAAGGGAAAAGTACTTACTTGGGGTTTAGAAAGGAGAACTCGAGTTAAATATTTTTCTTGATGAAAGTTATGTCAGTAAAGACCACTTTTACCATTTCAAGTTAGCTTAATGTGGGTGATATATCCCATTGATATTTTAAAGATGGATTTTTCAAGGCAAAAGCAACATTCCCACTGGGAGGGAATGGCGTTCAAAAGTGGGCTTGCTGCCATTTGGGGGATCTGTTATCCACCTCCCAACCTCATGCTTTGGGGTGAACCTTGTGAGAGAGGGCAAGCGGCAAGGCACCTTCTAACAAAGCTTAACTGTGTTAAAATAATTAATTTAGAGCATATCAGGCTGAGGCAGCTGTAACATCTTGGGTTCCCATTTAAGCAAATAAGAACCCAACTCAATGCAAGCAGTAAAACAAAACTTAGGCTTAACAAATCAGAAACAGCCAACTAACCTCTATCTAGGGACGCTCCACTTGAACCAATCAAATATTTTCTTTTCTTGCTTTCTTGAACATTTTATGAAAGGTTCCCGTGAAACCCCTGCCATGTAGCACTGAACCACCTGTCATCTGGTACTGCCCAGTTCATGAATTGCTGAATGCTCGAATAAACACGTTAACATTTTAATGTGCCTGAGTTTATCTTTTAACATTTCTTTTGCTTCCCCTTCTCGCCTCCATAAAATGTTTCTGATCTCTTCTTAAGTGAGAATATTTCCACTCCACAATGGGGAGGAGGCCAGCCACCAGGAGAGTGGAGAAGACAGTCCCGCATGGGGTACCCAGGCTTCTGTGCCTGAAGTAACCTCATAGAGTCCCACACACCCTTCAGGGTTAGGGGAGCAGCCATGTGCTCGTTCTCCCATGTAGCACAAAGGGGTGCAGGGATGGAGCTGAGAACCGGATGTGTGAGGGCCAAGATGCCAAAGCAGATCCAGTGGGGACCACATGACTCAAGGCCAGATAGGGACAAGGACACATCCCTGGGTACCAGTGCAGACCTATTACATCCCTGTGACTGACGTCTCTCACCACTCCCCCTCTCCACCCCTGCCCCAATGTTAAATAATGGGTGTCTGAGCTCAGATACCTTTCCTGAAGACTTAAATTTAAGAAAAAACACAAAAAATTCTTGAAGTGACTGAATTATCAGTTGTTAAGATTGTGCTTTCTGGTATCAGGTGAAATGAACCTTAGGATTGAGACTCTCGTCTCTAGCAATGATAGTAATAGTGTAAAGATTATAATAAACAAAACTCCCTTTCTTGCAAACACAAGTTACAAGGCTTGAAAATGGGAGTCCACCCCCCACCCACCATACACACGCAAATTTACACAGAAATGTAGAGGCTGAAAAGAAAATGTGGATTTTTATTCTATAGATGGGGCAAAGCTGAAGTGAGTAAATACTTCAACTGGAGTCACCAACATCAGACAGTTAAAAACCAAAACCTGAGGATGGCTGTTTTTGCCTTGGCTTTCATCCTAACTACCATACAAGCACATGCTCAATGACTATGCAAGAAGTGCTTTGGCCTCAGAGACATTTGGAGAGCACTGAGAACAAGCATCAGTAATTTAGAACGTTGCCTTGGAACAGATCCCTTGGGCGTTGGGTTCTTCAGAAACACTAGAATTTTCTTTACGGAAACCAGGATGAAGGCAGGAACTGGAAAGAAGAGGTGGTTAAAAGAAGCTAGAGTTCTAAAAAGCCTGTGGATCCTTTTCAATAGAAGAAAATGAGCAGTTTCAAACAAGTTCTATCTTGAAATTTCCATACAGATTCAAGTTCCCAGAAAGTGGCAAGTTAATCCCGACAAGTGATAGCTGTAGTCAAAGCAAGTCCTTTTCTCCTGGCAAGGGTGAAAGGGCGTAACTACACAATTCCAATCATTTTTAAAGCCATCCTTTAAAGCTTGCTCCAAAATTAAGCATATACCCCACACACATAAATCAACATACTATAGAGCTCATCAAATGTTAGAACTGAGAAGTGCTTCCAAAATTATCAAGTCTAGAGAACTCATTCTGCAGATAAGGACTCAGGCACCCAAGGACGTGCCCTGCCCATTGTTACCAAGTTAGTTAGAATTGAAAATAAAGCTCTGGTCTCCCAGTTCCTAGTGCAGACCAATTTTATCCATTGCTACTATTAAAAAAAAAAAAAAAAAAGTGGTAGCATTGTTTGTTTTTCCAGTACTGACTTTCTCCAATATGACAGCAGGACACGGCAAGGAAATAAAACATACCAGTGTGAGTTGGAAGATGGTAAGTGAACAAGAGGCTTCAGTCAGGTGAGCTTTGACCCCTGAGTGAGGAATTAAGTTAGTTCCAATAGTCTGGAGTGATGGTTTACAAATGTTTTGATCATGTTGTTTAAAAAGTTTGAGCATTAAACAACATGTGATCAAAACATTTGGAAACCACGATAGAGATAGAGATAGACAGATATAGATATATAGATATAGATATAGATAATGTTGGACTTGAAGATGTTTAACTCCTGACATTAATATTTGTAAGCAGGCCAGACATAGTGGCTCACATCTGTAATCCCAGCACTTTGGGAGGCTGAGGTGAGCATATCACTTGAGGTCAGGAATTTGAGACCAACCTGGCCAACATGGTGAAACCCTATCTATACCATATGTGTGTGTGTGTGTGTGTGTGCGCGTGCGCGTGCGCATATATATATGTATATATATATGTATATATATACACGCACACACACACACATATATATATATGGGGGGAGAAACATAGCAAAAGATAAGGAATTTTAAAAGATGATATTTTAAAAATAAATTTGAATAGAAGTTGACATGGCACAAGGTAAATCACTATAACAAATATATCTCCCAAATTTCAGTGGCTTGGCAAAATAAAGTTTCTTTCTTTCTCGTGTTGGGATTGGTAGAAAGGGTGTTGGCCCCTTGCATTCATTTGAAGATGCAGGATCTTTCCATCTCATGGCTTTTCCATCCTCTAAGGCCTTGGAATCTTCTTCATTTAACCAGAGAATGGAGAAACAGAGGAAGACTTGAGGCCTGCACGGTGTAAGAAAACTTAAGACCTAGACCTGGAAGGGGCAGCACTATGGTAGCATGACTGCCCTGACTCCATTCATCCAAAGACAGTCATGTGGTCCCAGCAAGGGAGGCTGGGAAACGTAGTCAAGCTTGTGCTTGGGAGGAAAAGGCAGTGAGGTTTGGTGAATACATAGCAAACTCTAACACAGAAATTCAAGTCTCTCCATATCCCAGAAGATTTTTTGAGCACCCTGCAGGGTTTCCCATTTGGAAACTATTAGCCTGGAAGACTAGGCACAGACTGACCCTGTTAACCCCCATTCCTCTCCCACAGAGCAGAACTCCCTGAGGAGAACAGATTTAGGGTCAGATGAGAAGATGTTAATAATAGCTAACATTACTGAGCATTTACCCTGTGTCCAGCACCAACTAAGCAGTTCACATGCATTGACTCATTTAACCCAACAAAAACTCAGTGATGTAGATGCTATTATTATCCCCATTTTCCAGACAAAGAAATGAAACTGAAGCCCAGAGAGACTGTAACTTATCCCAAATCACACAGCATCAGCTACGGAATTTGACATCCATCACTGGCTCCCGAGTCTGTGCTGTGCATCACTATATTGTGCTGAGCCTAGAGGGAAAATGCGAGAATAACTCCCAGCTCGGCAGGCTTTCCACGCCAGGTAGAGACAGGGCAGGAGAGTGGCAGGCTGGGGCCGAGGTGGGTGGGTGCCATGAGTGGGGCTGCACAGGGAGAGCAGAGCCAGACAGGAATAGGAGGGCTGGCACGAGGTAATAGGGGTGAAGAAAAGTGAGCTTGCAGAGTCAAGCTGTTGGAGCTCAGCCATGCCATGCAGGAAGCAAGTGCCATGTGGAGGACTCAGAGAGCCCAGGTAGTGCCCGATGCCCAGGGGAGCCCCTTTCACGCTGGTCCCTGTCCTTGATTAAACTTGGAATGACAACTGGTAAGAAGTTAGCCCAACAGAGGTGGTCATGGCGTGCCCACATCCCAGCTGCTCCCAGAGCTCATGCCTGTTGCACCCCCAGGACAAGCTCAGCTACTTGCCTGCCCTGGCAACAAGGTCTGAGTGTCACCAGCATTGCAACAGCCCCTGTGGCGTGCTGGGTCCTCCAGACTCACGCTGGCCCTTCTGATGCCCTAGCCCCTTGGGCATTCTAAGGAGTCCACCCTATCCTGGTCTCCACACCAAATGGACCTAATTTACCCAGGTAGAAAAACTCTCAGTGGGTGTTTCCAGGGTACTGTCCCCACTGTCACCACATCATATTCTAAGCCAGTGGCTGAACAACCTCGGTTCTGGCTCCCCTTGGAACGTGATCAGAGTCTGTCCATGGGTAAGAAAACAAACTATCAGGTCACGCACTCCTGTGTTGCTCCCGCCATAACTTTGACCTCCAGCAAATCACTCAGTGCCTCAGTTTCCCCACAGTAAAAGTAGCTCAGAAATCTGATGACTCAAGCCCCCAAGGAAATTCTGGGTAGTTCTGTGTGTCTTCACTTCAACACTGCTGAGTCTTTTTTCCAGGTGGCTGGATGACAAATCTTCCTCTAGGACATGTGGGGTTGTAATTTGCACTCAGAGATGCAGGTGGCCCAGGGGTCTCCTTTCACAAATGAGAGGCCTGTCTCTGCCACGTGAAAGGCTGCCTGTGAACATCACAGAGGTCACCCTAACCTCATCACAGAGCTTCCCTACTGTGGTGGCTGTCAACTCTCCCTCTCTGCTGGTCGGAGCCCACATCTTGTTCAGGGATCCGGCCCCAGGAAAGAAGGAGCTGCATGCCTTCTCTGCTTCTATTCTGATTTTTTTTTAATTGTCCTATTTACCAATCCGGCATGTTACCACCTGTTTTAATCAGTTTGCACTAGATGTAATGGGCAGAAAGTGCTAAGCCATGCAGTATATTATGGAATATGACTGGCCCACCCTGGAATACTTTGCAAGGCTCTGTCACCCCCATATCCCACTTAGCCCTTATAGCTGTCCCAGGAGAGCCCACCCCCGCCACCCTTGAATAGACAATAGAACTGCTGCACAAAGAACATAAGAGACTTGGTCAAGATCACTGAAGCAACTGGGATTCGAACCTAGGACTTGCCTGACTCCAAATCCCAGCTATTAACACCTCGCTCTGCCTCATCAGGAGGAGAGAAAAATTATATAAGCCAAGGAGTGGTAGGTTACATGGAAAGAAAATAAAGAGGGGAAGTGAGTGGTCTCAGCCATGGAAGGTTTGACAATTCAGGCCATGCACTAGATTATTATGGTAGACTTACTATTTGACCTCTTTGAACTTGTGAAATAGTTTTTATTCTATAATTTATTTATTCATTCTTTCACTAAGAATTTACTGAAAAATTATCATGTGTGAAAATGTCTTATAAACTCTTCCCCCACCCGCCAGCCGAGACGGAGTCTTGCTCTGTCGCTCATAGCTGGAGTACAATGGCATGATCTTGGCTCACTGTAATCTCCACCTCCCAGGTTCAAGCGATTCTTCTGCCTCAGCCTCCCGAGTATCTGGGATTACAGGTGCATGCCTACCACATCTGGTTAATTTCTGTATTTTTAGTAAAGACGGGGTTTCCCCATGTTGGCCAGGCTGGTCTCGAACTCCTGATGTGATCCACCCTCCTCAGCCTCCCAAAGTGCTGGGATTACAGGCATGAGCCACCGCACCCAGTCTGCAAACTCTTAAGTACATAAGCAATTATTAATTTCTAAACCTTGTGAGAGCTGCAAAAGATTTCTGCCCTTAAGGAATTTATAACTTGTTGAGCCTAGAATAAGTATTTCCCTTATATTTCTTAGAACAAGAATGAAGTATCCTCTAATAACAGTGAGAAGGTACAGGATGTAGCTAAAGCATTTGTGTCCAGATTTTCCCACTGTCCCTTCCTATTCATCACTGTCCCTGCCCGTTGACTCATTTCAACTTGGGATTCACTATGACCATTAGATCCTTTTCTTCTCTATTTCTCTTGAAGTTCATTCTAACTACTTGGACATTATTTAATCCCATATTCACAATGCCCACCTTCCCAAACTTTGACTTGGTGACCTATTAACAAGAGTTCTGTTTCACCCAATGACTCACTGAGGAGAGAAGAGAACCTCACATTTGTGGGACCGGCCACAGTATGCACCCAGAAGCTGTGGGACTAATAGCCACTCCTCAGAGAGTCCCTGGGGAAAGTGAGGCATAACAGACCCTAACTGCAGTAAGTCAGCTGGGCCTGGCCTGGTAGCTCTGAGTCTTTTCTGTCACACATTTCCATTGAAAGACTGCCTTCAGGAGCAAGGGAGTTTAATGAGGCTGTCCACAGTGGGGCAGCCAGCGGTAGTGGAACTGAAGTGGAAATCATGTGATTTCGGTGAAAAAGTATAAACTGACCAGATTTAGTGAGCCACCACCCAGCTAGAGAACAGATGTGACCTCTCAGTGGGCAGAGCTGCACAAGGCCAGATCCCCTCCCTCCTCAGCCATGAAGGCAGCCACTGGTCCCAAGAGAAGGAGGGAGAACCAGACCTCACTCCCCAAGCCAAAGAGGGATCACCACTGAGGCACAGCCCAGAGGGAGCTCAGGGGCCTCCTCCCCCATCCCTCTCCGTGTCCTTCCCACTGTGACCTCCTTCAAGGGCGTGATCACCCAGCCTGTTAGGCACTACGTAGTAAAACGGGTCAACCTTTAAAAGCACTTTTCACTACGAAGGCCCAGAAAAAGATAAAAGATGACATTAAATGGGGGTTGAGGGGAAGGGCAGGGCCCAAGAGGGTGACTGAAAAAAAACATAGATAGTTTCTGGAATTGGACTTGCTAAGCCTTACCCATTAGTCCCCGCCCTCGGAAGTAAGGGCCTGTCATTCTGTAAAGGGACACAGCCACACGCAGAGAAGAAGGTGGAGGCCTCCACCCCTTCCCTCTTGGTCCCCGCCTAGGAGGGACTGTGGTGCTAGTAAAAGAGGGACTGCCTGGCCCGGAGCCCTGGGGATCCCCTCCTTTGTCTGGAACCCTCTGGCTCACCGCGTCCTTCCTCCAGGCCACGTGGCCCTGCCCCGCAGGGCAGGCGCGCTGGGGGCTACTCAGACCGCGCAGGGAGGAGAACCTTGCGGGGACCGCGCTGCTGCCTCTCCTCCGCCCTTTTCCCCTTAGTTTTTCAAGCTCCCAAGAAGAGGAGCTTCAGATTTGTGGGTTGTTTTTAATGCATTCCACATGCCGGAAGAAATGTTGGCCCGGCCTCAGCAGTTGCTCTGCCTTTGGGAGTCTCCCCGCCTCCCCTCCAGGCCCCAAAGCCGCAGGGAGAGAAATAGGCGGACGGGCGCCATCTGTTGGCAGCTGCCTGGACCCGCACGGAGACGCGGAGGACTAAGGTGGGGCGCAGGTTGCCTGTGAAGAGTTCGATCAGGGATCTCGGGAAAGAATTAATGACTATCTGATGAAACGTCCTCGAGGGATGGCCCAAGCTGCAACTCCCGCCTGTGATCCCAGGGCTTTGGGAGGCAGAAGCGGGAAGATCTCTTGAGCTCAAGAGTTTGAGACCAGCCTGGGCAATGTAGCAAGACCCTCACTCAACAAAAAATAAAATAAAAATAAATTAGCCGGGTGTGGTGGTGCACGCCTGTGGTCCCAGCTACTTGAGAGGCTGAGGTGGGAGATGCAGTGAGCTGTGACCACGCCACTGCACTCCAGCCTGGACGACAGAGCAAGACCATGTCTCCAAAAAAAAGTCCTTGAGGCAAAAGGTGACATGCTTTAGAACACTTCAGTCCTTAGACAGGAACAGTGAAGTGACTGAACATTGCGGGGGCACGTGCAGGACCCTCTTGGCCTCCTTTTGCTGCCTCATTATGTTTTATTTCAACTTTAAAAAGAGTTGCTGGCATTAGAATGTCAAAAAATTGGTGACATTAGAATGTCAAATTCTTTGAAGGATGGAGATTTTTGCATTCAGTTATGTGTTCACCAAAATCAGCTAGCAGAAGATTCTGTGCAAGTTAACGTGTAAGTTTATGGTTTGGTGAAATCTAATAGGTAGAGAAGGGGGAAATGGAGCAAATGGAAATAAATGGTTGTTATGGTTAGGAAAAGGCCACAGTGAGACTTTTCACGGCTAGCATGCACACCATCGAAGTTCTATCCCAAACAGAAGGAAGCTCTTATAGGATGGTGAGTTATGGTAGGGTTCTAGGAGAGGTTCTCAGTCTATTGGAAGGGGGAAGGGAAGGGTTGGGAAGGGTAGGGGGAAGTGAATGAAGTTCCAAAGCCAGGGAGCTAGGCACAACCCCATGAGTAGCACCAAACCTAAGGATGGTTTCTCAGGGACACTCAGAAAAAAGACCCCTGTCTCCTGAGAGCAAGCGTGTAGCCCTGACTGTCTCCACATTTCCGCTGAACATGGTCCTGTCCACCAAATCAGGCCTGAGGATTCTGAAACACCTCCAGGCCCTGGGCCGTCACCCCCGAAACAGCCCAGGAACCAGGGGCTTAGGCCCAAAAAATGGGAAGCTTCTGGTACTGGGCTTTATATTACTGCAGTTTTTATTTTTTTTATTATTTTTTTTTTATTTTTGAGACGGAATCTCACTCTGTCGTCCACGCTGGAGTGTGACGGCGCGATCTTGGCTCACTGCAACCTCCACCTCCTGGGTTCAAGTGATTCTCCTGCCTCAGCCTCCTGAGTAGCTGAGACGACAGGTGCGTGCCATCACGCCCAGCTAATTTTTGTATTTTTAGTACAGACGGGGTTTCATGTTGGCCAGGCCAGTCTCTAACTCCTGACCTCGTGATCCACCCGCCTTGGTCTCCCAAAGTTCTGGGATTACAGGCGTGAGCCACCACGCCCAGCCTAGTCCTGCATTTTCAACTGGAACAAGACTTTGTGATGTGTGGGTTTTCACACCCTTTCTCTAAGAGGGAGCCCTGCCTCTTAGAGCCACCTTTGTCTTTGCCAATTTGTCCCTTGGGTTTGGCAACACAGAGGCAGTGGCCAGAAGAGAGGCAGAATTGGAGTCATGATCATGGGACTTTGGCTTTGGACAAGGCCAAGATTTACTTGGATAAGAACATAAACACAAGGAGCTGCTGGAAGAGAAGAGCTGAGCTTTGGAGGGGTTTAGTAAGAGCTGAGCGCACGGAAGATGACAGTTTTGGAAATCGGCTGCAGTAACGTGGAGCATACTGACAATCACTTCAATAAGGACAATTTAAGAGACAGGGTCTCACGCTGTGGCCCGGGCTGGAGTGCCATGGTGCGATCACAGCTCACTGAAGCCAAAATCTCCTGGGCTTAAGCGATCCTCCCACCTCAGCCTCCCAAATAGCTGGGACTACAGGCACATATATCCATGCCCAGCTCATTTTTAAAGTTTTTTGTAGAGCCAGGTTTCACTGTTTTGTCCAGATTGGTCTCAAGCTCCCAGGCTCAAGGGACCCTCTCTCTTCAACCCCCCAAAGTGCTAGGATTACAGCTGTGAGCCACTGTGCTCCACGTAGGATGAGGTTTTTAAGGTGATTTCTGGTGCATCCAGAAGATAATTCCTCGCCTCCCTCTGATCTTTAGGGGTTTCTTGAGGAACTAAAAATTGGAAGGTACTTATCATTGCTCTTCTGGAAAAAGAAGAGGGTCCAATAAAACTGCGTTTCTTTGAGCCCACATCATGCATAGCGCAGGCCACAAGGACCCCCAGTTACATACTGATGACACATTCAATGCCTGTGTGTTCTCAGCACTGACGAGGTAGTGGTAATGAAGGCAGACGTGGAGCTATCGTCCTAGACTTTTTTCCCTTTAATATTTAAAGCAAACCTGTTCAGCAAAACAAAGGAGGCCAGAGGAAAAAAAAAAAAAGTCCATGTCAGTTTTTAGAAAAAATCTGGACTATGTGTCTTTCCAAGATGCATGAAAATCATTGGTCCAAGTTGCTGCTGATGAGCCGGTGGGCGGACTGGGAGTTTATTAGTGCAGACCTACAGTACACTGTGGAGCGCATGTCAATTCTCCCAGCAGTCTCAGGCAGTGATGCTAGTGGTTTAGAGCACAGATTCTAGATCAAGACATTCCTGGGTTCAGATCCCAGCACTGTCACTTCCTTCCTGTATAACTCAAGAAAGTCTTGACTTTTGCAGAGGTCACCGCTGCTGGGAGCCCCATACTATCAGCCATGGTCAACCCCACCATGTCCTTCGACACCGCCACCGATCATGAGCCCTTGGGCCATGTCTCCTTCGAGCCGTTTGCAGACAAGTTTCCAAAGACAGCAGAAAACTTTCATGCTCTGAGCACTGGAGAGAAAGGATTTGGTTATAAGGGCTCCTGCTTTCACAGAATTATGCCAGAGTTTGTCAGGGCAGTGACTTTACATGTTATAATGGCGCTCGTGGCAAGTCCATCTACAGGGAGAAATTTGATGATGAGAACTTCATCCTAAAACATACAGGTCCTGGCATCTTGTCCATGGCAAATACTAGACCAGACACAAATGGTTCTCCGTTTTTCATCTGCACTCCCAAGACTGAGTGGTTGGACGGGAGGCATGTGGTCTCTGGCAAGGTGAGAGAAGGCATGGCTATTGTGGACACCGTGGAGCGCTTTAGGTCCAGGAATGGCAAGACCAGCAAGACGATCACCATTGCTCACTGTGGATAATTCTAATTAAAGTTTGACTTGTATGTGTTTTGTTGTTGTTGTTGTTTTGGGGTTTTTTGTTTGTTTGTCTGTTTGTTTTGAGACGGAGTCTCACTCTGTTGCCAGGCTGGAGTGCAGTGCGCAATCTCGGCTCACTGCAACCTCCACCTTCCGGGTTCAAGCAATTCTACTGCCTCACACTCCTGAGTCGCTGGGACTACAAGCATGTGCCACCAAGTCCAGCTAATTTTTTGTTTTTAGTTGAGATGGGGTTTCACCATGTTGGCCAGGATGGTCTCAATCTCTTGACGGATCTCGTGATCTGCCCACCTCGGTCTCCCAAAGTGCTGGGATTACAGGAGCGAGCCACCGCGCATGGCCCCAACTTGTGTTTTACCTTAATCACCAAAGCATTTCTTCCATAGCTCAGGAGAGCGCTACTCCACCCCATTTGCTCGCAGTATCCTAGAATCTTCGCGTCCTTGCTCAGTTTCCTTTGGGTTCCTTGTTTTCCTTGCTCCCTTCCATGCCTAGCTGGATTGCAGAGTTAAGTTTATGATTATTATATAAAAACTCAATAAGAAAAAAGAAAGTCTTTATCCTGTTATGCCCCCATCTTCTTATCTGTAAAGTGGGGATAAAAAAAAGGACCACTCCTTTAGAGTTCATGTGAGGAGTAAATGAATTTGTAGGTGAAAGTGTTAGCACAGTGGCTGCCACGTTATAATGTTTATTAAGTGTTAGTTACCAGCCAGGGAAGGAGAACCATCTCTTGAAACAGACAGACTCAGGACCTTTGGAAATATCTGTGGTCTGACCATTCAGTCAGATCAGCCCAGAGCCCAAGCTGCACACATGTCCCGTGGACTGACTGCATCCCTAGGAGGCACTCCTCTGCTGGGATGAAGGCATCTCTGAGTTGGTGGGGACCAGCTCCAAGCCCGTCACCTGACCCTGGGGTACTGTGATTCTCTTGCCCACCTCCCTGTAACAGCCACTCCACTTACCCCTCATTGGAGATGAGAAAGGAAGGAAAAGCAGAGCTGGGCTGCTGTGGTTTTTGTCCTGTCCCCAAAGACCTCTAGAAGGAATGGAGAGACATCACAGGCTGAGGCTCTCCACCCAGACCCCATGTAACTGCCTGGCCAAAATGGTCCAAGGTAGGCAGCATCCCGCTCTGGTCCTGCAGGTGCTCACATGCTCTGCTCCCATGTGGCCAGGAGTGACCCCCTGTTCCTCAGGGGACTGGGGAGTCCCAAGTTCCAATCGCTCTCCCCTTGAGGTTCACATGCCCTCGCTCCCCTCCCTGTGGCTTCCCTGGTGCTTCTCACCATACCCAAAGCTCCACCACCTTAAATGAGTCACACATTCACATTGTGCATGCCGTGCTGCTCTGGGACCAGGAAAGTGACCCACTAATAGCTTATAAACGAGCACAGGCCAAGGTATGGTTTTCATGTTTAAAAATCTTTCTGGGTATTTCTGGACCTACTTCTTGGTCTTGTCTCTTATTGCTATTTCCTTCCCTGTGTTCCTCATGCCTCTAACATGAAGGGTAACTTCACGGCAGCCCCAGCTTCTCATAGACAAGCTCAGTGCCTTTGGAAATATTTGTGGTCTGTAAATATTTGTCTAGACAGTGCCCTGGTAAGCTGGGGGGCACTTGCCAGGGGAAGAGACCCTGATAAGTCACTGCACTGGGGACAGAAAATGCTCTGACTTCAATTTCTATTTGTTTTTATCTCATTTTTAAACTTCTATTCTGGGACATGTTTTAGATTTACATAACGGCACAGTAATAGCTGTTTACATTAATAAATAAATACACAGTTACTGAGGATGCAAATGTGAAAGGGCACAATTTTAAAGATTTGGCAGCCAGGGTCCTGGCCCACAGTGCCTGTCTGTCATTCTCTGATCTGGCTTCAGGGAGGTTTTCTTGCTATATCAGCCCCCAGGGTTGTTCTCCAACCAGAGTAATAAGCACAGCCTCTAACAGAGGGAAGAGCCTGGCACCAACCAACCAATCAGAGGGACCTGGAGGCTCTGGCCTCAGTCCACATGAACCCCATAGTTGCGGGACCAAGGGGAAGTGCTAAGGGGTAGCCCACATGACAGGATGCACTTGGGAGGCCTGGAGCAGCTGCTGGTTACAACAGTCAGGCAATACTTTGGAAAATTCACAGCAAGGAGTGCTGAATATCAGCACTGACTACAACTTCTTTCCAAGTGGTCGTTCCTACCAGCCGCACCTTTGCGAGTTTCTTGGTCTTTGCTTATACAGATCCCTGAGAGTAAAATGCCCTTCCACACTTTCTCTGTCTATTAAAATTCCACTCATCTGGCTGGGCACAGTGGCTCACACCTGTAGTCCCAGCACTTTGGGAGGCCAAGGTGAGAGGATCACTTGAGCCCAAGAGATAGAGGTTGCAATGAACGATGATTGTGCCACTGCACTCCAGCCTGAGCGACACAGCAAGGGCCAAAAGAGAAAAATCCACTCATCCTTCAAGCTCTAGTAGAGATCCTCCCCTATCAGGGAGAACCCACTGATGCTCTGAATTAGATGGAAGTGCTCCTTCCCTGACTCACAGGGCGTGCTCTGACTTAGCTGTTACTGTGCTCTTGCTCACCCTGAAGGCAGACTGTTAAGCTCCTGAAGGGAGAAACTATTATATTTCAACAAGCCTAAGATGCCATGGTTGTAAAATACATCATTATTTTATGTATCTCTAACAAAGAAAAGAACCTGCCAATGGACCATTGAGTGGTAAGACATATCCTGATTTCAGAGATGTTGAAATTTTTTTAAAAAAAAGCAAAAGTGCTACTTAGAATGAATGACATGTGGTGGCCAGCTGGCCTGTGTCTCTGCATCGTCCATGTCTAGCATCGTGTTTGATTTGCAGCAAGTGTTCAGGAAATGTTTCTCTTTGCTGTTTTCAGGGTTCTAGTCAGGAGTTCCAGGGGAGGAAGTAGAGAGGAGAGCTGGGCTGGAGGAAGATGATGATGAGACCCGAACGACTAAGACTTGAGCTAATAAACAAATCAACAAGAAAAAAGCAAACGACCACATAAAAAGTGGGCAAAGGACATGAACAAACACTTATCAAGAGAAGACGTACAAGTGGCCAATAAACATGAGAAAATACTCAACATCATTAATTATCAGAGAGATGTTAGTCAAAACCAACGAGATACCATCTTACACCAGTCAGAATGGCTATTATTAAGTCAAAAGTAGCAGATGTTGGCCAGTCTGTGGAATAAAGGGAATGCTTATACATTGCTAGTGAGAACATAAATTAGTTCGGCCTCTATGGAAAACAGTTTGCAGATTTCTCAAAGAACCAAAAATAGAATTACCATTCAACCCAACATTATACCCAAAGGAAAAAAATTGTTCTACCAAAAAGACACATGCCCTATTCACAATAGCAAAGACGTGGAATAGACCTGAGTGCCCATCAATGGTGGATTAGGTAAAACAAATGTGGTACATGTACACCAAGGAATACTATATAGCCATTAAAAAGAACAAAATCATGCTTTTTGCAGCAAGATGGATGCAGCTGGAAGACATAATCCTAAGCAAATTAAGACAGGAACAGAAAACTAAATACCATATATTATCACATACAAGAAGGAACTAAACTTTGGGTACTCATGGATGGCAACAGTAGACACTGGGGACTCTAAAAAAGTGAAGGGAGAGAGGGAGGGAGGCAAGGGTTAAAAAACTACCTATAGAGTACTATGCTCACTATTCAGATGACAGGTTCAGTTGAAGCCCTACCTCTGCATCAGGCAATATATCCATGTAACAAACCTGTACATGTGCCCCCAGATCTGAACTTTTTTAAAAAAGGTTTTTTTAGGCCAGGCACTGTGGCACACACCTGTAATCCCAGCACTTTGGGAGGCTCAAGCAGGCAGATCACCTGAGGTCAGCAGTTCAAGACTAGCCTGGCCAACATGGCGGAAACCCGTCTCTACTAAATTAGCTGGGCATGGTGGTGGGAGTCTATAATCCCAGTTACTCAGGAGGCTGAGGCAGAAAAATCACTACAACCTGGGAGGCAGAGGCAGCAGTGAGCCAAGATCACATCCCTGCCTTCCAGCCTGGATAAAAGAGCAAGACTCTATCTCAAAAAAAAAAAAGCTTTTTTTTAAGCCTTGAGCTGAAATTGCTGAAGCCTTCCTCAAGTGTCACATGTGTCTGCTGCCTGCTTCGTAGTGTTTCAGGGAAAGGAGTTTGGAGCTGATTTCCCAGTCATCTTAGTCATAGTTCCAACTCTACAATGGCCTGTATGTCACCAAAAAAGCCCCTAATTCACTCTGAGATTCCCCATATTAAATGAGATAATAGGATAATAAAAACGACTACAATTTACCAAGTTTTAGCAACATGTCAGTACTTTTATACATATTCATGTATTTTCATGTGTTTTCTGGAAAAAAAAAAAACCAAAAACAGAAAAACAGTATCATTGGCCCTTTTTATTTTTAAAAAAAGATAATGGGGCCGGGCATGGTGGCTCACGCCTGTAATCCTAGCACTTTGGGAGGCCGAAGGGGGTGGATCATGAGGTCAGGAGTTTGAGACCAGCCTGGCCAACATGATGAAACCCTGTCTCTACTAAAAATATAAAAATTAGCTGGGTGTGGCGGTGGGTGCCTATAATCCCAGCTACTCAGGAGGCTGAGGCAGGAGATTTGTTTGAGCCCGTGAGGCAGAGGCTGCAGTAAGCCGAGATCACACCATTGCACTCTAGCCTGGGCAATAGGGCAAGACTCCATCTCAAAAACATGAAAAAGAAAAAAGACAATGGAAGAGGCAGCCACTCAGGGGTCATGGGACCTTAGACAAGCCCCTTCCTACATTTCATAGCTAAGGAAACAGGATCATAAATGTTAATCACAGGTAACTGGTCTACAATAGAGAGTTTTTATGAAAATAAAATACAAGACCAAATTCAAAGAGCTTTAAAAACCACAGAGCCAGACAAATGTGAGAGGTTATTATGCGCAAACAATGACATTACAGAAGTGAAAGTGCTCAGTGTGATCAAGAACAAGGACTCTATTTCACTCCCATGTGTCACCATAATAAAGACAGAGTCCCTGATCTTAAAGGCATCAATTTTGCCCCACTGGAAGCCTTCGGAAAATGTTAAAATCGTAATTCATTAATAGAATAGCATCCTAAAAGTTCCTGCCATTTCCAGGAATACAAACAACTGGTTTTAGGTCCTAAGGAATTTGAATCATTAAGAAATATAAAGTACTAATGGAGTTTCTGGTAGTTCTACAGTTTTAGGTTTCTGCACAGTTAAGAAACTAAAGGATAGATGATTTTTTAATTGGTCCAATTTTCCCAGTTCTTGTTGTTCTAATCAAAGAATTGTTCAGGTCCTTATCCTTCCTTCATCAGAATGTCCCCAAGTTTATGGAATGGGCTTCCCATGTCCCCATTTAATGGCTCAAGAATACCGCTGTTGTATTCTTTTTTTCCTTTCAATTGTGTTTAATGACTCTGGGAAAATACTGTGTACTTTCAATATCTGACATGATATGATCTCATAATAGTTTTATATTATTTTCAATATTTAATATGTAAAATTAAGTAATCTGAGATTTTTAATGTTTACTAGCAGACAAATTAATTATAGGAGTACCAAGAAGACTCAAGGGATTGGAAATTACCGCTTAATTAGTGGTTACGTAGAACAGCTCTTCTCAAAAATCACCTGGACAACTTGTTGGAACACAGACTGCTGGGACTCATCTCCACAGTTGTTAATTCCATAGAATCAGGTGGGACAGCATGATTTGCACTTTTAATAACTTTTAATAACGCCCGGGTAACAGTGAGGCTGCTTGTCCTGGGACCACCCTTGAGAACCACTGACTTACATGGTTATTGGAGGGACCAAGAAAGACAAACCACAGAAGCTTTCTCTTGTGTGTTTCTTGGGATGTGGGTTGCTCTGATGTTGACGTGGTAGGGTTAGGAAGAGACTGGGGAACACACTGTAAGCCAGGATGACAGGTTTCTTTGTAAAATCTTTGGGAGAGTTTCCTTCTTTAATCCAGGCTTTGTCTCAAGAGCAAGAAATCATGAGATCTAAGGCCCTTCTGACAAGACCAGGCTCTAAACTGTCTCCATGTGACCCTCGGATCCCAAAAGGATCTTCCATAAGAAGACACAAGGAGGACAAGGCTACAGGGGGAATTCACCGGTATCGGTAACTATGACAACACCCAAATAATCCCTGCAATGTTCGAAGGTTCATAAGAAAGGAGAGTCTGTTGTCCCATCTGGTGGCATCCAGTCCCCATGTGGAAAGCGATCTCTGTTGTTACAATGCCCAAACTACTGAAAGCCATGCTCTTTGCTTTACATATTGCTGACTGCACGAACATCATACACACACACACACACACACACACACACACACACACACAAATTTAATTATTTATTTATTTAGAGACAGAGTTTCGCTCTTGTTGCCCCGGCTGGAGGGCAATGGTGTGATCTCAGCTCACCGCAACTTCCACCTCCCAGGTTCAAGCAATTCTCCTGCCTCAGCCTCCCGAGTAGCTGGGATTACAGGCATGCACCACCATGCCTGACTAGGTCTCTATTTTTAATGGAGACGGAGTTTCTCCATGTTGGTCAGGCTGGTCTCAAACTCCCAACCTTAGGTGATCCGCTGGCCTTGGCATCCCAAAGTGCTAGGATTACAGGTGTGAGCCACCACACCCGGCCATACATGTAAATTTTAAATAGCCCATAGAATAACATTAATATATCTTTATTACAGATACATAGTTCATATCAGGAAATATTAGCAGCCATTGTATTTCAAGCAAACCAATCATACTACCATGACTAAACCTAATTGGGCCAAAGAAAGATGCCTGATTAAGGACTATATCAAATCAAAAGGGAGTGACCCACCTACACCCCTGAGGTCCCCTCTGCTTGGGAAGGCTGAGGACATGGCACAAATGGGCTATGTGGGACCTTAGGCAAGTTCCCTCTCCTCTCCTCCCTGGACTTTAATTTCCTCTTCTAGAAAGCTAGGATGCTAGATTTCATTTGCTCAGAAGCACTTTTCGTTCTGACAGCCATAAGCACAGTAACTTTCTGTTCTTTGGCATGCCACTCCTGGGCCCCTTCTCTTTGCACTATGCGAGGAACTTACTCCATCATCAGATTTGAGTGGGGGAGTATGTGGGGCTCCACAAGGCAGGGAACAGTCCCTAGGAAGCCAAGGCAGACTTCGGAATATACGGTCAGACTCAAATGGCAAGTAACTCAGACAATGTCACATTGTGGAGTTTAAAAACATGCATTTTTAAGAGCCTGGGCTTACTGAGTCAGCGATCTGGAACATTCTCAAGAGACTAAAAATATCCTGAACGCGGACTGAATTTTAAACCATGCTTTAAAAAACTTTCTATGTGAAAACAATTGAATATTTCTTCCTTAAAACAGTTATCCATTTTCTTTATTTAGATTTTCACAACTGGAATTGGAAAGTATAGAGGAGGCTCCCGCCTGAGATGGGAGATTGAGCATCACGGTTCAAGGACTGTCCAGTCCTAGCGTCGATAGCAAGGGGCCAAAATTCATAACTTTAAATCTCTCAAGCAATCTACATTTTCAAAACAAAGAGGTAAAATGCTTTCTCTTTTCTTTTTGACAGTTTGAGGATTCTCTTTCACGGCATCAAATAGCAGGACAAAGGGTTCTTTTCAACCAGGAGGTTAGTATCTGCCAAATGCTTAGCTCATGGCATTGCCTGGCTTTTCCCAGCAATACACGAGCAGCAGATCTGTAAATGGACTGAAATGTCCAGCAAAATGGATACCCGAGTACCTACCTATCACCATCCCACCAGGTCCATGCAACCTTTCCCTAATTGACACTAAAATAATATGGAGGCAGAAAAGGCAGTGAAGGTAAGCTACTGTCTGAGTCTCAGCACTGAGCAGAAGAAGCTGGATGTAGAAAGTGCTTTCCATCATTTTCTCAAGTGTGCTTTAAATGCAGGGGCAGACAGTGAGGGAGGCCCAGAGACCCACGGCCTGTCACCAGCCAGAAAACCACAGCATTAAGCAGCAGCCTCTGCACACTTCCAAGAGAACGTTCTTATCACCATTCGTGGGGTGCAGCTATTTACTCTGGGCTACTTGCTTAGGAGCAGAGGCTGGACTCTACGGTTGAATAAGGCCCGTCCATCCGGCAGCAAACACACTTTTTAATAAACTAAGAATCCTCTTTCAGGTTGGAGCAGCCTTTTCAACTGTCCTGCCTCGGCTCGGACGTAACAAAATACTGTAGCCTGGGTGGTTTAAACAAGTCAAACAAGTAAGTAGGGTCACTTCAGGAGAACAGGAAATGTTTCTAAGCAGGCACTCACTAATCTTGAAAAATGAATCTTAGGATTTCTGTTGTAACATTAAACACATCACCTCTTTTCAACTTAGTACTGCATGTTAAACTGTAAGACCTGTGTAGCTTTCTGATTACTTGGTTAAAGAAGTGTGTGCACGCTCTGGCATTTACTTATTACTTTTAAGAATGACAAAATGCTAAACTGTATGTAATAGAAAACAAGCAGCATGAAAGAAAGAGGAAAAATGGAAAATAAGCAGCACAAAATTCCAAAGGTCAGGGAAATAGGCAAGCTGATATCAGTGTGGCGGAGTATAATGTATGCAATCTATGGCAAAACGGAGAGAGTTGTACAAAGTAAACGATTGGGGTCAAAGGTTAAACACATAAAATAATACAATATTTTGCCTGGTCAAAAGGGCTCGCGCTACTCAGCACTTGAGACCTCTGCTGTTACAAGGACAACTTACAGGAGATACGCCCGAAACAAAAAGCCACAGAGGACAACGCAAGTGTGAAACTGAGCAAAGGGATCCCCAACCTGAGCCACTGCTCTGGCGGATGAAACAACAGGGACGTACGTGCACGTGGCTGCGGCGGACACTGGGGACGTGCCACCCAGCTCGCCGCCGATCCCCTTTACAGGTTAGAGGCATCTTTCCCCAGCTTCAGTGTGCTTTAGGTTTCCAACAGCCCAGAAGTGCGACTCCTTTTTCGAGGACTGCCTTTGGGGTGCCGGAAACACGGCTGCCAGAATTCAGAAGCCGGAAGTGGCTGGGAGCGCCCCTACCCGCAGTGGGCGTGGCCCTGAGCCGATGACTGACAGATGTGCGAGCGGGCAAAGGGAAAACGTAACACTCCAGAGACACCCGGTGCAATACGACTTAATCTACACCCTGGAACTTAGCCTAAAATTACACCCTCTCCTACCTGACGCCTCCCCAACTCAACTTTACTCCCGTGGAGCCAGAAATAAATCATCTGAGTAGGAATCCTCACGTAAGCGTCTGCTCCTGAGGGCCTAGCCTCAGACAAGCACCCGTGTGAACCAGGCACCAGGCCTGGCACTGTTGGGGAATTAGCCCCTCAGAGGGGAATCCTGCCTCCACTGGGGAAGCATATATGCCCAGTTGGGAGCTTGAAACGCAAACAATGAAAAATGAACTACGCGAGATACGATTTTCATGCTGAAAAAGTACTTTGGATTCAGAGGAGAGTGAGAATACGGGTATCCTTTTAAATGGTTTTTATTAGTGGAGAATCAGAATCTAGAAAGGCCAGGTGATAGAGGACAAGTCCCTGAACATCACACCCAGGGAGTAGAGACCATAGCGATCCTAAACCCCAGCTTTCACCACGCCCTTCCCTTGCCCTAGGGTCTCCAAATGTCTTCTGGGTGGATTGCAGACCTGAGCAAGATGAATGAATGGCAGGCACCGTGACATAGTTTGGGTCTGTGTCCCTGCCTGTCTCATGTTGAAGTGTAATCCCTAATGCTGGAGATGGGGGCTGGCATCAGGTGATTGGATTACGGGGGTGGCTTCTCATGAATGGTTAGCACTATGCCCATCGTGCTGTCCTCCTGACAGTTATCACGAGATCTGGTTGTTTTAAAAGTGTGTGGCCCCTCCACCCCTTCTCTCGGTCCTTCTCCTGCCAGGTAAGATGGCTGCTCCCCCTTTGCCTTCGCCATGAGTTGAAGCTACCAGGAAGCGGATGTTGCCATGCTTCCTGTACAGCCTGCAGAACCATGAGCCAGTTAAATTAACCTCTTTTCTTTATAAATTACCCAGTCTCAGATATTTCTTTGGACCAATGAAAGAACAGTCGAATACACACAGCGAGGCCAAATGCCACCTGCCACAGTGCACAGCCGGGAGGCAACAGCAAGAATGGAAAAGAACTACAGGTGGTGGTGGTGAAGGAAATCTAGGGAACTTGGTAATGGATGTGACAGGAAGAAGGGAGAGAAGACTAGTGTGTTAGTCAGCCCGGGCTGCTATAACAAACTACCCTAGACTGGGTGGATTGAACAACAGAAATGTGTTACAGTTCTGGAGACTGGAAGCCCAAGACTGAGGTGTCAGCAGGGCTGGTTTCCTCTAAGGCCTTTCTCCTCAGCTTGTGGATGGCATCTTCTCCTTTTGTCTTCACGTGGTCCTTCCTGTGTGTGTGTCGGTGTCCTCATATCCTCTTCTTACGGAACACCAGTCACACTGAATTAAGGTCTACCCATATGACCTCATTTTATCTTACCTCTTTAAAGGTCCTGTCTCCAAATACAATCACCTTGAAAAGTAGTGTGGGGTTAGGGCTCCAACATATGAATTTGGGGGTGGAGGTGGACAATTCATCCCTTAAGAATTAGCAATATTGGGCCAGGTGAGGTGGATCATGCCTGTAACCGAAGCACTTTGGGAGGCTGAGGTGGGTGGATCACGTGAGGTCAGGAGTTCAAGACCAGCCTGGTGAACATGGTGAAACCCTGTCTCCACTAAATGTACAAAAATTAGCCAGGTGTGGTGGCAGGCACCTGTAATCTCAGCTACTCGGGAGGCTGAGGCAGGAGAATCGCTTGAACCCTGGAAGCAGAGATTGCAGTGAGCCAAGATCATGCCATTGCACTCCAGCTTGGACAACAAGAGCGAAACTTTGTCTCAAAAAAATAAATAAAAAGAAAGAGTTAGCAATATTATGGTGGGGTTGATTCCAGAAAGACCATGTTTGAGGTGATGACCACACCTCCCAAGTATGAACATCCAGCAGGTGTATCAGAGATCTGGGCATAAACTTCAGGAAAGAGGCCGTGGCTGCGGAAGACTAGAAGATCCTGCTTGTCTGCCCTACTTCAGCGGTGCATCCCACAGTGTGTGCTGTCTGGGAAAAGCACAGGCATGGCATCTCACCCCGGTGTGCAAGCTGAAAAACTCAACTGTATCTGTTCAAGTGCTGAGCAATCCCCCACCCCAGTCAGTTCTCTTGTCAAGCAAACTCAAAAGACACTGCTTTATAAATGAGAGTGTCTATTGAATAATTTACCCACAGAGATTCCTGGCAGCATAATGCACGCCAGTCATTTCCATGGGACACTTCTTTCTATGGACTACTTGGCTGTCCACCCTTTTCACCTCCCTGTCATCCCCCAACTGATAGTAAGCTTTCTGTGGCTTGGGACTGTGTCCCACTCAATTTCATAGCCCTGTTCATTCATCCTATATGTACCCTCCTAATATGTGTATCCTCCCCAGCGTCTAAAACAGCTTCTTTCAGGGAGCAGGTGGTCAATAAGTATGTGTCAATAGTTACACAGAGAAATGGGTACTGATCTCTAACAGGTGTACAGTAGCTAAGAGCACAGACTTCCATGCTCTGCATTCTTGTCTTTTCCAAGTATTAGCTGTGTGGCCCTCCCTGAGTAGAATTATCTACTCTCTGCCTCAGTTTCCTCATCTTATCCAATAAGGGTGATAATCACTTTTATCATCCACCTCATCAAGTTGTTGTGGGCATGAAATGAGTTCATATATGTCGCACATGGTGCACAGTCAACCTATATGGGTACTGGGAATTTTTTATATCCATCATGTGCTTGACACATTAGCTGGGTTGTCTCATTAAACCTCCAAACAGTGGTTTCAGGTGGATGTTGCCATCCCACCCTAGAAAGGAGGAAGCCACATCTGGTGAAGGTAAGTAACACCCAGATGACTACACAGGTGGCAGGCAGCAGAGACAGGAGGTGAGCTTGGAGCTGAGTCCCATGGCCATTCTCTTCCAACTGTACCATAAGAGAATTCTCACTCAAGAATGTTCCCGGCCTCTCACAGAGAACCCCACAGGCACTAAGAGTCAGGAGCTGAAGCCAATACAGCAGCAGGGTCTACTCAGATATAAGGGGGTTCAGAGATGTGATCATGTCCCAAATCCTACCCTATATGGTTGCAATGCTGCACACTGTATCAACAGCACATCCAAGCTAAAAAGCGGCACATCCAAGCTAAAAAGCGGCACATCCAAGCTAAAAAGCCTTTCATGTGCATCATCCAGAAGGCATCCCTAGCATTCAGGGGCTCAAAATGTCCCCCTTGGCACTCAGCTGAACCGTCAGCATGCCAGCAATACCCATGTAACTCCTACATCTGGAAAGCAGATGACAGCTGGGCTCTCAGCAGCTGGTCAACAGCAGACCGTGATAGGACAGATTGTCACTGTGCCTTAGAGAATCTTAAGCATTCCTTCAGCTCTAGGATGACAGACAGTGCCCATGCTAACTCTAATTAATTAGAAGTGATTGTCTAGAATCTGTGTTTTCCAAAGAATTCCATGGCTAAGACTGGGCTCAATAGAGAAGAGCTCCATGGTTGGCTAGTGATGTCTGTCCTGGATACAAGAGGGAGAGGAGAACATGAGACAAAGGTTTTCCAACCCTTCTTCAGGCCAAATCACCTTGTGATATGGTTTGGCTCTGTGGCCTCACTCAAATCACATCTTGAATTATAATCCCCACGTGTCCAGGAAAGGACCTGGTAGAGTGACTAGATCATGGGAATGGCTTTCCCCATCCTGTTCTTGTAATCATGCATGAGTTCTCATGAGATCTGATGATTTAAAGATATGTGGCAGTTCCCCGCTCTCTCTCACTCTCCTGCTGCTATGTAAAATGTGCCTTGCTTTCCCTTCACCTACTGCCATGATTGTAAGTTTCCTGAACCCTCCCAAGCCACGCAGAACTGTCCATTGAACCTCTTCTTTTTATAAATTACCCAGTCTCAGGTGGTTCTTTATAGCAGTGTGAAAATGGACTAATACACCTTGCATTCACTTAGGTATCGACGAAGAACCTGGTATGCACATACTACCAGTTTATTACTGGAACATGAAAACATGTATATGAAATGGACCCTGCCTTCAAGAAAAGACAAACAGAGGTGAGAAACCAAATAAAAATACAAATACAAGCCAAGCATGGTGGCTGCTTCCTGTAATCCCAGCACTTTGGAAGGCTGAGGGAGGAGAATCACTTGAGCCCAAGAGTTCAAGGTTGCAGTGAGCCATGATCACGCCACTGCATTCCAGCCTAGGTGTCAGAGTAAGACCCCATCTCAAATATATATATACACAAATTATGTGCTAAGCGTGGGGGAAACTCTCTTTTAAAACCCTGTCTACTGCATTTTTTAAAGGTTGGGAGGCAAGGGTTGAGAAAAGGACTCACTTTTCTCAACAAGCTTTAAAAGTACTGTCAGTTGGTGACAGCTGCCTTTTATGGGGGCCAAGCTATGCAAACCAAACTATGAAAAACTTTAAGAGTAAAACCTGGAGACAACAGATGCTGAAGAGGATGTGGAGAAATAGAAACACTTTTACACTGTTGGTAGGAGTGTAAATTAGTTCAACCATTGTGGAAGACAGTGTGGCGATTCCTCAAGGACCTAGAAATAGAAATATCATTTGACCCAGCAATCCCATTACTGGGCATATACCCAAAGAATTATAAATTGTTTTATCATAAAGACACATTCTCACGTACGTTCACTGCGGCACTGTTTACAATAGCAAAAACCTGGAACCAACCCAAATGTCCATCATCGATAGACTGGATAAAGAAAATGTGGCACATATACACCATGGAATACTACGCAGCCATAAAAAATGATGAGTTTGTGCACTTCATAGGGACATGGATGAATCTGGAAACCATCATTCTCAGCAAACTGACACAAGAAAAATGGTACCAAACGCCGCATGTTATCACTCATAGGCGGGTGTTGAACAATTAGAACACGTGGACACAGGGAGGGGAGCATCACACACTGCGGTCAGTAGGTGGGGGCTAGGGGAGGGACAGCAGGGGGAGAGGAGGGTGGAGAGGGATAATGAGGGGAGAAATACCAGATGTAGGTGATGGGGGGGGGTGAAGGCAGCAAACCACCTTGCCATGTGTGTACCTATGCAACAATCCTGCATGAAAACCTTTACACCTTCATCCTAAGACCCAAAGTTGCAAATAGCACCAGGAGCTGGAAACAGATGCCTGCTGAGACCTAAGAACAGACACAGTGCATGAGCAGTGTCCCAGCAGGACCACCACTTGGCTCTTGGCAGTATCAGGCCTGCTCATGGCTTCTGGCAATGACCATCAGTTGCTTCATCTTCTGAAAAGGAAAACTACCTAGCTGGCCAAGCCAGATCTCCAAGAAGGAGGTGTGTCTGTCTCCTGCTTTGAGATCAGTCCTTCCACTGCTCCATCCAGGGAGCCCCAGAGAAAGTAATGCGTGAGTTCAACACACTGAAAATCTGTACCTAGCCCAGCCAATAGTGGAAAACAGCTGGTATGCCACGGCTTTCACTGACATTGTTAAAAGGTGGATACATGCCCAGTAAATGTTTATTGAGTGCCATTAGGTGCCCGGCATTGGGCCATGCACTGACAGTGTGAAGGCAAATGAGAAAAATAGGCTTCCTGCTGTGGTAGCATTTACAGACAACTGGAGGCATGTGATGGTTAATTTTTTGTGTCAACGTAGCTAGTACTGAGTTATTTAATCAATCAACTTAGCTAGTACTAAGTTATTTAATCAAACTAGGTGTTGCTTGTTGTGAAGCTAGTTCATAAACATGTACAATCTGTTAACATTAAGTAAAATAGTTTACCCTTTTACTGTGTGGGAATGTCTCATCCAGTCAGTTAAAGGCCTTATGAGCAAAACTAAGATTTCCCTGAGGAAGTGGAAAGTTTACCTCAAGATTGCAACATCAGCCCCTACTTGAGAGTTCCAGCCTGTGGGCCTGCCCTTGTCAGTTCCCACAACTGCATAAGCCAACTCCTTGAAATCAATCAATCTGTGCGTGTGTGTGCATGTGTGTGTGCGTGCGTGTGTGTGTGTGTGTGTGCGCGCCCGTGCTCACCTCTGGCACAAGGAGACCCACATACAAAGGTGGTGTCATAAGGGGTATGATCGGGGAAACTGCATGTAGTACCCAGCACTGTAATGCTAAGGCACACTATCCAGATATGAATCTTGGTTCCATCAAGTACTAGATGCACCGTAACCTTGGATCCACTCCTACATTCTCTAACCCTCAGTTTCCTTATCTGTAAAATGGAGATAGTTTCTCCCTCATAGGGTTATTGCAAAGAGTCAAAGAGATTATCTCATATTTAAGAGGTTAAATGCTATGAACAACACAGCAACTAAGTATGAAGCCAGGATTTAAACTCAGGTTTGTCTGCACTGTGTATGCCCTTTACCCTCTGCCCTATCGCCTTGCTCTTTGGGAATTATGCTTCAGCCATCAGTTCTTTAACTGACACAGTTGCGGTAGACCACCCCTACATTGCTGCAGCTTCAACTCTGCTCTACAGAGATGCCTCTTAAACATATACCTTTGGCCCAATCCTAAGCTTGAGTTCCAGGTTTCCACTGCACTTTGCTACTTTGATAGGGCCCATTGGCTTCAAATCTGACATATCTTAAATTCAGGCTCATCATCTTCCCCTCACCGTTGACAAGTGCTGGCTTCACCTCTCCTTAGGTATATGACCCCGGGAAAGCTACAGATCCCCTAATCCTCAGTTTCCTCACTTGTTAAATGGCAGGGTTTGTCAAGATCAGGAAAGTGGACACATCACACATAGCTCTTATGTCTCACTGTGTCTACAGTACCTGTCTTGATGTCTGGTACATGGTGGGTATTTTATTGTACTTATTTATTCATCTATTTATCCCCTTGCCCTGATTTTGACTAATTTCACAAGAAGATACATGGATTTAGTCTTAACTCACCACTTGTAGGAAAACCATCCTTTCTTACTAAACGAAGTAAATCGGGTGCTCCAGTACCCAGTTGTTTAATTTACATCATACAGTAGTATATTGCCATCTAGAGGATTTAGTGCAAGTTACAAGCAAGAAGAAGGAACTGGGCTTGCAGAGAAAGGCAATATCCTAGAAGAAATATTTAAAAACCATTAAAACTCATTTGTAGCAGTGTTGGATTTCAACAATTATCGAAAAAATATAAATAACAGGATGTGCTTTAACTATAAAATAAATTAGAATGAATGTTATAGCAAGTTACCAGCTCGTAAACCTATGATCTCTGTTACATAAAATTTATAGGGGGTCATTGGTTTGAACTGAGTTCATGCACTAGGCCCCAATGGACTAAAATGGAGTTACTCATAGTAAAGTTCCAGGTCACCAAGCCAAAATTACCTTGTTTGTCTGACCTTCCAAGAAATCTAGAGAGAGAGGAAGATAATAATACCCAAATCTGCAAACGGCCAGTTTTAGCCTGCCTGATAAGGAAGTCCCCTCTGCTTTAACCTTTACAAGGAAGGTAACTTTGAAACAACCAATTCACTTTGTGTTCTTTGTTTCTGCATTCTTCGGCTTTTTCTGCCTATAAATACTCCCTGCCCATGTTTCAGAGCAAAGCCCAATTCCCATGAATCATTCTTTGCTGCAACTGTTAAATTTATTTTGTTTCAAGTTTTTCTTTTATGATCTCTAACTTGTTCTGAACAAAATAAAAAATAAAATCAGCATTCTTTCCTATAATTGACTGCTTTCCTGCATTTGGAATATCCATGCCCTATACTAGACGAGAACCTAAATTAAAGAGGAGCCAGCGAGCTAGGGGTTTGGTCTCCTGACTGTTCCACCGTTAACTTAGCAACTCAGTTTTCCATCTGAGCAAGTTACCGTTATCAAGTGCTTACTGTGGGCTTGGGACTCTATGGAACGTTTTACATGAGTTATCTCATTTAATCCTCACAAGCTCCTCCCACCTCAATAGGGTAAGTATTTATCTGTGCTTATGACTCTCAGCCTGCTGCCTCATCTGTAAAAATGCGGTAAGTGGCCAGGCACGGTGGCTCACACCTGTCATCCCAGCACTTTAGAAGGCCGAGGCGGGCAGATCACGAGACCATCCTGGCCAAGATGGTGAAACCCCGTCTCTACTAAAAATACCAAAAAAAAATTAGCTGGGCATGGTGGCGCATGCCTGTAGTCCCAACTACTCGGGAGGCTGAGGCAGAAGGATCATTTGAACCCTGGAGGTGGAGGTTGCAGTGAGCTGAGGTAACGCCACTACACTCCGGCCTGGCGACAGAGCAAGACTCCAAAAAAAAAAAAAAAGGGATAAGTGATCTTCTCAAAATTTAAACCAGGATATTGAATTAATCCACAACTCAGATCCGCCTGAATCCAAATTCTTAATGATTACCATTTACTAAATACAACAGCTTCTGCATTCTAAGAATGTTATGAGGTTGGAACAATTCATGGAAAGCACTTTTTGGAGAAGGAACAATGTTTGAATGCTTAACAGAAAGTTCACACCAAAAATAGGTGTAAAGCGATGTATATTCTATTGGGATAACCCATAACTTTACAAAAGCATTCAGTAAGGATTGCTTTTTTAGTAAACAGTAGTGGGATCTTCTCTTTCAATCTGATTCCAGATTTGTCAATTTTGTTAATCCTTTTGAAGAACCAACTTCTGGTTTTGTTGATTTTCTCTATTGTTTTTCTGGTCTTTATGGCTTTTATTTACTTTCTAATCTATTATTTCCTTCCTTTGCTGACTCTACTATGGTCATCTTCTGGTTTCTTAAGATGAAAGGTGAGATCGTAGATTTGAGATCTCTTCTTTAAAAAAAAAGTGTTTACAGTTATAAATTTCTCTATAAATACTGTTATAGCTGCATCCCATAGTGTTGATACGTTGTGTTTGCATTTTCATTAATCTCAAAGTATTTTCTAATTTCCCTTGTGATTTCTTCTTTGACCCATTGGTTATTTAGCAATATGTTGTTTAATTTTCACATCTTTGTGAATTCTCAGATTCACAAATGTGTTGTTCATTTCTAATTTAATTCCATTTTGACCAAAGATTATATTATACTTTGTTTGACTTTATTTTAAATGTACTGAAGCCTGTTGTATGGCCTAACATATAGTCTATCGTGGAGAATGTTCCAGGCACATTTGCGTAGAATGTGTAGTCTGCTGTTGCTGGATAGAGTCTCTACAGATACCTGTCTTTTGTTTTTGTTTTTGTTTGTTTGTTTGTTTATTTTGAGATAGAGTCTCACTCTGTCACCCAGGCTGGAGTGCTGTGGCAAGATAGGTCATTGCAGCTTCCGCCTCCAGAGTTCAAGCAAGCAATTCTCCTGCCTCAGCCTCCTGAGACGCTGGGATTACAGGCATGCACGACCACACCCGGCTGATTTTGTATTTTTAGTAGAGATGGGGTTTCATCATGTTGACCAGGCTGGTCTCAAACTCCTGACCTCAAGTGACCTGCCCACTCTGCCCTCCCAAAGTCTGGGATTACAGACATGAGCCGCTGTACCCAGCAGATTTAGTTTGTTTATAGTGCTGTGGAATCCCCTTTTTCCTAGTTGATCATCTGCCTTCTATGCATTATGATGAATGAGTGTTGCTATCTCCAGCCACTATTGTTAGATTTTCTGACTTCTTCACCTTTAACTAGCAAAGCAACTCAGTTTTTCCTTCTAAATAAGTTATCATCATCAAGTGCTTACCATGTATCTGGGACTATGCTGACTCTTTTACATGGATTATCTCATTTAGTTATTAATAATTATTAAGAGTACATTGTTATGCTGGGCGCAGTGGCTCACGCTTGTAATCCCAGCACTTTGGGAGGCAGAGGCAGGCAGATCACTTGACATCAGGAGTTTGAGACCAGCCTGGCCAACATAGTGAAACCAGGCAGGCAGATCGCTTGAGGTCAGGAGTCTGAGACCAGCCTGGCCAACATGGTGAAATCCCGTCTCTACCAAAAATATAAAAATTAGCCTGACTTGGTGCTTGTAGGCCTGTAATCCCAGTTACTTGGGAGGCTGAGGCAGGAGAATTGCTTGAACCTGGGAGTCTGGGTTGCAGTGAGCCGAGATAGCACCGCTGCACTCCAGTCTAGGTGACAGAGTGAGACTCTGTCTCAAAAAAAAAAGTAAATTGTTAGTAATTATTAAATTGTTTAATTTTGTCAGCTTTTGCTTCATGTATGGGATTTTTAAAGTGCATATTTGTTTTTAAGTGTTAATGTCTTTCTGATGGATTGGCCCTTTTATCAATATGCGATATCCTTCTTTGTCTGTTGAAACAGTTTTTGTCTTAAAAATCTGCTTTGTTTGACATCAGCATTGTCACTCCAGCTATATTTTGGTTACTGTTTGCATGGTATATGTTTCTATACTTTTACTTTCTACCTGTTTGTGTCTTTGAATCTAAAATGTGCCTCTTAAAGCATATAGTTGGATCGTGTTTTTTGCCAATCTATGTTTTCTTTTTTTGGAGTCTTGCTCTGTCACCCACACTAGAGTGCATCTCGGCTCACTATAACCTCCGCCTCCCCACTTCAAGAGATTCTCATGCCTCAGCCACCAGGGTAGCTGGGATTACAGGCGCCTGCCATCATGCCCGGCTAATTTTTGTATTTTCAGCAGAGATGGGGTTTCACCATGTTGGCCAGGCTGGTCTTGAACTTCTGACTGCAAGTGATCCAATCTACCCACCTCGATCTCCCAAAGTGCTGGGATTACATGCGTGAGCCACTGTGCCGCCCACCAATCTCTCTTTTGATTGGAATATTTAATTTATTTACTTTTAATACAATTACTGATAAGGTGAGAGTTTTATCTGGGACATCTGCTCTTTTTCTTTTATGCATCTTTTGTCTTTTGATTTCTTTTCTCCACTACTGCCTTTTGTATTAAATAGGTATTTTCTAGTATATCATTTTAATTTCCTTCTTGTTCCTCTTAATTTTTTTTTAGACTTTTCTTAGTGGTTGCCCTAGGGACTATGATTAATATCTTAACATAAGCTAGGTTCAGATTAATGCCAAGCTGATTTCAATAATACTCAAAAACTTTTTTTTTTTTTTTTTTTTAGACAGAGTCTTGTTCTGTCGCCAGGCGTCAGGCTGGAGTGCAGAGGCACAATCTCGGCTAACTGCAATCTCTGCCTCCTGGGTTCAGGCAATTCTCCTGCCTCGGCCTCCCGAGTAGCTGGGACTACAGGAGCGCGCCACCACGTCTAGCTAATTTTTGTATTTTTTAGCAGAGACAGGATTTCACCATGTTGGCCAGGATGGTCTCGATCTCTTGAACTCGTGATCCGCCCACCTCGGCCTCCCAAAGTGCTGGGATTACAGGCATGAGCCACCGCACCAGGCCCGAAAACTTTAATATAGCTCTATTCCCTCCCTCCTCCTTTGTGCTATTATCATCATACAAGTTGCATCTTTGTAAGTTATAGCCCTATCAACATTGTAAGTATTGCTTTATGTAGCTGTCTTTCAGATCAGACAGGAAAAGGATTACAAACAAAAATACATTTATACTGTATTTCATGTTTACCTATGTAGTTACCTTTAATGATGCTTTTTATTTCCTCATGTGGATTGGAGTTACTGTCTAGTGTCCTTTCATTTCAGCCTGAAGGACGACTTTTAGCGTTTCTTCGAAGGCAGAGCTGCCAGCAGTGAATTCTCTTAGTTTTTATCTGGGTATGTTTTTCTTGTTTTTCTTTCTTTCTTTTTTTTTTTTTTTTTTTTTTTTTTTTTTTGTTTTTGTTTTTTTTTTTTTTTTTTTTTTTTTTTTTTGAGGGAGGGAGGGGTCTTATTCTGTCACCCAAGCAGGAGTGCAGTGATATGATCACGATCTCAATCTGCCAGACTCAAGTGATCCTCCTGCCTCAGCCTCCCAAGTAGCTGGGACCACGGGCACATGCCACCACACCCAGCTGTTTGTTGTACTTTTTGTAGTACTTTTTGTAGTACTTTTTTACCATGTTGCCCAGGCTGGTCTCAAATTCCTGGGCTCAAGCAAACCTCCTGCCTTGGCCTCCTAAAGTACTGGGATTACAGGTGTGAGCCATCATGTTCATCCTTTCCTACAGTTTTGAAGCATAGTTTTGCTGGATCTAAAATTCTGTTTTTTTCTTTTAGCACTTGAATATGTCATTCTACAGCCTTCTCACCTCTGTAGTTTCTGATGAATAGTAGGCATTTAATCTTATTGAGGATCCCTTATATGTAAGTTGTTTTCCTCCTGCTGCTTTAAAGATTCTCTGTCTCTGGGTTTTGACAGCTCGACTGTGATGTGTTTCGTAATGGATCTCTTGGAGTTTATCCTACTTATAATTCGTTGACCTTCTTGAATGTGTGGCTCATGTATTTCATTGAATTTGGGAAGTCTCAGCCATTATTTCTTCAGATATCATTTCTGCCCTTTTCTCTTCATCTTCTGGAACTTCTGCAATGCGTATGTTGGTAACTTGATAGCATCCCACGGATCCCTCAGGCTCTGTTCACGCTTCATTTTTTCTTTCTGTTCTCAGACTGGATAATTACATTTGTCCTGTTTTCAAGTTTGCTGATTCTTTTGCCTATTCAAACCTATAAACCTAAGAACTTTTTCGTTTATTATAATTTTTTAGCTCCAGAATTTATTTCATATTTTCTGCTTACTGATATTTTCACCTTTTTATACATTATTTTCCCTTTCTTAGCTCTTTGTCCATTGCTTCCTTTAGTTTCTAAAGCATATTTGAGGGTTGACAAACTTTTTGTCTAGTAGATCCAATGTCTGGGTTTTCTTATGGATGGTTTCTGTTTTCTGAGATTTCTTCCCCCCTATATATAGGCAGCCATAATTCCTGTTTCTTCACGTCTTTTGTTGTTGAAAACTGGAAAATTTAAATAAGGTGGCAACTCTGGAAATCAGATTTGTCCCACACCCCAGACCTTTGCACGGTTTGTTACTGTTACTATTTGTTGTTGCTATTTTTAGTGTGATGGTGGTATGTCTAGTACCTTTCCTGGACTAATTCTGTTGTCTGTATTTTTTGTCCTGTGCAGTCACGAAATCTCTGCTTGGTTACTTTAGTCTTGAGCATATGATTAGACAGGGATTTCTTCAAGTAGTTGAAGCAATTCGTCTCTCATCTTTACCTGACCTTCTGAAAGCTCCAGAGGATATTTTGGCACTTTTCGAAGCCTCTATAGACATCACACTGCCCTTATTTTTCTTTCTTTTATTTTTTTTTTTTTGAGACAGAGTTTCACTCGTTACCCAGGCTGGAGTGCAATGGCGCGATCTCGGCTCACCGCAACCTCCGCCTCCTGGGTTCAGGCAATTCTCCTGCCTCAGCCTCCTGAGTAGCTGGGATTACAGGCACATGCCACCACGCCCAGCTGATTTTTGTATTTTTAGTAGAGACGGGGTTTCACCATGTTGACCAGGATGGTCTCGATCTCTTGACCTCGTGATCCACCCGCCTCGGCCTCCCAAAGTGCTGGGATTACAGGCGTGAGCCACCGCGCCCGGCTGCCCTTTCTTTTAAGTTCTCTGGCCAGTCTCGTTTGTCCCAGCTAGTATATCTCTGTCAGGGAACTGTTCTGTTTAAACAATTGCCACCAATTTTTCTGACAAATAACCTGAGGATAGGGCTTTCCTCATTGAGTGACCTGAATCAGGTTAAATGAAACAAGCCCTGTGATTGGGACTATTCTCGGGAGCTACCAGACAGGTCAAAGAGTGACAGATCTCTGGGGATGGGGCTTCTTGGAAAACTCCAAACCTATCTTGGGGGCACTCTGAATTCTTCCAGTGGTTTCTCGGCTACTGGTTTTCAAGGTTGCTGATTTTCAAGGCTACTGTGGAGTTGGGAGAAGATGGGGACGGGGCAAGTTAAAACACCACAAAGCTTACTGTTCATACAGATTCAGACTTTTGCTCAAATATATTTTCTTTGAGTTGTTGTAATCCTTTTGTTAATTTCCAGAGTTTCAAAAAGTTTGTTTTGACCATTTCTGCCAGTGTCCTCGTTGATTTTATGCAGAATCAGATATTCAAAGATCCATACTCCACCGTTGTGGAAATGCTTCTCTAGGATTTTTCTTTTAATGGGATACATAGGATTTCTCTTAAATTAATATAAGCAGCATCTACTACATTCACTTAGAACACTAGAAATTACCACCTATGATAGACTGCCTAAATGAGAAAATTGCTTCACTTCTCAAATTTCATAGAATGTCCATCCTGGTTTCCAAAGTATATGGCATCTACCTTTAGTAAGCAGCACAGAATATTAGAACATCAGAGCTCAAGTCCATATCTACCCACTCTCCAGCTCCACCTAAGAGGGCCTAAGGAACAAACTGTTCATCAATGACTGTAGACTAATGGCTTTCACCCCTTCAAGCCCACAGCCACTTTTTATCAGAAGTATTTTTAAACATGTTTTATTATTCTACTACACAATATAACTTACCTCAGGCATAAATCATCTATCATGATTAAAGGTATCTTTAATACCTTTACTAACTGTAATGTAACAGAGAAATAAAATGAAGCAACCTATGATAATATGTAATTCAATCTGCAAATGAATGGCCAAAACTCCTGAAGACACAATGATTAGATACTTGCATATGTACATGTAATTACCATTAATGTGGCCACCACAAATGCAGACCACTGCAGTTTTGACTTGGAACTCAAATGCCAGGAGCAATGTTGTCCCTAGTGACAACTTCCAAAATGATGGAAAACTCTTGCTGAAGTACTGAACAAAGACTACAACCTTCCCTCACTTCATTGGTAATTGCATTTTTGGGTAAGTCAAGTATTGCAGATCTGCAACAACAAAAATATAAAATGGAGTTATAATCTAGGCTCAAGAAATTATTGTCAATGTCCGCCAGTCCAAGATCGTGAGGAACAGCTCTGCGGTGGTTGAATCGAGTTGGGTTTATCAGGACACTTTTGCACAACAGAGACCACATACCATGAAGAACCATGGGGTGCCTCAGTATGAGGGTGCTGGGAGGGGCTTTTTATAGGATTTGGGGTTGTGTTGGGTGGTTTGAAGAAGGGCTCCATGAATTTTAGTTTTACTCTGGATTGAGTGCTTTCAGAAAGCAAGGGCAATTCTAAGTGAGTGTAAATAAAATTTTTCATCTAGAAGGAAGAAGGAGCAGAGTGATCTAATGGGTAATGGAGCAACTATCACTCATGTAAGCCAAGAGACAGAATGTTTGGTCACTCTTTATGATTTATACAGGATCTTGCTTCTATGTTCGAACAGGACTATGGAGTGTCCTAATTTTTGTCTTCCTCCACTACACTCAGTGGCCTTGTCAGATGCTGGTCTTCTATAAAATTGTTTATATTCAACAGAGTATAATAGCCTAGCCATTAGGGCCAGGTCAGCTTTCAGCTGCCAGATGTAGGGTTGCTTCTCCTTTCTCATCATAAACAGGATTTCCATGTACGTAATTGTTCAGCGACATACGAAGAAGTCATGAGTACAGGACAATTCTTTGTTGTCTGTAACTGTCCTATGCAATTCAGGCACCTAGCATCTCTATTCACTTTCACTCACGTTTCATTGGCCATTGTTAACCACATGGTCTCAAACTAATTAAGGAAACTGGGAAATATAGAACAAATGGGACATTTAGTGAGTATTACTATCCTTACTACATGCAACCTTCAACAAATTACTTCTGCCAGTATTAGTTACCTACCTGTAACATGAGGTTACATGGTACATAATGGTCATTCTTCCCTCTTGGGAAGAATCACGTAATACATAAAATAACTTTAATAAGTTCTAAGAGTTATACAGATTTAGAAGGCCCACAGTACCTATATGTTGGAATTAATGTGCCGTCACCGCTACACATACACACATCCTCACGTATCTATTTAGAGGTGTCGGTCAAAGAATAGAGATACTCTGGCAGCTGTAGAATTAGAATGTGATGCTACTTTCATTTTAATAGCACCATTCAGTCAATTCACCTGTATCTAAGGCTGACCCAGGGACAATAAAAAGGAAAACCACTGATCCTCAGTCTCTCCCAGGTAATTTCTCCAGTCTTAATGAAATGATTAGTGTCACAGATTTTATTTTCCAAAGAATATGTCCCATCCCACATACTCTTATTATTAGGTAATCTTAACACTCCTCTCATCAAATAGTGGGCTCTATGTACCCTTCTATTGAACCCAAATGGACCTTGGTTACTGCTTCATCCAATAAAGTATGACAGAAGACACATCATGTGAATCCCAAGACTAGTCATTAAAATTAAAATGCCATGCACTTTTCTTGCTCTCAGAAGGGCTCACTGTTAGAATCCAGTGCCAGGTTGTGAAGAAGCCAAATGTGCCCACAGGGAGAAACTACACAGTGTACGTGTTCCAACCCACAGCCTAGCTGAGGCCACAGCTGACGGCCAATGTCAACCTCCAGGCCAGTGGCTAAAAAGCTCCCTACCACTGCCTGGCTCCTTCCCCAGCCATCAGTGTGCTCCATCCAAATTCCTGTCCCACAGAATTTGTAAGCATAATAAAATGACTTGTTTTTCACCAGTAATTCTGGGGGTACATTTTTATGTAGCAACAGCATCTGCAACAGTACAACTCGTTGATACCTATAACATTTCAATTACTACATAAAGGTCAAATATGTATTTACTAAATTATTACATCTCTAATACTGTACTAATAACTAGAGTTGTTAGTACAATTTAGAAAGTTAGTACAAATTGAAATAATCATAGATAATGCTCAAAGTGCACTATATTGACAAGAATCCAGTTAGGCTATGAGCAACAGAGAAGACAGAACAGTAACACTTAAAGAAGATAGTTTCCTTCACTTAAAAGTTTAGAAAGGTGGCCAGTCACGGTGGCTCACATCTATAATCCCAGTGCCTTGGGAGGCTGAGACGGACGGATTATGTAAGGTCAGGAGTTCGAGACTAGCCTGGCCAATGTGGTGAAACCCTGTCTCTACTAAAAATACAAAAATTAGCCGGGCATAGTGGTAATCCTAGCTACTAGGGAGGCTAAGGCAAGAGAATTGTTTGAACCCAGGAGGCAGAGGTTGCAGTGAGCTGAGATCACACCACTGCACTCCAGCCTGGGTGACAAGAGCAAAACTCCATCTCAAAACAAAAAATTCAGTCAGGCAGTTCGGGGCTGCTATACTCCAAGATGAGATGCAGACACTATCTACCTCATTTCTCTGCCATTCACAAACAAGGCCTTTACCACATAGTCCAAGACGGCTGCTCTAGTTCCAGCCAGTCTACCTTTCAGGAAAAAAGGGAAAGGGATGGGCATGCCTCCTTTTAAGGATACTTCCTGGAAGTGTCCCCATTGGCCTAAACTTTGTCATGTAGCCACACCAAGATATAACAATAAAATCTAGGAAAAGTTCTCTCTATTCCAGGATGTCATGCCCTAGCTAATTAAGTGGAAAATCTGTAGGTGAAAAACGATTATTAGGGAATACATGATAGCTCCTGCCATGTGCATATTCTAAAATTCAATTGTTTCATGGTTTAGAATTGCAGTTCAAATAACACAGTTACCTAAAGAACTATGCCAATGTATCCTCTGTTAGACTCTAACACTAAAGATTTAGATCTTTCAGATTAAATTTTAAAATGTCTTTAGTGAAGTATCAACTTTTCTCACCAGACAGAACAGCTGAGTATAAGTAAAATAAACAAGGCTTTAATAAATTAATAATTCTTAAGAAAGGAAACAGCATTTAGAGCAAATATTTTCTCTAAATACTAATATATCGTGTTTTATAGCCTACAGATACTCTTATAGTCTGTTTTCCTTGGGAAAGTCATTCAATAACCTGAAGTTCAGCTTCATCATCTAAAGTATTATGTATTTGTCATGAGGGTTAAATGAGGTTACACATGTCAAATGCCTTGTAAACAGTAGAATTTTATACAAATATAAAGTTTTGCCCCTTCAAAGCTATCATTCCAATAAGACACTTATTCAATAAACAAATAATCTTAAAAATATCTTTAAAATGTACAAATATATTCACAACATAATCTGCTGATTAAGACTTCAACAAAGCTTATAGTACCTACAACAGAATTTAGATGTCTACAATCGTTTGTAGATTGGTTTAGTTTACAGTTACATCTATTGCTTTAAGAAATACCATTAATACACATGTGTAATTTACAATATCCTCATTATAGCAAGAAAAAAAATAGATTCAGAAAATAAAATGTCTTTTTAGGCATTTATTATGCCAAGTATGTAAATGATTATTCCCATTATCACATGGGAATAATGCTTTTTAGGTAAAAGATACATTTATTAGCTCAAGGTCCACTGAAGAGTTTTCTATCTAGCTATCCTTTCTGCAAAATAAATAGAACAGCAGCAATCTCTGGGTATTCCTTAAACAAACTATGATGATTCCATTTAAATGACTTCTTACAAATAAAAATAAAATTTTAGAAAGTAGTTGATATCATTGGCCTTAATTGTTTTCACTTGCTTGCATATGTCTAAGAAATTTCCCCATGAAATACATATTAAAAACTAACAATTATTTCTAACTTATACATAAGCCAAAGTGCTCACTCTTAACCGTGGAAGCAAAACTTACTTCTGAAAACAATCTAAAGAAATAATATGTAAACACACAGAGCTTTCAGACAGACTAAAAACATCCTTCTGTGTTCTGTGGATCAAAATACAAGGGTCTCTATTACCTATGTAAATGAACACTTTCACTAACTTGGGATATATTGATATTACATGGCCGTGTGCATACCTATAGAACATGTGCAAACCTACACCACAGAACAAATCTTGACAATGTTTCTAGAGCCAACATATACTTTCTAGACCCAACTGCTAGAAAGGAAATAAAAGCTTAATAAGAAAACTACTTTTTCTTTTTATAAATAAAGTTTTTAAGTGGAAAAACAAAGCCAACACTCCTTGTTGCAACATGGACTAAGCTCCAAAATGTTCAGAGTCAAGAATCTCTTCGGTTGCTCCCCAATGTAACAAAGCACATAATCTTTCTCTCTTCAGGAAGTCTGATCATCTCCAGTGTTCTGCAAGAGACAAAAAAAAACTCCTTAATATCAAAGTTATTTCCCTTCACACACCATGGACTTCAAGGCCTACGCCTAGGAAAACATTCTATATTTCTAAGCAGAGCATTGCCTTACATACACCCAATCACATTAAAAAAGTAGACATGCTACAGAAGTAAATCCACAGACACCATCATCCACCCAGCTGTCCAATTAGCCCCATTTGCGCAGATGCCAGGTACCATGTAAGATACTAACCCTATCCATGTTATGTCAGGCTTAAGGTTTAATTTCACCTGTATTCCATGTCCCGCTGCACCTTCAGAAACACTGAAAATTCTAAGGGAAAAAACCTAATAAGCACACACATGCAAGTCACCCTAAGGTGGACCACAGTAAAGATATATTGGGGCCATGCAAAGATCCTTCAGAATGAGATGACATGTCCCTACACGAATACTCATTTTCTTTACTTTTCATCTTCTGTAAGAGAAACTGTATGGTAAAATAAAAAGAACAATACATTTTGAGTACAGAGGGCTGGGTTCAAGATCTAGCTTTGTACCACTTTTTGGCTGTATAATCTTAAGTAAATCATTTAATTTCTCAGGGCTTTAGTTATTTAAAATGTAAACCCTGGACCAGCGCCCTCAGTACCACCTGGAAACTTGGGAGAAATGCAAATTATGAGACCCCACCCCCAGATCCACTGAATAAGCGGCCTGGGGGTAGAACCCAGCAATCTTGTGTCCTCTAGGTGATTCTCATGTATGTTCGAGTTTGAGAATCCCTGTCCTACATAACATATAACATCACTTCCCCAACCTACTGTACTAACCAAATGCAAGGTATTACTCATATAAAGACCTACTCATTTTTCCCAAGAGATTTAACCAATAATTATTTGTCTATGATTACTACTTATCCTCCTGAAAACCCTGACATGGGGTATTGTAGTAAAACCTTTTATGTACTGGGGGAAAGAAAAATCAACTGTTCTCCCTAAAACCATACAACATACATTCTTCAAGGACATTCATTTAAAGCTCCCACAGTTAATGAAAAACAAATGAACCTAAAGTAATTTTTAAAAAACAAGTTACTATCAATGAAAGTTTATCTTTCCTGGCTTTAAAATAATTTTAGGATACTGACAATATACTTCCAGAATGTCTTCAACACCTCCAAAGAGCAATTCAAACATATTTATCTTAAATTTAAATAACTATATGCCTTTAAAAAAACTTCTGTTAAGGAGCATTTCATAAAAATTAAACTATAAAAGTTAAAAATCATTGCATTAGTCACTGATAACATCCAGAAAACACTTACTTGTCTTAAAAACTGCTTTCCAAGATATGAAGTAGCCATGCTGGTTAAATTCTTTCTGCTGCCCACCTTACACCTGATGTAACCATACAGGTTGGCACCCTGTAGCACCACACCCATGATAACCACTGCCTGGGACAAGGGAAAAAATAATCAATAATTACTGGCCTGAAATTGACCTTTCTCTGTGCCATAAATGAGACAAGGCAGATTGTCATGAGAAAGAGAGGAAACAGGAATCTCTGCAAAGTCACGATTGTGCCAGTGAGACTCTTCCAGAGACAAACCAGAACAAACCCATCTGATAGACACTCTGTACAAGGCACAAGTTGTTCACCCAGCTAGTATTTACTCAACACAACTGCTCTATGTGCCAGGCACCATGCTAGCCACTGGGGATGCAGTGAAGGGGGAGCTTTCTTTACTCTGTTTCCCATTGGTCTGTGAGTAAAGTTAGGAAAAGTAAATGAGACTCAGGAAAGGCTCAAATGTTCATTATTCCTTTAAGAATTACAAAAGAACAGTAAAGAGGCAGATCAAGTTCAATAAACTGACAGCAGGTAGAGATGACTCTCTGCTCTATGTGACAACTGGCTTCTGGTAAAGTGGACACAATGCCCTAAGGCAGCAATCAACAGATGCCTGCCTTAGGTGAGGAGGGAGGGAGACAGCTCCGAGGGGAACTGTACTTTTGCAGAGCTGTTTGTTCCTTTGAGTTTCTTTTTCTCACCTATGGTGATCTCACTAGGATCAATAAGTGAGAAAAAGAAACTCAAAAACCCACTCTTTAAAAATTTCTAATTAATCTTAATTAGAAAAATTAAGAAAATGTGAGGAATTCCCAAGGTTAAAAATTCTAATACTGTGATCAGCCAAGTTCTTCTGTAAAGGGCCAAATCATAAATATTTTAGATCATATGTTCTGTGCTGCAGTTACTCAACTCTGCTGTTCTAATCCAAAGGCAGCCATAGACAATATATATAAAAAAAAAAATGGGCAAAGCTGTTTTTCAATTAAAATTTACAAACAGAGGTGTCAGGCTGGATTTGGCCTGCAGGCCACAGTTTGCCAACCCTTGTTCTGGAATAAACAGCTCATCGGACCTTCTACTCTTTTATATTTGTGATAATCAAAACAACTAAACAAAATGTCTTTTTCCAATCTAGATTTATTGTCCTTACCCTTAGCAAGATAGATAGTTGATTTAATTGTTTAATTAATGGATTTAAATGTTCAATTAACGAACAGGTTCACATTCCTAGTAAAAGAAGAGGAGGTGGTACTTTCTGTTCTAAACTTATATTCCAGGGAATTAAATGTGTTGGTGTAATAAGAGGTTGCTAGTTACCTAAGTAAACATAAAACTGTGTCTTTATTTGAATAAATTTCCTTTTAATTTCCCATGCTTCTCAAACAGGGGCACTACTGGGTATGTATATATCAACATGCCAGGGTGCACCTGAATTCACAGACCAAAGGTCCTGCTAAGGCATCAATTTACTCAATGGCAACAAATTTTAACATCTGTAAGTTAAACATCTGGTTTAAGATGGTGCGGTGAAGTCAGACATGAAGATCTCCCTCCCTTACGGTATAAACAGCAAACAGTGTTTTTAAAAATGCAAACAAACTAATACCAACAAACATAAAAAAGGGCTAGTGGCCAAAGAAAGAGCCAGCTTGGAACAATCCTAAACAGTTCCAAACTCTCCAAAGAAGCTCTAAGGAAAATTTCACTAATAATTACCATCCCCAGCAACTTACAGAGAAGCAAAAAAATGCAGAGAAAAAAATGCAGAAATAGTCATGACAGCAGAAACTTCTCCCAACTAACAATGACCCAAAAAGGCAGGAATATCCCTGCAGCTGGCCACAGTGGTACCACCAGGTGGGAAAAAGGCAGGAGAGGAAGCATTAGAAGGACCAACAATCATGAGAGCTGATCATCTTAAGAGAAGTGAGGAGGTGGGAGACTCATGGAGAGCCTGAGTTAAAGCCCCTTCGTGTCCTGTGGTCTTAACCCATTTATGCTGTAGGCTGCAATTTTTTTAGTAAAAAATCAAACCTTGGTGATGACCTTGAGCAGGATATAAATAACTCCCACATGCCTAGCATTCCGATAATGGAACCCTAGGCACAAGTAGGTTAACACAGGATCAAACTGGCTTTCACATAACCTCTCCTGTTTTGTTTTAAGGAAGTAGAAACACTACTAGAAAAAGACTGGGCTGACTCTCCTGGATGGATGCTAAAGCTCCAAGGTCTCACGAACAATTCAAAGCAGAAGGGGAGAACCAGAAGACAGCGCACAGCCAACCAGGAGACAAGAGCTCCACTAAGGAAGAAAGAACGCAAAACCCAGGCAGCCCAGCAAAAAGCCAGGGCCTGGCCAAGTTCTCCACCTTGCACCTCACACCCGTGTCTTCAGGCCACCAATCCCAGCACTGCAACTCCAGCTCAAAGCAGCAGCCACATGCCTCAGACATCAGGGGAAGGTGGTCAAGGAGGATTCACCAACACTAAACCAGCAGAAAGAGAAGGGCTGGACAGGGCTGTCGCCATAAGGATGAGCAAAATGGATTAAGGAAAAAGGGAAGTGCATTTATACAAAACTATAGCAAAAAAAGAAAAAAGAAGCATAGTATCCAGAAGACAAGTGAAGAATCTACTCTGAAAGAAAAAAACCCCACCACAATAAAAGCATTCCTGGGAATATTTCACCCTATAGAGGAGCCTAAAGATAAGAACTCAAAAAGCTTGAGGGTGAGATAACAGGAAATGGAGCTGGCAGAGCTAAGGAAATACAGAGAGAAGCTTTAGCTTCTCTAAATAGTTCCTAAAATGGTTGTTCTCTCCTCTGCACTCTCTACCCCATTACTTTGTATCATTAACTAACATCCCCTACTGTACTTTTTACTGTCTACCTTCCACTAGAACATAAGCTCTACTGGAGCAGTCATCTTGCTTACCTGTCTCCTAACTTATCCCCCTGTGTCCCCAGACAGCTCTGATTTAACAGTGGTCTCTTAAAAATAATTGCTGAATAAATAAGGAAAACATGAATGTTTAAAGCAATGAGAAAATAGATGAGAACAGATAAAAATGATCCAACATAGACATAACTGGTACCTCAGAGTTAAAGGTCAAAAAATAGAACATAAATAAATGCAAAGATTTAACAGAAAACAATTTTCCTGATTCCAAGCAAAACTTTAGTCTGCTTGTCAGAAAGGCACACGGGCCCCAGAAAACTTAATATGGAAAAATAAATACAGATACATCCATGTTATATTTTTAAATGTCACAAACTAAAAAACGAAACCTTATGGGGAGAGATTACAAATCTTAAGTAAGCCTGGCTTCAGACTTCTCAAAAATATTTAATATAAGAAAACAATGGAATAGTGTCTTCCACAAAGAAATAAACTGTGACCCAAGAATATTAATCCAGCCAAGTCATCATTCAGGAACAGTCCATAGGCTCATATGTTTAAACATGAGTCAGAAGAAAATAATGCATACATGTTCTTTTACAAAATATCACCCAACAGTGAAATGTAGCCAACCAATAGGTAAAAGCAGAAGCTGCAGTAAGCCTTGCGATAGGCAATGAATCGACTTAAAAAAAAAAAAAAAAAAAAAAACAGATCAAAGACTGAATATGTTTTCAAAAGATAACTATTATGAACTTGACAACACAAAAATAATATTGGAACAAACAAGAAAGAAAGAAACTCATAGGAAGGAACATGAGTGTTTATTTTCTTCCCTTTCTAAACAAAGTCTATTAAGTCATTAAACAGGCTTAAGTACATTAACAAATGTTACAAAGAAAACCACTAGAAGGACTAAAATAAGACTATAAGAAGCAAAAATCCAGAAGTAGGAGCAGGGAGAAGTTAAAGAAAGCATATGAGTGTAAACTTCCGCACTTTCCAGAGCAGGAAATCCATAAATATTGAAATGAATTTCCAAATTCAACAAAGAGGGTATGATATAAACATATAAAGTATGTACTAGAGGTAACTACTAGAACTGAAAGACAATAAGCTTCCAAATCCAAAAAAGGGAAGTATGAATGTATGAGCACACACAAGAAAAAAGAACCTATATCGCAAAATAGGACTAAGAAAATACTACAAATTAGGAGGAAAAACATAATTAAGGCCAAAATACATCTGATATCACTAAGTATTGTGTGATATCAGATATAAAATAAGAAAAAATAATGTAAGCTATAAGAAAGAATAATACTCACAAATTGGTCAAGTGAAAAACTATTTTCCAAAGACAGCAACAATGTCTCCTATTCTACACAGTCTTCTAGCACCTTCTTACTCCTTAGCAAGAGTAGAGCCTAATTCCCATTTCCTTGAACGTGGGTAGGCAGCAGAAGTGATGCCCTGACATCTTAGGCTAGATTGTAAAAGCTTGTGAGCTGTAACACCCCCCAAGTGGAGTCCTGGGCCTACATGCAAGCAGTCTCACCAACATGAGGCCACCATGCCATGAGGAAGCCCAAATTGAGGCACATGGAAAAACATGTGGAGAGGCCATGGAACCTCATGAAGAAAAGATGTCTCACAACCCCCAATCATTCCAACTACTGTCTGACTACAGCTACTCAGACAGTAGTTGTAAGACTACTGAAAAGACCACTAATATCCTAGAAAACTGGTGGGAAGGAGTCTTTCATAGAATCTCTTCTCCAGTACTACAGACAAAGGTAGAGTTGGGAAGCAAAACTTAGGAACTACATGATGAAGCTGCCTATTCAAGATAGGTCCCTAATGATAAGGACTAGGCTGTTGCCTCCTATGATTACCATCAGACATCTTAATGGATTATTTGAAAGTTCTACATTGATACTCACCAACCACTTTATTCTGAAGGAGAAGAGGGCACTAAAGGCAAATATCACCCAGAGCACTGGACAGGCAATAAGTCCCAACCAAAAGATTCTTGATTCAGCCTCTGACATAGTTTTATTCTCTTGAGAGGACTCCTATAAAAGAACACAAATTCAATTATCATGTTGTGAGATTTATCAATAAAAGGTTCACCATGTTTAATAAAAGACATATTACCCAAAAGTTCAAATATTAATACAAACAGCCCAAGTCCTAAGTTAGAACCCCAAAAAAAAATCACTCTATCACTCTTGTAACTTTAGGAACTGATTTATATTAACCCATTAATTTTGCATTTTCAGGGCAGGATAGACAGTTTACCACAACTCATGACAGTAAATAGTGGTCTCTGATAGGCTTCTATTCAATTCTTCTTGCACTTGTACTATTTATTTATAAGAAAGCTCTAAATGATACCTTTCTGACTAAAGATCAAGGAAATCACGGTTACAATCATTCTAGAAACTAAAAGGTCAAATTAGGGTCCAGAGGGAAAAAATGGAATCAAGGGATACGGAACAATTATCAAAATGTCTTAACAATACCCAGGAATTTACAAGGTGGTAAGTTGTTTCCAAGATAGATTCTATAATATAAAAGAATATAGACTCATTGAACACAGTACCACTTTCTTAGAATTACTTGTCAATGCCCTTGGTATACGATCACCAGGAATTCTGTCCTCTGCTTCCAAAACGTATTTCCAAGTGGAAAGTGAATATTCACTATAGTGTAGCAGGCTAACCCAAAGCAGACACGGGACCCCCAGGGCTCCTGAAGTCAGCAGCTTAAAGAAGAGAGTGCTCCAACCAGATTTACTATCCAACTGCACTCCTCCTCCTCCTCCTTTTTCTGCCCAGAAATAAAAGACAGCCATAGGAGCAAAGACAGAATAAGATGTTGAAAGCAGTTACCTGCTGAGCATAGTGGTACACATGGAGATACCCACCAAGACAACAAAGAGATCTTTTATCAGCAATTCCTGACTGTATAAACTCTGTATAAACTCTGTATAAACTCTGACCCAGTATCTTCCCTCAAGATTCTATTCTGTACATTGCTTGTTTCTGGTCTGAACTAGACAGAAAAATGCATTAAATTCTACAAGGCCATCTCATTTAGTACTGGCATCCTAAGTGATTTGGTACAGTGTTTTTAATTCTGAATAATTTATCCTCCAATATTGAAATATAATCTACAAATAATTTAGCTGATAACACTATTTACAACAAAAAAGGCAGTTTACCTTTCTAGATTCAAACACCCAATGGCTCTTTCCATCTTCATCAATGTGATTCCACCAACGCAGGCCAACCATCAGTCTACCTGTGACATTCTGGTGAAGATTAATATAAACAGGTATATTTTAAAAGCATTATTTAAAGATCTATAATAAGCTCATATCTTAGTCTAACATTTCGCAAATAAAAATCTTCAGCTTTCCTCCATAATATCCAGTTAGCAAAGACTACTATGTATCAGGCCTGGCTAAACGATTACGTAAAATGGTAATGGCAGGACTAGCAGGGGGGTAGAGATAACAAAGCAAGCAACAAGTCCACCCATAAACATTACCCCTTCTCAATGGCTGGGTGCGGTGGCTCATGCCTGTAATCCCAGCAGTTTGGAAGGCTGTGGCAGGTGGATCACAAGGTTAGGAGTTTAAGACCAGGCTGGCCAAGATGGTGAAACATCATTCTCTAGTAAAATACAAAAATTAGCCAGGCATGGTGGCAGGTGCCTGTAATCCCAGCTACTCGGGAGGCTGAGGCAGAGAATCACTGGAACCCAGGAGGCAGAAGTTGCAGTGAGCCGAGATGGCACCACTGCACTCCAGCTTGGATGAAGAATCAAGACTTTGTCTCAAAACCAACCAACCAACAAACAAACATACATTACCCCTTCTCTTTTCCCTCATGAACAATTTGCCCTTTCTCCAGTTCCCTAATTTTACCTAAACCCCTTGCTATTTGATTACTGTGACCTACCTTATATCCTGACTATAGCTACATATATTTTGCAACTACATATCCCTAAAAATGGTTATAGACACTGGCCTTCAGTCTCTCAAGTGTACCAAGCTCTTTTCCTACTTACTAAGGTAACAAATTACTTTGATAGCTTTCCTAATGTTTACTCAACAAATATTAACTGAGCATCTACTATGTGCTGGTAATAAAACAGTGACTAACAGATACCATCTCTTTCCTCAGGGAAACAGACGAAGAGAGGCAGGCAATGCACAAATGCACCACTAGCAAATGAAGTGCTGCAAGGGAAAAGTGTGGGATGCTTGAAGAGCATAACTGAAATTTAATCTAGTCTGGGTATCAGAAAATGACTCCATGAAGAGTCAACATTTGGAATGAAATTTAAAGGGTAAACAGGAATCAACAGTACTGGGTATGTTTAATTAATGATGTTCACTAATAGATTCAGTGGTTCTGCAAACTTTGATGGGGAAAAAAATGTTATCTTCGTTTTCATTAACGTCTGGCTGAAATTTAGCATAGCTTTAAATTACGAATGTAGACAACAAACTATGAATGTAGGCAAAATTAAAAATACCCTGATGCAATTTTTTCATTTTGTACTATACTTGCTACAGTTATCTCGAAATATTGCTTATGCTCACCACTTATTTGAAAGTAGTTATTAAACCTGCCACTAGATCTTATCATTAATACATTCACAAAGCATAGTAGTCTTCCCTTATCTGCAGGGGATACATTCCAAGACCCCCAGCGGACACCTAAAATTGTGCATAATACCAAACCTTATATATGCTGTATTTTTTCCTATACATACATACCTATGATAAAGTTTAATTTACAAATAAGGCACAGTAAGAGGTTAATAAGAACTAAAAATAGAACAACTGTAACAACATACTCTAATAAAAGTTACATGAATGTAGTTCTCTCACGATATGTTAGTGTATTTAGTACAGTGTACTGCAGTAACAGAAAGTGAACCTCAGATAATGGGGGGACTACTACACACGTAACTCAATCAGAAATGTACCTCTTTAATAATTTTAAGTTATATTCCAATATAAGTACTTCCTTTGTAATCTTATATATTTTATGTATGTGAAAACATTATTCATGAGACTATGAAAGGGGCCCATAGCATAAAAAGATTAGGAATACTTGTATTAATGCGATGTGGGAGCAAGAAGAGCATTCCAGATAAAGCAGTAGGCAATGAAGCCCTAATGAAGAAAGTGCAATCTATGGATTTATGGGATTTGGTCATTAATTGGATATGGAGTAGGAAGGAGGCAACTGATCCATTTCTAGTTCGCTCAAGTAAAAAAATAGTGACTCCAGGCCCTGTGAAAGGAAACACTTAAAGAGGAGCTTCTGGGGAGTGGAAGATGACAAGTAGTATTTTACATGTTAAGATATGAAATGCCTGGCCAGGTACAGTGGCTCACTTGGATTTGAGACCAGCCTGGCCAACATAGTGAAACCCATCTCTACTAAAAATACAAAAATTAGCTGGGCATGGTAGCGCGTGCCTGTAGTCTCAGCTACTTGTGAGACTGAGTCAGGAGAATCGCTTGAACCCAGGAGGCGCAGGTTGCTGTGAGCCAAGATCACGCCACTGCATTCCAGCATGGGCAACAGAGCAAGACTCTGCCTCAAAAAAAAAAAAAAAAAAAAAAAGATTTGAGATGCCTTCAAGACAGCCACATAAAAGTATCAAGAAGACACATGAAGAGGCCTTGAGTTGTGAGGACAAATCTGGATGGAGATACAGGTCTGGGAGGCAACACAGTTTACAGATCAGCAATCAAAACAAGCAGCACAGATGGCACCCCTTAGGAAAGGAATACAGGAAAAGAAAGGGAGGAGTCTTATGAGACCAATATTCCTGTAAGAGAGATTCTAATTAATGGCTAAGTAAAAAATAAAAAAAAGAGCTGGCAAAGGACCTAAACCAGAGGTCTCTTCTATAGGTATTTTCAAAGAATGCTCTCGGAATACTTTCAAACTCTTCTATGTTTCCATTTCCCAACTCTTTATTTCCTGTTTTTATCTTTATTAGTTTGTTTTCCTAATTTCTCAGGCTTATTGCTTGTTTTTGAAACTTCTGGACTCAAGTAGTCCATTATTTTCACTCTTTGTCTAAGATAAAAGCCTTTAGTCTATGATTTTACCCTGAATTCAGTTTTTGACATATTCAGAAAGCTTGACCGTAAATGATCACCACCACTAAGGTATAAATAACCTATATTTGCAGTTTTTGCTTCCTTTTAAACCCAAGATACATAGCAGTTAGCTTTTTAAAAAGCATTTCAATTTTGACAACCACTTTCTATTAATTTCTAGTTTTGTTTCATTGGACTATAAAATGTAGATGCTTTGAGCAATTTTATTTGGATTTTCTTCACACTAGTCAATTTTAACAAGAAAGTATTCTCTCTGTACATACACAGTCCCAAATACTGCTATTAAATCGATGTTGCTAATTACTGCAATCAGATTCTTCAGACCTTATTTATTTTTTGGCAATTTGGTTTGTTAAAGACAGTAGTTTGTTAGATTTTTCATAATGCTTTTCTATCTTCTAATATTCCTTTTTTTATTACACATAGTTTGATATAGTTTTATTGTGAGTGATCTTCACTGTGATTCACAAAATGATCTTTTTTTGTTCCGCTTAGTGCTTTCTTATTCTGATTCCTATCTCATCTGATAATATATTGCCAGGTTTCTTTTTGTTTGAATTGATCTGATGTTATCTTTGCCATATTTTATTTTTTCTAATGTCATTAATTTGGTTAGATCTTTTGTTTGGACTTTGATTTCTGGCCCAATCTTAGTATCCTTGTCTTTAAAAGGGTAGTTTAATCAAATTATACTTACTATTATTTGCTATTACTTACATCACCTTATACATGTGCTTTCTGATATTTAAGCTTCCTTGACACTTGCTTTGTTCTCCTCTTTTGCTATATGAACTGTTTTACTTGCTCCATCTTTTCCATTGTTGCAGAAGATACATGACTTGTTTTAAATTTTACTAATAGTTGTCATTAAGTTTTCAAAACCATTACTTCACCTTTTTTTACTCAATTTGTCAGAGTGAAGAATAAAATAAAAACCAATATAAGCTTTGGCATTTAAACATACCTTTAAATAATTTTCCCTTCTCTACCTCTTCTTTATCTTCATTAACACCACCTAGGGTAAGCCTATCCAACCTGCCATCCAGACCTCATGCTGCCCAGGACAACTTTGAATGCAGTCCAACAGAAACTCATAAACTTTCTTAAAACATTATGAGATTTTTTTTGTGATTTTGAGGTTTTTTTTGTTGTTGTTGTTTTAGCTCATCAACTAATGTTAGTGTATTTTATGTGTGGCCCAAGACAATTCTTTCTTCCATTGCGGTCTAGGGAAGCCAAAATATTGGACACCTAGGGGTTTAGATGAACACTGCTTGATTGTTTTTTTAATAAGCACACTGAGATTTATGACAATTATGGCACATTTCTATTTTAACTGTATTAGAACCCTTCTTATCCCCTTTCCCAAGTCCACTTAATAATTTCCTTATTCTTGACTTCTTAATTTTGCTTCCTATCTCCATTGTTTGGCTACCTATAAGTAAATTGTGCCAATGACAAAAGGATGCCATTTTTTAAGCCCTTGTTTAAATAAATAAATAAATACCTTATAAAAAAATAAACTATTTTGATCACATTTTTTCAAACTCTAAACCCAGAAAAATTTTAAGAGTTTGGAAATTACCAGGAAGAACTGACTAGAAAGCATGTTCTATTTAGCTGAACAGAAACTGTATGAACAACAAAAAGAAACATCTATCAAAACAAAACTGTGACTAGTATGTACTAAATACTTTAGAGCATAAAGTAACAAAAGAAATTCAAAGAAGTGTAAGCCAAAGAAGAGTGGACAAAAGAAAAACATAAAGAAAACAGACCTCTGAAATCTTCCTCCTAAGCATTTTGTGGCCTGTGGAAACTGACCATTACCACGCCAACCACTTCTAACATCTCTAAGAATTAAAAAATCTAAAAATGGCTACCTTGGTGGGTGTGAAAAGACTTGTAACATCTTACCGGTCTTTGAATCAGTATACGCCTCCAAAACTCCAAAATTAGTCTTTATGATTTCTTCCCCACTATTTTACCATGAAAATTTTCAAACATAAAGTTAAATTTTACAGTGAATACCCAAATACATATCACCTAGAGTCCATATTTAGTATTTTATTATGCTTACTTGATTCCCTATTTATCTATGTACCTATCTATCCAACCATCCATCTCTCTAATCATTGTTCTTGAATTTCAAACTATTTCTTACACTCCCTTCTATCCCCTACAGCAGGTGTCTCAACCTTGGTACAACTGACATTTTGGGTCAGATAATTCTTTGTTGCAGGGGGTGCTGTCCTGTGTCTTAGGATATTTAGCAGCATTCTGGCCTCTATCCACTAGATATCAATAGCACACTCCCCACCTCCAGTCATGACAACCAAAAATGTCTTCAGACATTGACAAATATTCAATGGGTGGCAAACTTGTTTCTGGTTAAGAAACACTGCCCTAAAGCATTCATAGGAGCCTTTGCAAAAGGTAGGTATTTTTCTGGCATTTGTAGACAAACTATCCTGGAGCCTCATCTAGAAATCCTATACAGCAAGCCTACAGGTAAGCCTGAAGCAAACCATGGTATAGATTAGAAGCAACATTGTAGGGTCTGTGGTTGCTAGTCACATTTGTTTGTTTATGAGACTTTAAAGCTGATGTAGGTTAGAAGATAGCACAGAAAAATCAGCAGCACAGTAACCTCTGTGTCTCATCTTGTGTTGTCAAAGGGAAAAAATGAAAAAAAAAATAATCTACATGTGATTTGATATATCTAGCACTTCAACAAAGATGAGGTTTGAAGTAACAAAAGATTAACACTAATGCAAAATACTTTTTTTTACTATTTATACATCATTTTCATATTAAATATAATTTTAAAATAAAAACAATCAAAATTACCTTCACTGCCCAAAAGTCACATGACAGCAACAAGATAATTGTCACCATACAGGCAATAAAGCTGCTGCTGAGAAACTCACAGAGAAGATAGACGACGACTGCACTGACTCGAAAGAATAAGTGGAAAAAGGATGCTACTGGATGTCTGTAAGCCAAAACACAATGAAAGAAATGCAATTACATTTTACTACAGGTACCAGCAAATGTAGGGAAAAATGTTTCAGCCATGGTGTAACTGTGAAGGGCTTTGTCAAAATAAAAGGAGCAAGCAAACCTCCTACCTCTCTTTTTCTTAAGTCCCACTATTTGACTAGGCCCTAGCGTCACAGAAAATACACTAGGCACACATGACTTTAACACCTCATTGAATATAAACTTTCACAAAATATATAAAAAAGACTTTACCTCACTTGGAGAAATAAGGAAACTGTATCTTAGAATTTGAATCCTATTTTCAAATCATGCCAATCAGTAGCCCTCAGAAATTGCTTCAGACATTAAGACAAAGTTTTCATCAGGTACAGTTTGTTTCTTGTTTTTTAATAACTTTTTGGAGATATAATTCACATATCATACAATTTACTTATTTAAGGTGGACAATCTAATGGTTTGTAGTACATTCACAGAGTTGTAAAACCATGAGTCCAATCAATTTTACAACTTCATTACCCCAGAAAGAGTATTTGTATCCACTGGCAGTCATTTCCCATTTACCTTCAAATCCCTCAGCTTCTAGCAACAGCTAATCTCTTTTCTGTCTCTACAGATTTGCCTTTCTGGACATTTCAACATAAATGAAATCATACAATACATGGTTGGTTGTGACTGGCATGAAAGATGAAAGAAAAGTGACAGCATCTTAGCAAAGTTCAGGTATAACAGTTGGCTTTCAATAAGTGAATTTATTTACAGAGAATTAAATTTAGAATAGAAATGTTATATAATTTTGAAATGTGCACGACAAATCAAAATGTAATGTATCTATAGAAACTATATAAAGAAATGGTACATTCTTGGAAAACAGCACAGAATTAAAAACACAGGTGTTCAAATATTTGGATTTGTTGATTTTAAAACTCAGTATTAAGTAACATTCCATATGCCGATTATTCCCAAGAAAATCTGAAATGTCATCTTTGTCTTACACTAAATGTCAAACTAGCAACGTGCAGTATCCAAAAGCATATCAAAACAACTCTGCCTTGACTCCCATCAGTTAGCACCGACATACATACAGAACAGCACTGGACACTAACACAGGTCATACAACTTCTCCTCCTACCTGATTTTGGATTTTCTTGGTCTATTAGTTGTCTCCTCTTCCGCATCAAACAGTGAAACATCTTCAGTGTCATCATTACTATCCTGGTAGGAAAAGTAAATGTTCAAGAAGCAAAAGGAAATTCAGTGTTTACATGGCTACTGCATGCAAAGCTGCATACTCATCAAAACAGAAGAAAAAATAATGACATGGTCACAGCATCAGAAATTCAAAATTTAGAAAAAGGACACGTACAGATCCTCAAAAACCCCAGGGAATAATCCAGGTCTCTGCTGATCCATCCCTGCCCATGGGCTGTACCCCCGGAGAAAATTGTGGGGTACAGGTGATGCTCCTACAAACTTACTCCTATCCTCACATGTTCTCTCCCAAGTCACAGAGCAAGTCAAGGATAATCTCAACGTTCTGGCTCCTTCACAAAATCATCTGACTGCACGCTTAGTTCCATGACCCCTTCTCACAACTCCTTCTCTTCTTACCCAAGCTAAACCAATTATTTGTGCTCAGAATCCCTTCTTTTCATGCCTCCTCACTTGGGGACTTGTTTCATCACTTTTCCCTTTATTTACACTTTCTTATCTTCAAGGCTATCTATGGGATCTTTCCTTGTTGCTGTTGTTGAGACAGAGTTTCACTTTGGGAGGCTAAAGCAGGTGGATCATCTGAGGTCAGAAGTTTAAGAAGAGCAAGGCTCTGTCTCAAAAAAAAAAAAAAAAAAAAAAAGACCTTGCCCTTTAGGTTCTCCAGCAGCTTAATCTATACGGAGGTAATCGGTGTGAGCCGCCAGGTGCCAACTGTTCCCATTTGACACATTTGTGACAGTGAACCTCAGTTGAGCCCTCAGTGCTGCCGGGCAGTCATTCTACATCTCCATAGCCCCTTCACCCTCTCACCTTAGGCAACTATTAAAACTCAAATTTTCAACATTTCTTCTCTTACACTCTCTCAGCTGGTAACATTTCTTGTTTCACTAAGAAAAGAACCCATCAGAAGAGAATTTTCACACTGCTTGCCTATTTAATTATGTGTTTACTCATAGTCTGCCATATATTCTTTAGATAATTGGACTGTCAGTGCTTCATTCTCAGGTCTTCCTGTCTACTTGTGTCCTGGTTTCCAACTCCTCTTGCCTACCGCCAGGTATTGTTCCAGTAATTCTTGCAACACCAATTTTTTAATCCTTTTAAAAACATTTGTTCATGTCAACATATAAACATGTTTTAATTTCACCTACCTTAAAAAATAAAAACTTGATACCACAAGCCCTTTTGCTTGTCACCCCATTTTTTTCCTTTAAATACTTGTATTATATAGACTTGTCTCTTAATTCTTCTAGTCTCTCTTGTATTCACTTTAGTCAGCCTTTCCTCCCCTCTCCCGACCATACTGGAACTGCTCTTACTGAGGTCCCTGATGACCTGTTAAAAATAGTGGTCACTTTTTGGTTTTCATCTTACTTGTGAGCAGCATTTGACACAGATGTTGGATCTTCCTCCTGGTGGCAGTTCATTTGGTTTCCAGTACATGACCAACTCCTGGCTCACCTTTCATTTCTTGGCACTTCTTTTGCAGTCCCCACTGTCTATTCCTTCTACCTCTCTGACCTCTAATTATTAGAATGCCAAGAGTCTGTCTTAGCCATCTTCATCTTTCTAGTTGTTCAGGACAAAAACTTTGGAATCTTCCTTTATTCCTTTTATTTACCCTCTATCTCCCCAATCAACCCATCAGCAAATCCTGGCAGCTCTACCTTAAAATGTATTTGGAATCTATTTTTCATCACCTCCACTGCATCCACCCTAGACTAAGCCATTACTTCTTGGCCTCCTGATTGAAGCAGTTTCCTAATCAGCCTCCTAGCTTCATGCCTTTATTCCTCCTTTCTTGCCCCTCCAGATTTTTACTACAGTAGCTAGAATTTTCTTTTTAACAGGTGAGTCAGAACATGCAGCCTAACAAACACAACACTCCAATGGGTCTCCCTCTCAGTGCTTTTTGGTTTTAAAAATACTAGCATCTTAAAATGTCCAAAATCAAACTGCTGATTTTGCCCTGAAATCTTGTGTGTCCATAGTCTTCCCCAACTTAGTAAATTTAACTCCAGGAGTGCAGAGCTATTTGTTTCTTTTTTTTTTTTTAATCTATACCGCTTATAGCAGTACCGGGCACTTGGTAGGCACTCAGTATTTACTGAATAAATGAGAAGAAATCAGTCTTTCAAAGAGCAAGATAAAAGAAGCATGTTCTAGGTAGTATGAACCATAAGTGCAAAAGAACTGGATGGGGCCCAAGTTTGGCATGTTTAAGGAACTGAAAAGAAGGCCAGCCTGGCCATGGTGGCTCATCACAGCACTTTGGGAGGCCAAAGCAGGAGAACTGCTTGAGCCCAGAAGTTTGAGGCTAGTCTGGGCAACATAGTGAGATCCCATTTCTACAAGAAATTAAAATATTAGTCAGGTATGGTGGCTTGTAGTACTCAGGAGGCTGAGATGGGGAGATGGCTCAGACACGAGAGGTAGAGCCTGCAGTTGTAACCCCTGATTGCTCCACTGCACTCCAGCCTAGTGAGAGCCAGACCCTGTCTCAAAAAAAAAAAAGGCCAGTCTGGCAGAAGCTGATGTACTATTTAAGTTTCCTATTGCTGCTGCAGCAGCAGCAAATTCCTATATACTGTTATAAAGTTTTGGTGGTCAGATATCCAATGAGGCTCAAGGGGTTAAACATCAAGATGTAGGTAGGGGTTCTGGAGAATCGGTTTCCTTCCCTGTTTCTGCTTCTAAACGCCCTTAATATCATCAGCATAGCATATTCAAATCTGTCTCTGATCTCTACTTTGCTTGTTTCATCACCTTCTCTAACCGACCTTCCTTTGTTTCTCTTGTAAGGACCACTGTTGATCACACCATCTGGCCAGCATGGATAATCAGGATAATCTCTGGACCTCGAGATCCTTAATCGCAATTAATCACATTTGTGAAATTATTTTTGCCAGGTAAATCTACATATTCACAGTTTCCAGCGATTAGAACCTAGACATTTTTGGCAGGGGTAAGGAGGTATTATTCAGCCTACCACAGTTAATGAAAGGTGAGTGGCCTAAGATAAGGTCTTAGAGATTGACAGGGACCAGATCATGATAGTTCATGATAGGTAGTGTTTTTTAGTCATAGTGCTGACAGGTTTCAGTAGGGGAATAATATGATCTGATGTGAAAATGTCTCCCTAACCACTGGATGGCGATTAGACTGTTGGGATAGAGAGCAGAAGGCCTCAGCTTTTTATTCATAACATCATACAGTGGATCTCAATCTTGGACATTAAAATCACAGCTCAGAGCACTTATATCTGAACCCCAAGTATCAGGGGGCAGGACCCAAGTATCAGCTTTTTTTTCTTTTTGAAAGAAAAAGAGCATTCTAATTATAGCCAAAGTTGAGAACCACTAGTCGCATAGATCTGAATCCATTTTACCTTTTCAGCCTTAGCTCAATAGGAGCTTCTCCCATCAGTCAGTTACTGCATGGGCTACTTGGCCATTTCTTAGACCAACTTCCTGTATTCCCACCCATGCCTTTGAAAATATACCTAATCTAGGGACTAGAGTGAGCAGAGGCCTACATGGACTGGCAGGGCACAGTTGATAAACTCTCCTCCAAAAAGTTTCTCTGGTACCCTGTAGTAGGAATGATTTGCTTCTTTCCTGGCTCCCATTTGCACTTTTTCTCAGCCCCGTTCACAGTCAGCTGTGTATTATAGCCTCCTTTGCTTATTTACTCATGCCTTCAACAAATATACCACTTGATTGAATGCTCTGCTAGACACTAGGATTTATTACAATGTAAAGTCAGTCCTGGTCAGGGGTGGTGGCTCACACCTGTAATCCCAGAACTTCAGGAGGGTGAGGCGAGCAGGTCACTTGACGTCAGGAGTTTGAAACTAGCCTGGCCAACATGGGGAAACCCTGTCTCTACTAAAAATACAAAAATTAGCCAGGCTAATTAGCCATGGTGGCACACTCCTGTAATCCCAGCTACTCAGAAGGCAGACGCACTAGAATCACTCGAACCCAGGAGTTGGAGGTTGCAGTGAGCCAAGATCAAACCACTGCATTCCAGCCTGCACAACGAGTGAAACGCCGTCTCAAATAAATAAGCCAAGATCATACCAATGCAGTCCACCCTGGGCAACGAGAGTGAAACTCCGTCTCGAAAATAAATAAATAAGCAAACAAATAAAAAGCGGGAAGAGTGAGCATGGCCATGTTTCTCCAGCCTCATCTGGACTGGGTGCAGGTTCAGATGTCAGAAGCACGTGAACCAGAACAACCACATCTTGAACAGGAGCTGGGTGAAATGAGGCTGAAACGTACTAGGCCTTACCAGAGAGTTAAGGCATTCTAAGTCACAGGATGAGACAGGAGGTCGGCACAAGATACAGGTTATAAAGATATTGCTGAAAAAAACAGGTTGCAGTAAAGGAGCCAGCCAAAACCCACCAAAACTAAGATGGCTGTGACAATGACCGCTGGTCATCCTTACTACTATACTTCCCACAGCACCATGCCAGTTTACAAATGCCATGGCAACGTCAGGAAGTTACCCTACATAGTCTAAAAACGGGAGGAATGAATAATCCACCCCTTGTTTACCATAGCACCAAGAAATAACCATAAAAATGGGCAACCAGCATTCCTTTACTTTCTTAATAAACTTGCTTTCACTTTGCACTGCAGACACACCGAGTTCTTTCTTGCCTGATCCAAGAACCCTCTTTTGGGGTCTGGATCGCGACCACTTTCCTGTAACACAAAGAGCTGAATTTAACTATCACTAGATTTTCTCCACTCAAGGCATCTCCTCCTAAGTGGTCTCTTCTGACCACAAATCCTAGTTGTCCTATCCTCAGACACTTGCTATTTTATCACCCTTTCTTTGCAATTATCTGAAAATATCTTAAGTTACATAATTTATCGTGTCTCACTGCCCCACCCCAATCCCCTAGAACCCACTTCCCTAACCTGAAAATACAGGGCAAGAAACCTGTCTGTGCTGTTCACAGCCCTATCCCTGGGCCCGTGTCTGAGTCACAGTAATCCCTCAGTAAATTATGCGACCTGAAAGAAAAAAACACTTAAGACAATCTAAGTGACAAAACAGTGATGTTTTCTAGAAGTAAGAGATTATTAATTTTACCAGTCTCTGGCTGCCAAAACGTGTACTACAATTAACATAAAGGAGAGAATCACCAACAAGGTTAGTTTGGTAACAGCAATTTGAAAGCGAGGCTCTGGCGGTGTAGTGGATTCCTACAAATTCGCAGTGCACCCCTGAAGGTCAGGGAGCTAAAAGAGGCCTGCAGGCCGCTCCTCCTCACCTAAAGGCTGAAAAAAAAGAGACCCCGGCTCGCGCTGGTTAACAATGGGCGTCTTCACAGCCGAAAGCGGTACCTGTTCGGCGGCACACGGGTCACGCCTCCTCCAGAGGCCTCGGAGCGCCCAGCCGCCCTCCTCAAACAACTACCCACAGCCCTCCACTCCCGCCCGACCAGCTCCTCCTCGAGTTCGAGTAGCGGGCAGGAGGGACACGAACTCCAGTCCCAGGAGCCGCCAGCCCCCCAGCGCGCCATCAGCCCCTCACCTGCTGCAACATGGCGGCCCTACGCCAGCCCTACTTCCGGGAGTCACGTCAGCGCAGCAGCGTACAGGTCCGGGTCGGAACTGAAGCGACCAGTCACCAAAGGCCAGGAGGAACCACCGTACCAGCCTCAGTCCGGCTTCACTTCCGCTTAGAAGCAGGTAGCCAGAGAAGCAACTCCCGGAGCGGGGCGAGCGGGGGCGGAGCTGGTGCGTGTAGCGGAGCGAGCGGGGGCGGAGCTGGTGCGTGTAGCGGAGCGAGAAGCACTGACTCGGCGGAGGCGGAGCCTGGTCCCAGCAGTAACGAAAACCAGCTGTGAAAGGCACCAGGACCACAGTGGGCTCCAAGTGGAAAGCTTCGTGGCCTGTTTCCGGGAAATGTTTGGTATCCACCCAGTGCAAACTCTAAAGTCGTTCCCGCCAGCGTCACTGAATGCAGGGGGCGGGGTTTTATTCTATAATTAAATTTTCTTTGAATGTTTTACAAAGACGTACTCCTGCACATTATTACTTTTGTGCTTAAATTGTAGAAGCAACTTTTAAAAATATGCTCTTGCGAAGAAATAAAACGTTATTAAGGAAAACAAGCCAGGAGGACTCTAGAGTAAGAAATGGACGGTATTATGGGAGTTATAACCTTAGACTCCGGGAAACTAAGGAATAGGAGTTGAGACCGTGCGCCCTGGGGCTTGGGCGCCTGGGTCCCCTATTGTCAATCATATTACCAGTCTTTATGTACTTCTTTCATCAATCGTAAAGCGGGGGTAATAATGGTATCCTTACAGTGTAAGTAGTAAATGGGAGACGTTATTATTATTTTAAGTCCAGCTGCTCATGCTGTGATTGAAGGTATTCAATTAAGGAAAATTTTACCTGGCTGTTTGCCAGTGCCATTTAAATCCTAATAATAATAGGAGAAAACACACACACACATTTCTCAAAGGGGATAAAGTTCGGCAGCACAATTGCATTCGTGCCCATGGAAAAGCTGACTAATTTGGGGCCTGTACGTCCAGCCTGCCCATGGCAGGTTTTCAGTAGCCCACTCAGTGCTGTGGAGTTTTGTGCTGTTTCTTTGTTGTTTTTGGTTTTTGAAGGCATTTTGTTGAAATTCATTACCATCTTTTAAAATTTAGGACATTTCACAGAAAAATCTGAATGTGTGGCTTTTCTTGAAGAGGCAAAAGATGTGACTTTGTTGAGCAAAACTATCCCCTATGTACAAGGCTTGAACTTTATTCCTTTTTTTTTTTTTTTTTTTTTTTTTTTTTTTTTTTTTTTTTTTTTTTTTTTAGTTAAGACGGAGATTTGTTCTTGTTGCCCAGGCTGGAGTGCAATGGCGCGATCTCGGCTCACTGCAACCTCCACCTGCCTCAGCTTCCAGAGTACCTGGAATTTCCGGCACGTGCCACCACGATTGGCTATTTTTTGTAGTCTTAGAAGAGACGGGGTTTCACCAGGTTGGTCAGGCTAGTCTCGAGCTTCCGACCGCACGTTACCCACCCGCCTCGGCCTCCCAAAGTGCTGGGATAACAAGTGTGAGCCACCGTGCCCGGCAATAAGCTCTTTCTTAAAGAGAAGATATTTCCATCTTTAGCTACAAAATCCCAAAATGTACCTCAAGAATTTAGTTTTAAAAACCTCTCAAAGATCGTTTAGAAGTTTTTAAAAATAAATTGTTACCACAATAGAAAAAGTAGAAAAAATTGCACAGGCCCCTGAAAATACGATTATATACATTTTCTTTTTTGTTTTGTTTTGTTTTCTTGAGACAGTTTCACTCTTGTCGTTCAGGTTGTAGTGCAGTGGCGGGATCTCGACTCACTGCAACATCCACCTCCCAGGTTCAAGCAATTCTCCTGCCTCAACCTCCGAGTAGCTGGGATCACAGGTGCCCATCACCACGGCCGACTAATTTTTTCTATTTAGTAGAAATGGGGTTTTGTCATGTTAACCAAGCTGCTCTCTAACTGCTGACTTCAAGTGATCCGCTCACCTTGGCCTCCCAAAGTGCTGGGATTACAAGCATGAGCCACCTCGCCGAGCCTGCTTATATACATTTTCAATGAACATATATGAAAATGGTCTCAAGCCTTTTCAGAATTAGAAGATCAAAATAAATAAAAACGAAATAACACTATCCACTATCCAGAATACATAAAAGAAGGACTGAAAAAAATCAGGAGTTGGAAAGGATATCTAATTAGAACTCTCTTAAACGTGTGATTCAGTTGTATATTAGTGAAAAAATTTTGAAATTAAAAAATTGATAAATTATATGTATTTGTGGTGTACCACATTATTTACACACACACAGAGAGAGAGACACACACACATTGCAGAATATCTAAATCTGTGTATATATATAGCTACAGACATACACTGTAGAATGGCTAAATCAAGCTACCTAGTGTATCAGCTACCTTAGCTACTTATCTTTTTTTGTGTGGTGAAAACGTTTAAAATCTGCTCTCTTAGAGATTTCAAGCATTACCACATTGTTATTAACTATAGTCAACATGTGCAATAGAGCTCTTGAGCTTTTTCCTCCTAGCTGAAATTTTTGGTGACATACAGTGCACTGGAACATACGCAGTTACTATGACCAAGCTATTTTACTTGTAGGTCTGTACTTAACTAAAATATCTATACATGTGTACCAAAAGAAATTTACAAGAATGTTCATAGTGCCTTTATTGCTAATAGCCCCAAAGTGGAAACAAACCAGTGTCCATCAGCAGTAGAATTGAGAGATGTGCCGTATTCACGCAGAGCACCACCGAGCAGGGAGAAGAAATGAACTGCTTCATGAAAGCACATGAGGGAGCGTCACAAATGTGATGCTGGGCCAAAGAAGCCACACACACAACCATTCCTACTGAATGGCCCTCGACGAATCCATTTATGAAACAGGCAGCACTAATTGGGGCTGCTAAAAACCAGGTGATTATTTGCTTTGGCAAGACAGATGGGCGGTGGTTAGCAAGCAGACCTTCAGGAGAGGGATTTCCAAATTGTTACTTTTATTTCATTTTCTTGGACTGTGTGGTAGGTCCAAGCCTGTGCTCCTTTGAGATAAACCCCTGAGTAGCAGAATACTAGGATTCCTGTGTGTATTATACTTTAACGTATTTGAATTCATTTTGCCATTAGGACAAAAAATATAAATCATAATAAATCTTTGCAATTTGAGTATTTTTTCTAGTTGATGAAAAATAAGTTGCCCGAAGGATTCCAAACTTGGGTATTTCAATATAGAACTTATGCGTGCAAATATATATTTCTGGAGATCCAAAACAGTCTTATTAATGTCATTTGAGTATAAAAAAGCACAGTTATGTTTACAATTTGCTGACTCTCTAATCTTTTACTTCAAGTTAATTATCCACATTTATCAATGAAACTGCTTTCATAGAAGAACCCAATCCATAGCATAAATGGTAGGAACTTCAGAAAAGTCATTTTTTCTTCATTATTCATGTAAAAATATTAAATCTCTTAGAAACACAGGCCATCAAACTCTCAGTTTAGTGTTGCTTTCATTGCTTTCTATAGTCTTGTTACCATAGATTTTTAGTTCCAGAATTGCAAGAAGGAATAGTTGACTATCATGGTTACCACTGTGGCCATCAAGACAAGGCACACGATTCCTAGGATCCCAGCGGTGACCTCCCCGGAGATTATGGGAATTAAGAGACCTGCCGTGGAAACTGTGGGGGCTGAGTAAACAGTCTCTACAAAGTTTTCTCTGTGTCTGCTATTCAAAGTCCACAGGCAGTAAACAAGGGAAGATTACAAAACAGGCAGGGATTCCATGAGCGAGAGCTGGAACCTCACAAAAATAAAGTGAAACCCATGTTCATAAAGCTAAACACAGGCCAGTAACCCAGCAGTGCACACACACTTGCACACTTGCTACAAAATTCATTTTATTCCAGTGTGTGAGTGTGCAGGGGTGTGTGTGTGTGTGTGTGTGTGTGTGCACGCGCACGCACTCCTGTTGACCCAGTGTCTGCTCTATGTCAAGGTCCATGACACTAGATGACCCCAGGTGTGCCCTTGATGACACCTGCAGGGGTCGGGCGCAGCCCCTGCTGCTGGGTATTGCGCCGTGACACCATCCTCGGGGCCCTCGGAGTGTTGGAACCCAATAGGCTTCCTTAGGCTTTCCTTTTACATGGAAAGGAAATAGATGATGTTCTATTGTCATTTTGTTTCCTTCAGTGGATTCTGTGAACATCTTCCACTCCTCACTGACTCTGCAAGAAAGGGATTCCTGGTGGGGGAAGGGTAGCTGGTAAGAAATGAGACACGAAGAAATTAGCAAAGGGTCTTCTGGCCATCTGGGGACAGTCCTCATGTGGTCCCTGGCCCAGTCTCAAGAGTACTGGGCCGGTCACCCTGTGGCCTCTGTGGTGTGTCTCCGGATCCAGCCTCTACAGGAAGGACCCAGGGAGACTCAGCAGACTGGGGTGTCTGGCCTGACCAACGTTCCTGCTTCCTCTGGGTCTGTGGCTCAGGAATAGGCTCAGACATCATGTCCAGGCAGTGCCAGGCCACTTCACTGCCCCCTTTGAGGTGAACCCAGAGGGCTTTCAGAAGTGAGCATGAAGCTGAGTACCCAGATTCTGAGGCCAACTGCCCGTTTGTGTCCTGGAGGAGGGGCCCTGACCCAACAAGACCCCCAGGGCACGGCCCGTGGGTGCTGATGTGGGGAGGGGAGGGTCTGTGGACTGAGTGGGGTCATTGGTAGGGGATGCTGAGCACCGAGGCTCAGGGTTCTGCTCAGTGGGGGCCTGGTCAGTGTGGCCTGGTCAGTGTGGCCTGGTCAGTGGGGGCCTGGTCAGTGAAGGGCTGGTCAGTGAAGAGCTGGTCAGTGGGGGTCTTGCTGGCAGAGGCCTTGCCAGGTGGTCACTAGGTAACTTCAGGTAGGGGTTTGTCCTTGGAGCCTCCTTGCCGCCATCTGTAGTGGGAACGAGTCATGACACTCTGGAGGACTACTGGGAGGAGGAGGTGAGCAGGTGTGTGGAATCCAGCCCTGACTCACAGACCTAGCACTTTACAGCCTAGCTGAGTCCCCTGCTAGGAAGGCACCTGCCCTTTGCCCTTTGCCCCCAGTCCTCAACCTTCTGCCCCCACCCCTTTTCTGTATTTCCAGGAGTGCCCTGGATGGGGATGCTCTGATGATGACTTTGGGTCCCAAGGTGGGAGACAGTGGCAAGGGTGACCCAGTGTCCTGGGTGCTCATGTGAGTGGGGCAGCCAGGCCCAGCCAGAGCAGTGACACACCCATGCACACGTGTTCACCCACATAGCACGTTCATGCTGACACGCACAAACACTGCACACAAGCATGTGGACACTTCAGGGGCTGGAGGGCGCTGACTCTGGGCCCTGCTGACCCAGGCAGGGGCCCATTGTGATGGGTGTCATGACCTCACAATGACACTGGTGCTGAGCACTCGCCTACCTGCCCGCTTCCCCTCTCTGTGTCTGGAGCTCTTGGAGACAAGACGTAGAGCTGTCTGATTATGCAAAGACAAAGTTTTCTAAGTGACACAGCTGACTCAGTAGACTCAGGTGAGTATGAACTGCCCTGTTCCCTCCCTGCTGACCTGGGGTCAGTCGCTACCTGGTAAGCAGTCCTGGCCTCTGGGGAGGGTCATCCCTGAGCACTTACCAGGTGCCTGTTCTGCACTGACCTGGTAGACTCTGTGGGGTGGGTGCTGTCCCCAAATGTACCCATATCACAGGTGAGTGAGATGCCTAGGGTCAGAGAGGCACTGACTGGCCAAGGGACCCAGTTGTGACTCTCAGCCCTACCCTGTGCAAGCCCTGACCTCTGTGACCTCCCTACCCTAGTTTCCAAATCTGTCTGGGGTTCCGGCCCCCGCTGGGGCAGAGTCTGGCCCTGGAAGAGCCACTGGGACGGAGCTCCTATGTGTGGGGTGGAGGGGGTGGTGCTCGGTCCAAGTCTGTGCCCTAAGCTGGGTCCCCGCATGAGGAGGTCTCACCAAGTCGTGTGCAGTCACTGATGGTCATTGTGGGACCCAGTGGACACATGGGGTCCCTTGTCTGGGTGCAGGGTTGGGAGCCCTCTGCCTGTGGGCAATTGAGGTAGGGGACCTTGAGCACTGCTGCTCTGGGTCTGGGCAGTGGGGACCTGGTCAGGAAGGCCTGGTCACTGGGCAAACGGTCAGTGAAAGCCAGGCCAGCAGGGGTCTGGTTAGTGGGGGCCTGACCAGATAGTTACTGGTTGAACTCAAGCACAGGGTTTGTCCTTAGAACGTCCCTGCCTCCATCCATAGCAGAAATGAGTCATGGCAGCCTGGAAGGCTACCGGGAAGAGGAGGTGAGAAGGTGTGTGGGATCCAACTCTGCCACTCACACCTAGCATGTTACAGTCTAGCTGAGTTCCCCTAATGAGGGGGCCTACCCTGTGCCCTCTACTCCCTGACCCCCATTTGCATCTTCAGGACTGCCCTGGGTGGGGAAGTCTGAGGTTGGGGAAGACCATGGATGCTCTGATGCTGGCCACAGCCCCCAAGGGAATGTGACACTGATGAGGAATTGATGAGAACTTGGGTGCACATGTAAATGGGACCGCTAGGCATGGCCAGAGAAGCTACTCATGCACACGCACGTTCACCCACATAAACTGCATGCTCATCTGCACAAACACATCACACAAACACATTTTGGCACCTTGGCGCCTGAAGGCCACTGACTCTGGGCCCTCTTGGCCTGGGCAATGGAACCATCGTGATGAGCGTCATGACCCCACATCACTGGTACTGAGTGACCACCCACCTGCCCACCCGCCCACCCGTGTGTTGTGTGGCACTTGGACACAAGACACACACAGGTGTCTGGTTCTGTTCATAAACGACTTTTCTAAGTGAGAGAGACAACTGCCTCAGTAGAGTCAGGTGAGTGACCTCTGGGCAGATGCCAAGGAGAGCCATCCCTCAGCACTCACCGGGTGCACATTCTGCACTGACTGGGTGGACTATCCTCTCCTTTGTCCTCATAGTGACTCTGTGGTGTGGGTGCTGTCCCCAGACGTACCCATTCCACAGGTGAGATGTGAGAGTCAGAGAGGTGGTGACTGGCCCAGAGACCCAGATGTGACCTGGGTCGTGCTCTCAGCCCTACCCTTTGCCATGCTGGACTTGAGCTCTGACCTCTGTGGCCCCCCTGCCCTAGATTCCAAATCTTGCTGGAGTTCTGGACTCCAGTGAGGCAGAGTCTGGCCCTCGAAGAGCCACTGCGACAGAGCCGTGTGGGTGGGGTGGAGGGTGCGATTCTTGCTCCAAGACTGTGCCCTAAGCTGGGTCCCCACAGGAGGAGGTCTCACCAACTCAGACTTCAGGTGCGGTCACTGATGGTTGCTGTGGGACCCACTGGACACATGGAGTCCTTCATCTAGGAGTGGAGTGAGGAGTCCTCTCCCCTCAGGCAGTTGTGGAAAATGAAGGAGTCCTGGAGGGCTGCCTGGAGGGTGACAATCATACCTTCTGGTCAAAGGGGCTTGGGGACTGGAACCCTCCCACCGTGTCCCATTCTCTCTGTCTGTCCCTCTTGTAATGACAGCAGGGAATTGTGGAGTCTGCCGTCCCTCCACCTGAGATGGGATCTTCACGAACACAGAGGCTGCTCCAGAGTCAATAGATCATCTTTTCCCCAGACCAAACTCCTTGGCCGGTGGTGTTCCTGAAGCAGCTTCACTGGCCAGAGTGAGTGAGAATTGGAGTAGAATGGAGCAGTGACCAGATGTCTTGCTTCCTACAGAAAACTGAGTGTATTCCTGGTCCCTGAACAATCCCGGGAGGATCCCCGACCCGACCTGTCTCCAGGTGCCCAGAACAGCCCATCATGGGCTTTATCTCCTCTGTAAGTAGACGATGTTTGCCCTGCCGGGGCCGGTGCATATCTGCCTTGGGGTGCTTGGGGACAATGGGCCTCTCTGTTCAGGTCCCCCATGTGCTCAAGTCCTCAGGAAGGCACCCACCACTAATTGGAGGCAAGAACTCCAGAGATCCAGTGGGGTAGGGCCACTCAGTCTGGCCCCTGTCATCTGGGAGGGGTAGTGGAATGGGGCTTACCACACTGGAGTGCATCTGGGAGTGCAGTGGGAGCGGTTCGGGTGTTCTCTGGAGCTCTCGGCTGCAGCAGAACCTTGGATGACTTTGTCTTGCAGGATAGAGGTGGACGAGGCCCTGGATACGCTCCCCGGCCAGGGGCAAGGCAACATCATCTGCCAGGTACAGGTTGGGCCACTCCCTCGAGGGAGGCAGGGGCTCATCTCTCCTTCTGGGCCCTGTTCAGAGGGTCCAGGGCTCCCTAAGATCACAGGGCGGGGAGGGACTGCTCACATCCCTGGGCTGAAAAACCCTCACCTTGCCCGCCTACCCTGGCCACCTCTGGATTTCAGGAACACCAAGCTGGTGCAGCAGTGGACATGGGGCATGGGCCTGCTGATAGTGAAAAAGACACCAAGTACCTTGGGATTATGCAGTGAGTCCTTTGTCCACCTCACCCCACCCCTTGCCACCGACCCCAACCACCAGTGTCACCTCAGCGATGGGTTTTGTTTTTAGAAAGGCCCCTCTGAAGTAGGACATATGTCCCCGGCTCGGGCCAACCTCTTCCCCAGACTCAGGACTCCTCCCAGGCTCTCCTGCAGGTCCAGCCCGTGGTCAGGGTTGGGCACAGCCTCATGGCACATCTAGGGAGTTCAGGACAGTGGGTGGGGACAGAGAGGGGACTAGGACAGGTCCTTGGGCTCTCAGCACTGTGGTCTCCAAGCAAGCAGGAGAGGACGGGGCAGCCTGAGGGTCCGGCCCTGACCCCATGGGGCTTGCCCTGGTGAGATCTGAGGGTTGTGGCCACAGGGCTAGGGGCACCTGGCCTGTCCTCTGGGCAGTTGTATAGCAGATCTCTGAGAGCTCAGGGGGCTCAGCCAGTGGACAGGGCATGGGGACAGTGAGGGCCTTGGCCCTGGCCGTGGAAGATTGTGAAGAAGAAGAGCAGGGCCCTGGACTGGGTTTCTCACTGAGGCCAGGGGGACAACAGAGCATGCAGCTGAAGGCCCCGGAGTGGTGCTGGGAAAGGCTCTGAGCCTGGGAAGGGGAGCCCAGCCTGGAGCCGGCCCCTCAGGACTCACAGGATCGAGAGAGGAGGAGCCTGGGGGAGGGGGGCGGGGTGAGCCCATGAGACCTGCCACTTCTGGGAAGCAGCTGAACCAAGCTGGCCCCAGTGTGGAGCTGACAGTCTGGGGAGGACAACAGATGGGGTGGGCAGGGAACAATGGCTCACCTGGGACCCCTCAGATGGGGGACTCAGTCAGTCCCCAAGGCTCTGCGTGGCCCTCCAGGGACCCTGCTTCCCGCTGGCTCAGATAGCACTGCAGAGGGTGGATGGGGCACAGAGTCGGGGCAGGCAGGACAATAGGGAAAGACAGCCAGGCACCCCATGTCCTGGTTTCGCGGTGGCTGGGAGGAGGCTGAGGGCTGAACATCAGTGACCCTGAGAGCCAGCTGAGGCTGGAGGCGGGGTGGTGGGGCATCCCCACTACCTGCAGGGCCCTTGCTCACCCTTGTTGCCCTGGATTTCTCTGCGGCAGTGCTGGGCAGCCCAGTGAGAGAGAGGCCGAGGCATGGGTGTGGACAGATCAGGGAGGTCTCACTCAGACGTTCTGATAGGACAAGGGTCACAGAAAGGCCAGGGTGGCTTGCGTGAAAGTCATAGTCTCTGGGCCAGGCAGGACGGGGGAAGACGGCGAACAGGCAGGGTCAGCTGCCAGGGTGCAGGCAGAGGCAGGTGCATGCTGGGAGGTCAGACCCTGCAAGGCCCGTGGGGAGTGTCGGGTGGGACGGGCTCCAGGTGCGTCCTCAGGGCACTGGGCAGCTCTCAGGCCAGGCTCCCGGGACTCTGATGGGTGATGTGGTCACTCCTGAGGCACTGCTGTCCGTCAGGGCTCAGGTACCCACCCTGGGTGGCAGCCATCCCGTCTCAGGACTGGACTTGCTCAGCTCCCACAGAGGGTGTGGCCTCCAGCCCAGGAGGGGCAGCCCCATTGTGCAGCCAGAGGCACCCTACGGGCCCCAAGTGGCCCCTGCCAGGCCAGCATCAAGCTCCCTCTTCTCTAGGTTCCTGGTGCCTCTCTGGCGTCAGCTCCGCAGGGAGGCTCTTGCCTTCCTTCCCTGTGCCTTCTTCTGGGCTGAGACTTAGGGTAGATAGGGATGGGATGGTCCTTCCCTGGGGTCTTCTCTGGGAGGGGGATGGCTCCTGGCCTGGGCAGGTCCTTAGCTCTGCCTGGGTTGTCTTACAGTGAGACGGAGCTGCTCCCTGTCCGTATTCCGGAGGTGAAGGTAAGAGCCTGGGCCTGCTGTGTGGGACGCCGGTCCCGGGACAGGGAATCGGGTGGTGGGTGAGGCAGCGGGGGGGGCCCACAGGCCCAGGCGGTGGTGAGTGGGCCACGGCTATCAATGGGAGGGGCAGCCATTCCTGCTGAACTCTGTTCCCATGAGAGTTTCACCAAAATGCAAACTGCCGTCCTGGCTCAGAGCCGACTGCCTGTTTGCACCAAGTCGCGAGCGGAAGCCTGCGACTGACCAAAATTCAGGGCGTCTGTGGCCTGAACATGGTGTGTCCTGGCATCACCAGTCCAGACTTCTAGCTGCAGTTAGTTCAGAGGGTCTCAGCCCCTGGGGTCTGCCCTTTCCTGGCTACTTCCCATTGGGTCCCTTCAGGGCCCCAAAGCCCAGGACCCAGCATCCACAGGCCGCTACCAGACGCCTGACAGCTCCGCTAACTCCATCACGGCTCATTTCACAGCAAAGATGTCAGGATGCCATACACATCCAGAAGTGGGTCAAGATGCTTAAAGACTGGCCGAAATATAAAAACACCAAGAAAGTACCATGGGAGGGTTGGCCCCCGTGACTGCTCTCTGCAGAGCCAGGAGACAGGTGCCCATGGCTGTGACCTGGCACCACCTGCCTCTCAGTGCGTGGGTGGCACCCATCCTCACTATAGGATAGCAGGCCTGCTCGCCAGCTTTCCTCACTGGGGCCGCCCTGTGTCCTGTCTCACTGGAGTGTTCTTCTGTCTGTAGCTCTCCCACAGAGTGTACAAAGGAATTCCCAAAACAGTACGAGGTCAGGCATGGTCACTCCTGCTTGACATTGGCCAAATCAAGACTGAAAACCCCGGGAAATATAGGGTAAGGCCCTCCCAGACTCAGCCAGAGCAGGACAAACAGGCCAGGCCATGGCAGGCACCCGGGACCCCAGCTGGAGGGAACGTGGAGCCCGGGTTGGGAGTGGGGGTTCTGGTCAGATGAAGGCATCCAGGCATCCAGGCACAGACGGTGACTCAGGCACCACAGGTGTGCTGGGCTCTGCTGCCCCTCCCTGGCTTCAGAAACAAGGCACGAAGGAGCTTTCTGCAGAAGGAAACCTTCCTCCTTTCCTTGCAGAAGTGTTGACTGTGGGATGGCTGCTGTTTGGGGCAGGGAGTCTTTTGTCTGTTCTGAGGCTGCTTCCTCCTCTTGGTCCTTCCCTACAGGTCATGAAGGAGAAGGGCAAGAGTTCCTCCAGGATCATCAGCCGCATCAAGCTAGATGTCAAGCACACCCTCCAGAACCACGAGATGTTCATAGAAGGACTCGGGGTCAAGTAAGGCCTGTGGGGGCTGCAGGGGTGCCAGGGAAGATGGAGCAATCCAGAGGAATGAGGGCTTCCCCAGGGCAGAGGCCAGGGTCACCCAGGAGGGGTGACAGAGCCACCAAGGGCTCTCCTGCCCCAGGGAGCAGCCAGCACCATGGACTGAGCACCCGGCACCATGGACTGAGCATCTCCAGGGCTCTAAGCCCTGGTCCAGGCTGGGATGTGTGGGGCTAGAACCCAGGTGGTTCCCAAGGAGATGAAAGGCAGCAAGAAAAAAAAGAAATATATATATCTTTTTGCATATATATATATATATGCAGAACGGTGAAAAGTACTCTCCATGACCCACAAGTACCCAGGGTAGGGACCCATGGGAAGGTGGCAGGATGCCAGGGCTCAGGAGCCTTCCTGGGCAACACTAACAGCCCAAAGAACCAGGGAGGATGCTGGGCCCCAGAAACTCTCATCCATGGCTGGTGGGAACGCAACAGGGCACAGCCACTTTAGAAGTCAGATAGGCCACGGCTTACAAAGCTCTGTAGCCTCGTACCACACAACCCCAAAGTGTCACAGATATTGACCACACTGATTTGAAACTGACCTTCAAGTAAAACGCGCATGCCACATTCACTGCTTGATTGATTGTCACTCACACCTGGAGGCTACCGAGATGATCTTCAACACGGGAACAGGGAGGAAGGAGTTTCCACTCTTCAGACAGAGACGACTCAGTGAGGAAAAGGAACGAACCCCTGATGCCCACAGGAACATGGGTGGATTGTAGATGCATCTTGCTGAGGGAATGAAGCCACACCCAGCAGGCTACCACTGTAGAATTCCAATTCACAGACCATTCAGGAATAGGGCAAACCACAGAGACAGAGAACAGGTCAGGATGGCCAGGGGCTGACGGAGCCGGGAGAGGTCGGCTGCAAAGGGGACACGCTGGGGACTTGGAGGATGAAGGAGTTGCTCAGGGAGGGGCTGCAGTGGTGGACGGGAGGCCCTGCACATTAGTTCAGAGCCGTGGAACTGCACGTCACAAAGACTGGACTTTTGCTTTGTGTGCAAACCGAGAAAGGGGGGAAGAAAAAAATCAACCAGAGTGAAAATGATCACTGATCCAACTGTACAACTGTGATATTTGCATTGCAAGGAATGTGGATTTTACTGAAACAATTCCTAAAAATTCAGGTGTCCTGAAGAGCTCACTTATTTGGTGGATCATCTGAACCCAGAATTTTGTTTGTGGTCTGGGTTTGTAGACAAAATGAAACTGACAGCATCCGCACAAAACAAATAAAACTCTCTTTTCTAGGCAGCAGAAATTATGTGATATTCTTGTGGCCCACTCTGCATATAACCCTGTGAGTATTCCCGGGCAGCGATATTCCTGGGCCATATTCCCATATTCACAGGCATGGGTTTCTCTCAGGGGTGTCGGCGCTTCTTGAAAATTCAGTGTTCGTGACCCACCAGAACGCAGTAGGCAGGACTCAAGCTCACTGCTGGCAGAAAAGGGTTGAGGCCCAGACTCCTTGTGTCACGTGAACCCAACCACCACGTCTCAGATGAAGAAATGACCTTCCCCTCCTGGTGTTGCCCCAAAGCTTGGGAGCTTGGCAGGGTCCCACGCAGGATGGCCCTCACAGGAGACAGGTCTGACACGTTGCTGAGGTGCCTAATGGGCCAGGCTCTTATGGAATGAGTCTGCATCCTGAGGAAGCCTCTTCTTCACTGAAAACCTGGAAAGGATACAATTTCCCCTTTGCTCAAACCCCATAGGAGCACAGCAGATAGGGGAGGGGATCACCCAGGTGGCTGCTCCTGCTTGGCCCCCACTTTCCAGACCATTCCAGGCAGGGAGAGCCGCTGAGCCAACTCCATGGGCTGCCCACACGGGGTCTGGACCCATCCACCCTCCTGTGCCCGGCAGGCAGCCCCTGAGCTGTTGTTTCGGGACCTCTGTGTGGTGGTCAGCACCCCACCACCTGCCCTCATGGCGGGTGCAGTTCATAGGTGCTGCCCCAGGCCTGGCACAGTGGCCTCTCCAGCCTGGCCCAGGTGAGGGGCATGAACAATCCCTGCCTGTGCCCTTTTGGGCCATGTGAGCTTGAATGCTCACGGCAGGGGTCCCCCCAGGCTCCTTGTCCACTGAGTTGTGTTTGACTGGCTCTGTCCTCATAGGCCAGGGGAGGGGTGCAGAGGCTGCACCTCAAATCCCCTGGGGCCTGAGGCAGGTGTCCCTGAGGACCTCTGCCATCTCTGGTGACGCGAGCCCTCCCAGGTGACATCCTTCTACGGTGACTCTGGCTTTTGCAGGAGATGTGCTACCACAGGGACCTGAGCTGCATCACCACAATCTTCCTCCTGTATCTGCCAGAGGAAGATGCCTTCTGGGCGCTGACCCAGCTGCTGGCCAGTGAGAGGCACTTCCTGCAAGGTAGGTGGACATCTGTCCCCAGTGCCTTACACAGCCATGCCAGGGGACGGCCACCCTGGCCGGTGATCCCGACTTCCAGGCAAGGTGCCTTCCTTGTATCTCAGCTCATTTGGAGACTCCAGGACATCCCTGCTGAGGTCCCAAGGGGCCTGGGTCTGGGCAGGGACCCCCTCATGTCAGGTCAGACGCCTTTCATCCCCAACAGCAGAGGACATTGATACCTCCCCCTGGTCACCCTGTGTCACTGAAGCCAGCCCTGACTTTGTGCCGGTGCCGCTCACCTCCCTGAGTGTCCTCCTGCCTCCCAGCTGGCTGTGCTCCCAGCCACCTTCCCTCCCCACGGATGGGCCAACAAGGCCAAGATGGCAGTGTCTGCCCATCCCGTGTCCCCCAACCTGACCTCACATCCAAAAGATAGCCTCACATAAGCCCCGAGCTCCCACCCTGTTCTCCCTGCTGGCACCTGCCTCATGGTGTCAAACGCAGGCCTGCCCTCCTGGCACCTGGATCCAGGATGCCACTGGGCAGCGCCTCCAACTAGGCCACACCTACCGAGGTCTGAGGCCGTATGAGGGGTCACCATGATGGGAGGCAGGGAGGCCTCAGGGTCCAGGGTCCCCCTCCCTGCCCAGCTCTTCCAGCTGATGCCTCCATATCTTGGGAGTGGGCTCTGATGGGGTGATGGGTCGGGGGCTTCTCAGCATTCTACAGTCCAAATACAGCCCCGCTGCAGAAGCTTCTGTCGCACCAGGAGCAGGTGTTGCGCAAGTCCTTCCCCAAGATCATGAGACACCTGGTGAGTGGATGATGCCCTCGGCTCCTCCCCAGAAGCCCTGAGTCCCATGGGCCGGGGAGGCCGGAGCTCCTCATGGGGCTGGCAAGAGGCCAAGTCCCAGCCATGGCCTGACCTGGGATGGGCATTCTCTATGGGTTCAGAGTTGGGTTTCCTTTTTCTGCCCTGGTGGAGGCAGAGGCGCTGGGACCAGGGCCAAGCCACAGCTGAGCAGGGCTGAGGGAAGTGTGTCCACTGGGCGTCCATACATGGGGCAGGTGTTGGAGCCCTGGCCACCACCCCGGGTTCTGTCCCGTGGGGAACGGTCTGCAGAGGGGCCTGGAAGTGGGAGGATTTCAGGGAAACCCAGGGGGCCCTGAGCACCTCTGCTCCTTTCTTCAGGGCAAGGAAGGGCTGTGCATTGAGGGTTCCATGCTGACGAGGCTCCTCCGGTGTTTCATTGACGGGGTAAGGAGGCACAGGGAGACCCCAGCCCAGGGACCCTCCTGCCCAGTAATGTCCAGCTTCCCCAGGAGGACCTGGCTCACCCCCAGCCCACAGAAGGCACAGGCAGGTCCCTGCAGGGCACACAAGCCAGGCCCTGCCTGAGAGGGGGCATCTGACAGCAGAGGCCAGGGCTCAGGCCCAGCCTCATAGGCAGACTGGGTCAGGACCCAGCTTGGGAAGGAAGCCCCAAGTCCTCAGGAATCCCCTCCTTCCAGAAGCCACAGCACTGATGAGTCCCCCGTGAGGAGCTGCAGGACTTTGTCTGACCCAATGTCATGGGGGGTCTCATCCCATGGACAGGGGTCCCCACCACTCCAGGGGACTGAAACCCCAATGGGCCCTGCTCAGGCCACCGAGTCCAGCCTGGAAAGCCCAAGTCCTCCCACACCTGCTCTCCCTACAGAAATCCTTCGGGCTCACCCTGCGACTGTGGGATGTGCTCATCTTGGAGGGCCAGCGGGTATTGACGGCCATGGCGCATGCATCATTCAAAATACACAGGAGTGAGTCACGTGTGCCCAAGGGTGCCTGGGGGAACACGCGGACAGACCCCGGCTGGCCTGAGGAAGCTGTCCTTACACTGCCTGCTCCATCCGGGGGGGGGGGCCTGGTGGGCTAGGCAAGGCATGCTGACACTGTGCCCCAACGTGACCCAGACAAAAGTCAGGAGTGTGATAAGCACTTCCCTGCACGGCCTTCCCCAGCTGTGGCCTCCTGTGCACAGCTCAACCCGGGTGGCCAAAAAGGACCCGGCACTACCCAGTGGGAGGTGGGCCTGGTGGAAACAGGGTGTGGGCACTGACCCTTCCCAGGGAACCCTCCTGGCCTGATGCTCGCCCTGTCCCTAGAGCGCCTCATGAAGCTTTCCTGGAACACCATCCGGGAGTTTCAGGAGTGGCTATCTCAGAGCTGGGCCCTGGAGGACAATGCTGTCCTCAGGAACCTTCGAGCCTCCATGAAGGAACTCACAAGGACACACTGGGACCTGCCACCCCCAGGTGGGCTCCAGCATCAGATGCCCTCTTGAGTCACCCTCTGGGCAGTCAATGGTGGGGAGGGCCCTGGCCCCACCAGTCCTGCTACCTGGCCTTCCTCCTGCACCTCAGATGGGTCTGCTGGTCCTCGGGGCAGAAGTTGAGCGCACGTGTGCTGGACATGCTGTGCGGGCAGGCAGGGGCTGTGGGCAGGGCCCCTCAACACCCCTCCCACACTTTCCACGTTGCTCCCCTCTCCCCCTCAAAGGGCCCTGAGAGATACTGGGGAAGTCAGACCCAGCGGTGGAAGCCCCCACCCCTACCTCCACGCAGCAGGGACCCCCCATTCTTGAGTGCTCCTCCCAGGATGTCAAGATAACGAGACAGGGGGACAAGAGAATCAGTGTCCCTGACCCAGAGAGGATTTAGGGAGAGGGCATTGTGGGGAAGCCCTGACCCAGAGCCAGAACCAAGAGTTCAGCCAGGTGTGGGATCGGTCCAGCCCCAGTATGGCGTGGAGGGCCCGGAGGGCAGAGGGGAACCCGTGCCTGGGGCCTTCTCATGCTCTGTGCAGACAGGCCCCCATGTGAGGTGGCAAGAAGGCTGGGTGACAGTGCAGGTCCCTTCCACCTATGTTCTAAATCGCGGGTGCTGAGCAGCCCTGAGGTCAGGGTGTGAGGCAGGAAGCCCTGAACCACCCAGAACACTGGGGGCCATTCCAGGAGCGACCTGAGGTTCCTAGAAAGGTCCCCCACCACAGACTGCACACAGCCCTCGCCCTGAAATCAGCTGCCTGCAGGGGCGTCCGCAGTGTCCGACCAGGAGGCCACACATGGACACTGAGGATTCCAGAGACCCAGGCTTGTGAGGTGTAGCCTTGAAGAGAACAGATGGGCTCGGTGAAGATGCCGACCACGTCTGTTTTTTTTTCAGCCAAGCTCAAGGAAGGGTCCTCGGGGGTGTCCCCTGGCATTGGGCCCTGCTGTGAGGAGGACAGACAGACCCTCCCCACCTCACCAGCTCAGCTCCAGGAACTCATGCCATCAGACCCCCTGCAACAAAGGCCTTGTCCTACCCCAGCCTGGCCTGACAGGGCTGTCCCTAAGGCCCAGATTGAGGCCCATCAGCATGAGGGGGCTCCTCAAGAACACAGAGCCAGATCAGAGACTCTAGATAAAGGCGATCTGTCCCACGGCGAGGTCAGGCTTTGCATTTCAGACAAATACTCATGCAGCAGCTCATCTAGGAAATCTGTGCCACCACTCCATGCAGACGCGACCGTCAGGGACCCCCGTATTTTGTGCTGCCATTTCAAACACAGTTCTCGGGACTCCGTGAGGAATTCTCCAGGACCCAGGGCTACACGTCGCCCTCTGGAGGTCACAGAGGATCAAGATGAGGGCCACCTGTCCCCCGGCAAGGTGAGACTTAACATTCCATGGAAACGCACATCCAGGAGCTCTGTGCCATCGCTCCAGAGAGATGTGACTGTTGCAAACCCGCATTTCCTCCGGGGGCATTTCAAACACGGCTCAAGGGACTCTGCATCGGATTTTCCAGGAGCAAAGGCCACACGCTGCCCTGTGGGGGGCCCAGAGGCTGGAGATGAGGGCCGACTGTCCCCTGGAGAGGTCAGGCTTTGGGTTCCCAACAAATACTCATCCAAGGCC
>NW_016107538.1:2331186-2340773 GCF_001604975.1 Cebus imitator | reverse complement strand
CCCTGGAGAGGTCAGGCTTTGGGTTCCGCACAAATACTCATCCAAGGCCGCACGCTGCCCTGTGGGGGGCCCAGAGGCTGGAGATGAGGGCCGCTTGTCCCCTGGAGAAGTCAGGCTTGGCCTTTCACACAAATACTCATCCTGGGCCACATACTGCAATGTGGGGGGCCCAGAGGCTCGAGACAAGGGGCACCTGTCCCTGGGTGAGGTCAGCCTTTGGCTTCCCAACAAATACTCATCCAAGGCCACACACTGTCCTGTGGGGGGCCCAGGGGCTGGAGATGAGGGCCATCTGTCACCTGGAGAGGTCAGGCTTGGACTTTCACACAAATACTCATCCAAGGCCACACACTGCCCTGTAGGGGGCCCAGAGGCTCAACACAAGGGCCGCCTGTCCCCTGGCGAGGTCAGGCTTTGCACTTGAGAGAAATACTCATCCAGTAGCTCACCCGGGAGCTCTGTGCACTGGCCCATGGAGACCCACCCATCAGGGGCCCCCCTTTACTGTGCTGCCATTTCAAACACAGCTCCAGGGACTCTGCAGGGTCTCCTCTAGGACCCAGGGCCATATGTCACCATATGTCATCCTCCATATATCTGGAGGATATAGAGAGTCAAGATGATGAGATCTGCCTTTCCCCCAGCAAGGTCAGGCTTTTCATTCCATGGAAATACTCATCCAGGAGCTCCATGCCACTGCTCCACATGGACCCTCCCATCAGGGACCTCCGTTTCAAACATGACTCCATTTCAAACACAGCTCCATGGACTCTGCAGGGTCCTCTCCAGGACCCAGGGCCATATGCCACCCGCTGGGGGACACAGAGGCTCAGGATGTTGAGGGCTGCCTTTCCCCCGGTGAGGTCAGGCCTTCCATTCCATGGAAATGCTCATCCAGGAGCTCTATGCCACTGCTCCACATGGACCCTCCCATCAGGTACCCGAGTGCCCTGCGCTGCCATTTTGAACACGGCTCCTGGGACTCTGTCAGTTCTGCATCATCCGTGAACAGCCCTGGAACTACAAGACGGACCCTGCCCAGCAAGCCCAGCGGGACCCTAACACTAGATCCTGCCTGGGCTTATGACAGAGAGGAGGCACTTCAAGAGAAACCCCAGCAACAAGGTTTCCCCTGCATGCGACTCCCCTCGCAATAAGAACAACATAGCATGGAAGGAGCCCAGAGGCTCTCTGCTCAGCTGCCTGGAAGACTCAGATGGCTGCTGGACTTTTTTTTATACTGCTCTTTTATGTTTATTTTATGTTTTTGGCTTCTGGGCCTTGGGAAAAACAACTCAATGGGGAACTTGGCCCCATCAAGGCCTCTGGAGGGAAGGCTGAGCATGGGATTCTGGCAGCCCCCGCCAGCCAGCAGCATGCCCTGCGACCTCTGACCCCACCTGTGGGTCAGAGCCCCTCCCCCAGGGCCCAAGTCCCAGGCCCAGAGGGACCTGGCTTCAACCCAAGCCCTAGGTGGAGAGGGGCACAGCGGGTCCCCAGGTCACCACGCAGGGGACCAGGGCACTGCGAGCCCTGGGTGCTGCGAGGATTCACATCAGAGAAACTGGGCAAGCCGGACCAGAGATGCTGAGCTGTGCAGTGATGATATGGGTGGCTGGCATAGGAGTCAACAGGTGTCAACACTGCTGCCTCTTCCTGACTTCATCACTGCAGTGCAGGCAGTCAGCACCCTGGAGCCTGGCACAGCAGCCGACCGAGTGCCCTGGTTTGCTATGCCAACATGCCACTTGGAAGCATCGAGGCCCTGCCTGCTACAACATTCCCCTCCTGAAAGTCTTGTCCTGAAGCCTAGCCACTGCCGCAGCCACAGGAGGTACCACTGCCAAGCACCTTCCAGCAGGGCTTCCCAGAGGGTGGGGTGCCTCAGCAGCTCACACTGGGAAGGTGGTTTCATCCACATTTCCATTGTTCCCACCAAAGAGATTCCCTACAGAGGATGCTTTTGAGGTGGGCAAATTGGCACGTCAAGTGGATGGAGTCAGCTCCTTTCCCTGGCCACCACATTAGGTTGGGGACAAGTGGCCATCAGGCAGGCTTGGGACATGAGAGGCTCAGCATGCTGCATGTGGCCTGACCAAGGCTGACCAGGCCAACATCACTGCCAAGCGCCCCATCTGCTGATGAGAGACTTGCTGTCGATCTCTGGGCTGGCACTATTTCCCAGGAGGACTGGCTGGCCGCCTGTGGGTAGGATGCCACGCTGTGGAGGGGGCTGAGATGGACTTTTACTGCAGGGAGCCCCTACCTGGATACAGACTTGCCTTGCCCGTCCTTCCTGTCACCATGACGGCAGCCCATATTGCATTGCTTTTGACCAAGTCACTTCATTCACAGCGAGGGACATGCAGCAGTAACCCCAGACCAAGGAACTAACTGTTCTCACTACATCGCCCAGCGCCTGGAAGCCACTGGGCTTAGGATCACTCAGTTATGCTGAATTTTATCCTTTCTATTGGAAACCAGCAGATGGCGCTGACTCCCTCACAGCCAGAAGGTACAGGTCTGAGAGTCAAGGTGTGAAAGCAGACAGTGTTCAGTATTGCACGTCATCTCTCAGTCATAGAGTTTTCTATTCCTGTCCTGGAGAAATGGAGCTTTGCTGGTTGGAAGGTCTTAGGACCCAGGCAGAGTGAAGCTTCCTCCAGGGGAACACAACAATGTTTCTATTTAATGTGAAGAGACTGGACTAAGTCTGAAATTCGGGGCACTCTCTGGTGTTCTTGATGTTTCCATGTAAAGAAAGTCAAATAACTTGCCACAAAGGTTTGCCACAGAGGCATCTGAAAAAACAGGGGCAGAACTCCTCAGAACTCAGAGGCTTCAGAGTCAAACATGAGGCCAAGCAGGAAAACTGTGACCCGCTGAGGGTGGGGGAAGTATGGAGGCCACTGGGAGAGGACATCATAGAGGTCCACCCTGGCCTTGTGATCTGTCACAGAACCATGCACTAGAACAGCTGTGCACATTTTCTCTCCACTGATTATAGTATGTCTTTCCATTAGCGACCCTCCAATCACATAGAGAGCTTGCTACAAAACACACATTGCTATACCACAGCCTGGGTCTTGCAATCCAAGCCTGGAAAGGATTCCTTCATGTCAAGGAATAAAGGAATGGCTGTCCTGAATCCTGGATGCCCAAAAAAGGAGGAATGGGGTCAACCAGCAGCAGGCCAGTCACGGAAAGGGATCAAATGTGAGTGCATGGCCTTCCTGACACCCAGGCAAGACTTTGGTCACAAAGCCTGGCTGCCGCTCTGGCCACTGACTCGGACCAGGGACGCCCCTACGCAGGCCGGTCTGCCCTGCCTGCTCTTCTCCCTCCTACCACCCTCTCTTCGGCTGATTGTGTTAGGAAGGGAGAACCTGCCGGTTTTCAGAAGAAAATATAGCTTTGTTATGACATAGGAAAGACTGCAAGTTATTAGGAGAGGAGGAGGAGTCAAACAGCTCCCGAAAATCAGAGGGAAAAGGAAGGTGTAAATACGTTGGTAATAAAATCTCCAACTACAGCACAGTCATTGGAACGTTTTTGTTACAATTTTTGTTTTCAAGGACATAGTAAATAAAACAGTCACTTGAACTGCCAAAAGAACCCCCATTTTGCACAATGAAAAGGATACACACTAAGCCAGAATACAACAGCACTCAGGTCTATATGTTTTAGTGGTGCTAGTGCAGGAGGAAATGTCCAGGGAGGTTGCAGTGCCCACCAGGGAGCCCAGACCCATGGAGAGGCCTGGGGCTGGAGGTAGGCTGCAAACCACTCAGCCCAAAGCACTTCCTTCAGGCATCTGAAGGGTGAAAGCCCAGGTCTTCCTGTGAAGCACGGAAAGGACAGCCAGTGTCTCTGAAATTGCAGGTGATTTTTAATACACTGGTGTGAGTGAGTCTGGAGTTACCCAAGGGGTCCCTTAGTGGTCGGATGCACTATGAAACTGAAGCAGGAGCAGCAAGAAACAAACCTCTGGAACACCAAACTGAGGAAGGAAGTGACTTTTATTCAGTAGGGAGCTGCAAGGGCTACAGCCTCATTCACTGAGCTCCCTGAGCTGCAGCTTCTGTCCCCTTTATAGCCTTACAACGCTAAAGAGGAAACCAAGGTGGAACTATGTCCTTGTCCATTTGCTGGACGTCTGACCTTACAATCTTTTGGCTTCATTGATTTGCTAATTCATATGCAGGCTGCACGGGGACCGGCACGGGGAGGAGGGCTTACAGAGACAAGCCAAAGCCAACAAGCTGTTGTTCGCAGAGGTGTTTGCAGGAGGGAGCCTGGTGCATGGAGACGTGGGGGTGTGACCCAGTGCCTGGCTCCAGCCAGCAGGGATAACATTCATTTGCAGCTCTTTCAAAGTTAACAGCAGAGGGAGTTCTTTTCCTCACTCTTTGTATTTTTATTTTTTACCTTCTTCACCCTCCTTCCCATCTGGAAGGGGGGAAGGGAGGAGGTGAAATAGAAGGAGGCAAGGGGATCTCCCCTCTCAAAACAATCAACATCTACATTCCTGAGCTACAGTTCAGAGACCGGGCTGCTGGGGATGACTGTGTGGGCACTCCCTGGGGCCTCACTCTCTGCTGGGGGCTCTTCTTATGAATGTCCTGATCAGAAAGACTCACTGGAAACCTTTCTGATGGAGGCTGTGTGCCAGGTACTCACACAGAGCATATCATTTAATCCTCACAAAAACACTGAGAGATAAAACCGCTACTCAGATTTATAGAGGTAAAAACCAAGGCTCAGAGAGGTTAAATAACTCCCTTGAAGATCACAACTAGTCAGAGGGTAAGTTGTTCTTGAGAAAAATAAACAGGAAAAATATTTCCCTGAATTTCACAGCAGATTAGGAGCTAAAGGAAGAGATTCCCAAGCCCATCATGGAAATGTTTGTTCTAACAAAGTAAATTCACAAGAGCACATCAAACACCAGACCTAATGCAAGGGGCAGTGCCCAGGGCCACTGACTGCCTCAGGTGAGTTCTTTAGCAGCAGTCACAGGGCAATGCTTAGAATGGCAATACCACAGTGAAGAAGGGGGATTAGATACAAAAGTTTAGAATAATGCCCACCAAAAATGCACGTGGTTCCATCTCTCTCCCCAGTTCTGATTTTCTCAGAGCGGTAGCAACCCCTGAACACGAGGGGAAACAGGAAAGGGCCCAGGGGACTGGGGGTTTATTTCTGGGTTCTCTATTCTTTTGCTTAGGTCTATGTCTCTGTTTTTATGCCAGTACATTGCTGTTTTGATTACTATGGCTCTGTAGTATAATTTGAAGTCAAGTAATGTGACTCCTCCAATTTCGTTCTTTTTGCTTAGGGTAGCTTTGGCTATTCTGGGTCTTTGTGGTTCCATTTGGATTATTTTTTTCTATTTCTGTGAAGAATGTCGTTGGTGTTTTGATAGGGATTGCATTGAATCTAGATTGCTTTTGGCAGTGAAAACATTTTAAGAATATTGATTTTTTGAATCTATGAACATGGAATATATGTCAATTGGGTGTGTTCTCTTCAATTTCCTGCATCAGTGCTTTATAATTTTCATTGTAGAGATCTTTCACTTCTTTAAGTTTATTCTTAAGTGTTTTGTTTTTACTTGTAGCTACTGTAAATGGGATTTCTTTCTTAATTTCTTTTTTAGATTGTTCACTGTCGGCATATAGAAATACTACTGATTTTTGCATGTCAAGCAGGAGCCCTTCTCAACACCTAGAGACCACTTGCCAGTCTCTGCCATACGGCCCTTTTCACACACATTGATTTTTGAAGGCCAGCAGGGGAAAATGTCTTGCTTTAAATCTTTCTGGCTTCTATATAGGTCATTTCTAAGGTAATCTCTGTCTTGGTTAACTAAAAGTTGACTGACTATAACCTTTGTATTTCTGCCAAATCACTTCTGTTAGAAGATTTAACACATAGGAATAAGATTCAACCTTGATATTCTGGCTATCGCATGAAGGAACAAAGATAAGAGTAACAGCAAACAAATTATTAAAGTGATGAAGCCAAGAGACAATGCAGTCACATCTTTTAAAGAACTGAGAAGGAAACAAAACTGGCATAGAATTCTATGTCCAATGAAAATATTTTTCAAAAATTAGGGTAATATTTTTAAATATATAAATATTAATATAATTTATTGCCAAGACACTTGTGCAATAAGACATTTCTAAACAGCACATTCAGGAAGATACCTACCATATCAGATAAAAACATGGATTATCACAAATAAATTAAATGTGCTTTAAATAGTAAAAATGTGATCATTTATAAAATGTTCTTTTTGATACGATGGGACATTCCAAAATATATATATTTTAATATTTAAACTCTTTAACATCTAAAAAACATAAATGGAAGAATCCTGCTTCAGACCAAGATGGAATAATGGATTATTCACCTGATACAATATGATATGATGTGTGGAAAATGTGTAGCACTGTTTTCTAAAACCTGAATATCAGGCAACAAAACTCAGTCATCCATGATAGACAGGGAACATAAGATATCAGCTCTCTGATTTCCATTGTCATGGCCTTGAGAGAGTATCTATAGTGCAATGTAAGGATTAAGATGTAGCCCATCAGATTCCCTGATTTGATGAGAAAGAGCTGAGAATCTGGTTAGATCGAGACGGCTGGAGTTCACAGGACAGAGTACCACAGTAAGAAGAGTTAAATACAGAGATTGTCAGGAATCTGTAGTGTCCTCACTGTACATTTGGATTTCTGATCAGTAGGAGGTTCATGGGAGGAGAAGAGAACCCCCTGAAGAGAACAAGGGTAACAGCACCTAATGCCCACACAGGACTGAGAAAGGGGCCTTTTCCAAAAGTCAGAATGAAGAAAATCTCATAATTCATTGAAGAGTAGTGACTAGATTTAACAAAAATGTTTTCTTTCAGCACTGGGGAATAGAAGAAAAATCACTTTTTTTATTTTCTCATATGACATTAACTAAAAGCTGTGCTATGCGTTCCCCAGGCTCAACATTGCAAGGAATGGAGGAAGACACTACAATTTGAATTTCCCCTATAAAGTCCACATCAGTAACTTCTATATGAATTCTCACTCCTTGAGCATTAAGACTAGATCTTCCTAGAATTAAGCCCATGGTTGGGGTGGGGGCAAAGGGCCACAAACTCCTGTGGAAATTTTTTTTTGCGGTGGTTCTCCCAGTAAAATGCTTCCTCTTTGAGAGCTGCACAAATCTACTGCCATGCTCCCAGGTGTGGCAGGAAACAAGCATTGTGTATGGATGAGGGGACAGCTTGCACTGGATAGTCCCCGGTTTGGATCAGGGTCCGAGGTGGGCCCCTCAACCCGTTTCCCAAAATTAGATTCCCTTCCTTGTCAAATTTTGAATGAAATTGATTTGCCCAATGCCTTTCGTTTCTTTTGAGACAGTCTCACTCTGTCGCCAGGCACCAGGCTGGAGTGCAGTGGTATAATCTAGACTCACCGCAACCTCCACCTCCTGGGTTCAAGGAATTCTCCTGCCTCAGCCTCCCGAGCAGCTGGGACTGCAGGCACGCACCACCATGCCCAGCTAATTTTTGTATTTTTAGTAAAGACGGGGTTTCACCATGTTGCCAGGATGGTCTCGATCTCTTGACCTCGTGATCCGCCCACCTCAGCCTCCCAAAGTGCTGGGATTACAGGCTTGAGCCACTGCGCCCAGCCAATGCCTTTCTTTTCTACATCAGGAACATACTCTGGGCTCAGTAGTACCCTTTTGCTTTAAAGAAGTTAAAGGCCTTATTTTTTGTCCTTGTCTACATTCCTTTCTTGTATGTAGAGAAAGGAATTTTTTTTTCCCCACAATTGTGACATGCTCCAGGAAAAACCACATCCCCTTTATTTATTTTAAGTCCAGCCATAGCTTCTGCCAGCAAAATAGCTTTATGCAAACTTCCCCCATTCCATCACACACCTTGATGTAATCCAAGTGAGCTTTCCCTTTAAGTGGCCGTAAAGCCTGGCAGTCAGAATTAGCATTGTCAAACACTAGTAAGTGTAAAACAACATCCCAAGCCTCTGTATCTGATATGGCCTTTCTTATGGCTTCTTGCAGTCGAGCTATAAAGTCAGCATATGGCTCTTTTGGTCCCTGCTTAACAGCTCCAAAAGAAGGGTTTTTTTCGCTTCCTAATGTAATTCTCTTAAATATACTTTCCTAATCTGCTCTATGACCAAATCGGCCATAGTAGCTTGTGCCTGCCAAGAATCTCATGCACCTGTTCCCGTAAGCTGTTCCATGGGAATATTAATTGGAGGTTGAACCTTAACCTTTATATTAGCTTGAATATTAGCCTTGTGAGTCCACCAGGTCTCAAACTGTAAACATTGAGAGGGCGATAAACAAGTTCGGGTTAAAGTATCCTAGTCTACTGGAATCAGCCGGTAAGAAGTGGCTACATTCTTTAATAATCCTAGCACAGAGACCCAGGCCCATATTGGCTCATGGCCTGTTTAAACACCTTCAACAATTTGAAGGGAAAGTGTTCAAAAGCAACCCATACTGCCCCTGCTGATCTTGAGGGTATACAACAACGGGAAACTGCCAGGCCTCCAAATCTCTTCTCTTGCTTGTTGAATTCCGGCTTGGATGGAGCCGGTTACCGTATTACACACGGCAACAGAAGCAGCCAATTTGATTTTTGAGGCAGCTTCCAATTCCTTTAATGGAGAAATATTAGGAGAACCTGGCCATCCCTCAACAAGATACTGAGGGGGTGCTGACAGGCACATCTTTTCCTCATTTGACTTCTCTTCCTTTTGCTCTACAATTTCTTTACATACTTCATCACACTCCCTTTCCTCTTCTGAATCCTCTTCCCCATCTTTGTCTGAAACAGCTCCAGGGCAGAACGCACCAAAGCCGAAACGGACCACCCTGGAACAGAAGTATCTTTTATTCCTTCTCTATGTACCTTCCTTAAAGTAGTACCCACTTTTTCCCATTCCTCCATGCTCAATGCTCCCTGCTCAGGAAACCAGGGACAGAATTCCTCAACTACATCCAGAAACTGTGTTAAGCTGTCAGTACTAGCTTTAATTCCCCCTCTTTTATGCAGCCGACAAGTCAAACCAGAACAAGCCTCTTGCTTGTTCGATCCTTGTCTCTTGTTACCCTAATATTACCAAGCTCCCCCAGCTCCCCCTGGGAGATTTTTTCAAGCGTTCTCGGGCTAATTCCGAGCTACCCCAACTAACCCTGGGAGATTCCCCCCCTTTTTTTTTCTCTTTTCCTCAAAAGTTCTTAGTCTACTTCTGAGTTCTCCCTAACTCACCTGGGAGATTCAAAATTTCCTGGGCCCCTTCCGAGCTCCCTGACTTACCCCAGGGATTTTTTTCCAAGAGTACTCAGGATACCTTCAGCTTAGCCTCTCCTCTCTCTGTTGCTCAGACAACTCTTCATCCTGGGTTCGAGTCCCCACACTTGGGTGACACTTACTGAGTAGCACCTTGGCCAGGAGACGCCCACCCAGGTGGCACTGAAGGAAGTGAGAGGCAAACACCCAGATAGAACAGCAAAGTGGGTCTATGTGTGGGGGGGGGGCAACAGCC
>NW_016107538.1:2283527-2331104 GCF_001604975.1 Cebus imitator | reverse complement strand
CCCAGGTGGCACTGAAGGAAGTGAGAGGCAAACAGCCGGATAGAACAGGAAAAGGGGGGTGGGGGGTGGGGCGGGCAAGCTGCCCACTGAGCAGAGAGCCTCAGGGGCTGACAGTATTCCAGGCTGAAGGTCCGGAGCAAATGCTGATCCATGTATTTATTCTCTCTGAACAGGTGACTATTATTAACAAACAGGTGTTCTGTACTTTCCCATAACTCAAAAATATACCAAGTAAGCAGCTGTTACCTGCTCACTACTGATTACAGCCAAACTAAAAGGTATTCTCCACGAGGGAGCCACAGGGGCAGGGTAAACTTAATATTTCTCAACAGAAAAGTGCATTAGCCAGCTGCGAGATTACTCCAAGCCACATAATGTTTATGGAATTTGAATCCCTTAAAGGAGAAAGATGGAGTACAGAAAATAATTTTTAATGGTTTAGTTTTCAAATTTGATAAAAACATAAGTCACAGATCCGAATATCTCAGAAGAAAGAAAGAAAGAAGAAAGAAAGAAAGAAGAAAGAAAGGAAGGAAGGAAGGAAAGAAAGAAAATCCAAGCACAAGAAACATAAACTGCCACGGGGAATATCAAAGTTAAATTTTTCCAAAATAGTAATAAAAATTCAACCTTAAAATTAGCCAGAGGATAAAAGAGAAACACAAATAAAGAGAATGGCAGATTTCTCAGTGAAAGCCTCTTTTTTTTTTTCTTTCTTTTTCTTTTTGAGACCGAGTCTTGCTCTGTCGCCCAGGCTGGAGTGCAGTGGCACAATCTCAGCTCACTGCAATCTCCGCCTCCCAGGTTCAAGTGATTCCCCTGCCTCAGCCTCCCACGTAGCTTAGACTTCAGGCACCTGCCACCATGCCCAGCTTATTTTTTGTATTTAGTAGAGATGGGGTTTCACCATGTTGGCCAGGATGGTCTTGATTTCTTGACCTCCTGATCCACTTGCCTTGGCCTCCCAAAGCGCTGGGATTATATGCATGACCCACCGTGCCTGGCCAAACCTCTGAGTTTTTATTTTAAAATCTTTACTGAAAAAAAAAACTACAGGTATAATTTTATTACTATAAATACATGTCAGTAAAAAAGTAATATATCTTCGTTTTGGTTTCATTTGGACAAATTTAGACAAAGTTGGGTCTTTAGCCATTTGTTTACCCAATATGATATGTCTGTCTTACCTAAAGTGTGAAAACAATTTAAATTTAATATAGTTATTTATGTGGTTAGATTTAATACAACATTCCATTTTTTTTCTATTGATACTATCTGTTCTTTTGCCCCTCCCTCTTTGTTGGCTCTGTTTTCTTTCAAATTAAAAAACATCAGCCAGGTACGGTGGCTCACACCTGTAATCCCAGCACTTTGGGAGGCCAAGGCAGGCGGATCACAAGGTCAGGAGTTTGAGACCAGCCTTGCCAGTATGGTAAAACCCCATTGCTACTAAAAATACAAAGAAAAAAATAATTAGCCAGGCATGGTGGCAGGTGCCTGTAGTCCCAGCTACTCTGGAGGCTGAGGCAGGAGAATCACTTGAACCTGGGAGGCAGAGGTTTCAGTGAGCCAAGATTGTGCCACTGCACTACAGCTTGAGTGACAGAGCAAGACTCCATCTCAAAAAGAAAAGAAAAAAAAAAAAAAAGAAAAGAAATGTTAAGTAATTACATTTATATTGACTTTGGCTTATTAATTACATAATTTTGTCTTATTTTAGAGGTTTCTCTATGGCTTAAAGATGGAGCTGCAGACCATTATATTTAGCAAACTAACACAGGAACAAAAAACCAGAGGCTGCATATTCTCACTTACAAGTGGGAGCAATATGATGAGAACACACAGACACACAGAGGAGAACAACACACACTGGGGCCTTCCAGAGGGTGGAGGGTGGGAGGACGGAGAGGATTGGGAAAAATAACTAATGAGGACTAGGCTTAATGCTTGTGTGTTGAATAATCTGTACAACAAACCCCCGTGACACAAGTTTACCTATGTAACAAACCTGCACTTGTACCCCTGAACTTAAAAAATAAGCAAAGAAATAAATGAAATGCAGAACAGTGTGTACAGTCAAAAATAATTGAATAAGACAAAATAAATGGAACAAAATCCCATGTACAAAGATTAAAATAAATTAACATTGTTAAAACGTCCATACTATTCAAAGTGATCTACAGATTCAATGAAATTCCAATCAAATTTCCAATGGCATCTTTCACAGAAATAGAAAACAATCATAAAATATGTATGAAACCACAAAAGACTCCAAATAGCCAAAGCAATTTTGAGAAAGAGCAAAGCTGGAAACATCACATTCCCTGTTTTCAAACAATATTACAAAACTATAGTAATTAAATCAGTATGGTTCTGGTATAAAAACAGACACATAGACTCATTAAACAAAAGAAAGAACCCAGAAATAAACCCATACATATATGGTCAACTAATGTTTGACAAGGACACCTAAAATGCACAATGAAGAAAGGAAAGTCTTCAATACACGATGCTGGGAAAACTGGATATCCACATACAAAAGAATAAAATTGTACCCTTGTCTTATGTATAAAAATTAACTGAAAGCACTCTTTAGTTGGATTGACAATGAGTGCATTAGCCTTTCCTAGAAATTTGTAGAAATCATAGGAAGTCTTTGCAAGTTTCTTAATCCAAGCATAATTTGTATTAAATGGCATGTGACATTTGGGTGACATATTTATATATTTTTTAATTATTATATTTTACACACTAATTTTGATTTTTAAGTCAAATATACATTTTTCACTTGTCACTAACTACTCTTGTAAATGATTTTGGTGGAAAAGGAGACACTTATGAAGTGATTTATATGATCTAATTGTTTTTGCTGTGGTTATAACTACCCAAAAGAGAAATCTTTATTTTTTGCAGAAAAATAATAGAAGTAAAAATAAATTATAAAGAATATACAATACATTCACAGACTAAAACAGAATGAAAACAGAAAAATTAACAGACGAGACATAAATTGAAAGACATTAAAAATTAAGGAAGCTATTTCATTGACTATTATACTGGTCATACTGGTCATTATTAATATTTGCCTAAATTTAAAGATTTCAGATTGCTGAACATGTATGTTAATAAATTATCGATAAGAATATATGTATTTATAAACATGTTTCAAAAGTTTCACTTCCTCAGACTAGTGTTACTATTCAAGTATCAAAGAGGCCAATTGGGTCATGAACACATGTAGAAGCATCGACACAATGTTTATAATCTAATCTTCATGGGGAAAAAAAAATGCTCAAAAACCTAGAGATGTGAGCAATACCAGTAAAATTTCTACAATTTGTCAAGATTGTTTAAAATGATAACTTCTATTTCCCTGGTTGCCTATTGCTTTTCTGGAAGCCTGAGGGGGGAAGCTGTCACTGAGGTCCCTGAAGTTACCCGGGCCCAGGAGAGACACAGCATCAGCTGACACCTGCAGTAAATGCCACTGAAGACCCTCACTGGGAAGAGGCTGCCGGACCGTGTCTGCCATGCTCATGTTTTAAAGGCTTGTCAAGATAAGTCAAAACTCCTTTTCCTTTTTTAAGTAGAAGAATTTTCAGGTACTCAACAAACGTCACACAAAATTAGTTTATTGTGTTTGCCCTATATTAATTTTTTTTTTTTTTTTTGAGACAGAGTCTCACCATGTTGCCTAGGCTGGAGTGAAGTGGCGATCTTGGCTCACTGCAACCTCTACCCCGGGTTCAAGCAGTTCTCCTGCCTCAGCCTCCTGAATAGCTGAGATTACAATCATGTGCCACGAGGTCTAGCTAATTTTGTATTTTTAGTGGAAACGAGGTTCCACCATGATGGTCAGGCTGGTCTCAAACTCCTGACCTCCGGTGATCCACCCACCTGGGTCTCCTAAAGTGCTGGGATTACAGGTGTAAGCCACCATGCCTGGCCAAGGCTTGAACTTTCCAGTGGGCGATAGCTTTTGTAGTGGGCTGCACTCTTCTAAATTACCTAGTCCCTGACACCGCAGTCCAAAGGTTTAAGCAGAAACCTCAATGCACTTGATGTTACTGGTCCTCTTTGTACAGAGGATAAATATGCTAATTCTCTTCCTTAGGAGTTAGCCCTGAAAAGGAAAAGCTCAATGTCATCAAATGCAACCAGGTCAATCCCATTGAGTGCTTCCCCTTTCAAATTCTTAACTCAGTGGGTTTCGTCAGGCTTCTACATAAAAATACCAGAAAACTCCAATTCGTTACCCTGATATAATCCATGACTTCATTTGCTGGAAGAACTAATAGCACTAGATTGGTAGTAATGAATAGTATGTAATTTCCCATGATCATCTCCTCATTCCCCATCAATGAAGCTGAGTTTTCCTAATGCTCACTAAATTGTTTTCAGTGGGACTACAGAAGCCAGTCTCTCCCAGCCTCCTTCTGTTTTCTTATTTTGACGATATCAGATATTTGGCTTAGAGGAAAACAATTAAGAGTTCCCATGTTAATTACCAGGAAGAAACAGTCAAAAAAAAAAGGCCAAACAGCAACATCCATTTGGCTTTCTGTTTATTGTTTAAGACATTGTAATTTCCCAAGGCTGGTTTAGATAAACACATTTTGTCCAAGTTCAGGGGCGGCTGTTTTCCCTTGCTTCATGAAATTATCAATAGGCAGGCCTTTGATTTTTCTGATCCACGCAGCTTTGCGAGCTTTTTCTGGATCAACCATTCCAGTGGACTCCCTGGCCTGATATTCCTTCATCTTGGCTTCCTGGTACTCTTTCTCCTCCTTCACAGTCAACAGCACGAACTCAGTGTTCACTCTAAGGGGATCAAGGGCTGTGTAGATGCGAGGCCGCTCTTTCTTAAGAGACAGGGTGGCTGTGCCCATTTGTGGAGCTAGCATGCGGTTTGGTTTAATGACCTGCATACTGGTCAGGGGACCCGTACTGCACACTGCCCTTTCAATTGAACTGGTCACTTGGTCTCCACCCTTTAAGCTGCCAGAGAACCTGGAGCGGATAATCACGGGCTGGGGTATGGTGGACTGGACTCTGGGACTGTGCAAAGAGTTCTTCAAGTTGGGCTGCAGTTTCTGGATTTCAAGGGGAATACTGGTTTGTTTCACATCTATGGGAGGATTGCTGAATCTCAACCGATCAACTGCATGTTGGATTGATTTTCCTTTGAGATTCAAGACCTTCCTTGGGTATGTAATTGAAGGTCCCCAGGCATCAATGATTTCTGTTTGGGGCCTACAGGGATAGGCAAATTCCCCAGAATTATGGGCTTGCTGCAGGGCGCTGACAGTCAGGAGGAATCGATCAGGTGACATAGGGATTTTCCAAGACTTTCTTTCTGGGTGATTGATCAATTCCTCTGCAGTTTCCAATTCTCCTTGTTTTTGTCCTTTTTCCACATCATCCGCTTTTTCAAAAAAAGAAAATAAAAACAAATTGGCATTCTGTGAAAAATGTTGAGCATTAAGGACTTGGGCATTCTAAAATTGTATGCATTAAGGACTTGGGCATTCTAACTTTGAAGCACATTGAGGTCTTTGTTGCCCAACAGGTATGCCATTGTACAGGCAGGCATCGTCAGTGGCATTAGAAATGAGGACACTAGGCCAGGCGTGGTGACTCACGCCTATAATCTCAGTGCTTTAGGAGGCTAAGGTGGGTGGATCACCTGAGGTCAGGAGTTCAAGACCAGCGTGGCCAACATGGCAAAACCACATCTCTACCAAAAATACAAAATTTAACCAGGCATGATGGCAGGTGCCTGTAATCCCAGCTACTCAGGAGGCTGAGGCAGGAGAATTGCTTGAACCCAGGAGGCAGAGGTTGCAGTAAGCCAAGATTCAGCCTCTGAACTCCAGCCTGAGTGGTTGAGCAAGACTCCATCAGAAAAAAAAAAAAAGAAATGAAGATACTAGAAATGATTTAATAAAACAAGGTTTTGTTGTTGTTTGTTTTGTTTTTGAGCCGGAGGTTTGCTCTTGTTGCCCAGCCTGGAATACAATGGTGCAATCTTAGCTCACCGCAACCTCCACCTCCCAAATTCAAGTGATTCTCCTGCCTCAGCTTCCCGAGTAGCTGGGATTACAGGCATGCACCACTATGCCAGGCTAATTTTGTATTTTTAGTGGAGGTGAGGTTTCTCCATGTTGGTCAGGCTGGTCTCAAAATTCCAACCTCAGGTGATCCACCCGCCACGGCCTCCCAAAGTGCTGGGATTATAGGTATGAGCCACAGCACCTTGCCTAAAACAAGTTTTTAACGAAATGCTAGTATTGAGTAAAGTGTATATTAGCCTCTAGGTGTGCATATTTTGAAGGCAACAGGTGTGATTTCAATGCTCCACACATTTTTGAAAATGTGAAGCTGGGAATAACCTTCACGTACCATCTAGGATTCACACAAAGCAGATCTTATAAATTTATAGTCATACTTATATTTTTCAACAATAATTATATCACAAAATTTGAACTTTATCTTATTAATCAAATTTGATTCCAAATAATCTTGAATGTTGCTCAAAATAAAACCTGTCTTCCAATAACATGTCACCCCGCAGTAATGCAAATAATCACAACATGACTAAAAGGCAGTTCCTAAAGAGGAGTTCCCAAAATGAATGATTAGCAACAGGTCCAAGAGCTACTGAGCTGAATCAGAGACTCCTTCTGCCATGTTGGTTTTGATCAAGACCTCAGAGGTATGAAGACCATTAAGTTAACAAAGGTATCTTCACAGGCGAGCAAATCTATTATGCCTTTCTCATTTGAACTTTTCAATCCCTACAATACCTCACAGAAACACCAAAAGCATTGTCCTCATTTTAAAAAAGGAGTAACTGAGTCATGAAAAGTAAAGGTTGTTTGCCTAGTCTAACCCCTAACAAGTAAAATCTGTACCCCAGGCTATACCAGAAAATAAAATATAACAGTGTGTGAAGCATGTAATTTCCCTTGGCCAAATAGATTTTATCCCAAGATGTTTGTGCATGGACACACTAGGAGGGAATGAAACATCACATTTTCCCCGATCTTTACTTTCTTAACTAAACAATATTGTATTAGGACATATATAACTGAGTGGCTGGGCGCAGCAGCTCATGCCTGTAATCCCAGCACTGTGGGAGGCTGAGGCGGGCAGATCACCTGATGTAAGGAGTTCGAGATCAGCCTGGCCAACATGCTGAAACCCCATCTCTACTAAAAATACAAAAATTAGCTGAGGATGGTGGTGGGCACCTGTAGTCCCAGCTACTCGGGAGGCTGAGGCAGGAGAATTGCTTGAACTCCGGAGGCGGAGGTTGCTGTGAGCCAAGATTGGGACACTGCACTCCAGCCAGGGCAACAGAGCAAGACTCCATCTCAAAAAAAACACAAAAAACAAAAAACTGAGTGAAATTAAAATGTCAAAATCTTCCCTATTCACCTTCCAAACTCAAAAAGAGAAATTTTCTCTTTTTATACAAAAAGGGATTGTGATGAGCTCATTGTTTATTAATTTGTCTTTTTTCAAATGATAGCGTATTGTGGATCTTTTTTTTTTTTTCTTTTGTTGCTGGAGTGCAATGGCTCCTTTTTTTTTTTTCTGGAGTGCAATGGCACAATCTTGGCTCACTGCAACCTGCAAAACAATATGAAACTAGAGAGAGACAGAGAGAGAGTTTGGATCTTGCCACTAATTCAGAATTAAGTATCACTGTTTGTCTTGTCTCCTGCCATGGATTTTGCCTCCAAATGCCCCTGCCCACCATCCATGCCATTTGTTCCCTTATGAACTGAATAAACTCTCCTCTTACCATCTCTCCGGGGTAATTTTGACTTTCCTTGACTTTCAGGTTCCTCTGTTAACATTGCTAAATTGTGATTAAGAAAACGTAGTAATCATACACTTCAATTAGGGCATAAAATAATATAATCAGTAATAAAGGGGGCTGATAATTGGACTGATTTTTATACAAAATATCACTATCTTGTTTTTTATAGATACATAATTATGGAGTACATATGATATTTTGATACATGCATGCAATGTGTAATGATTAGATCAAGATAATTAGGATATCCATCATTTTAAACATCTATCATCTCTTTGTGTTAGGAATATTCCAAATCTTCTCCTCTAGCTATTTTGAAACACACAATACCTTATTGTTAACTGTTGTCACCCTACTGTGCAACCAAACACTGCAACTTATTCCTTCCATCTACCTGCATTTTTCTACCAAACACCGTATTTGTTTGTTGTCATATGAAACCAAATAGTTACCTGCAGTCTGTGAAAAGTAAAGGGAGTGTAACAACCTTCTAAATTGACTGCGCGACGGGGAAAAGTGAAGCCCTGGAGACTGAGTCGCATAGCGCAGCTGTTTTCCTGCTCTGGTGTGTGATCATTGCTCCCTGACCTTTGTGTTGAGGTCTTTTCCATTAACCAGACTCCCTAGTCTTCATTGAAACTGAGACTATGACGTGGAGACAGACACCCTTGTGATTGTCACCTCTTTACAGCAGAAGGTTAAGCAATCCATTAGAGTGTAATCAATAGAACCAATCTAGTCTTACATCTCTGTATGTTAGCCTTTGTATGGAAAACTGAATTCTGTTCAGCACCTCTGTTTCTGTCTATGTAAAGGATCTTCCTTTTTCCCCACCCCAGCAGCACTGGTCACACTAGTCTTTGATGTCCCTGTGCCCCTGGATGCTGCCCTCAAACTTTGCACTTGGGAAAACTGTTTTAGCAAGATCCTGAATCTTTCGATTAATTTAGGTTGACAAGTCTAAGTTCTAGATCTCATCCTGACTCCCCCTATATAGGACTGGTAAAAGGAAGGAGTCTTGCCACCCTAACCCACACATGATTATTCTTTGGATGTCTTATAAATGGCATTGACCATGCCTACACCCCCACCGACATCCACACACACACACAAACACACACACACACACCTGCTTTATATGTAAGATTTTCCAGCTACAAACATGATCTCTCAGGTCTAAAAACAACACATTCTGCATAGATCATTTTTCTGTTTACAGCAACTTTTGTCTCTGTCTTGAAGAAACAGTTTTATTTATTTATTTATTTTTATTTTTGAGACAGAGTCTCACTCTGTCGCCCAGGCTGGAGTGCAATGGTGCGCTCTCGGCTCACCTCAACCTCCGCCTCCCAGGTTCAACCGATTCTCCTGCCTCAGCCTCCCCAGGAGCTGGGATTACAGGTGTGTGGCACCACGTCCGGCTAATTTTTGTATTTTTTTAGTAGAGACGGGGTTTCACTATGTTGGTCAGGCTGGTCATGAGCTCCTGACCTCGTGATCTGCCCGCCTCGGCCTCCCAAAGTGCTGGGATTACAGGCTTGAGCCACCGCGCCCGGCCCGAAACAGTTTTATAACATACGTTTTGAATTGGGGGGATGGGGTGTTGGTTGCTTGCTTTGTGTTTCAGGGGCAATTATTAAGGCTAGTCTTATCTCCTGTGCAAAGATTCTTATAAGTTTGAAAAGCTAGCTCTTGCAAATCAGAAGGTTCCCTTTAACCGGCTGATAAATTGTTTGGCGGATCAGAGAGAATGGCTCCTACCTTCCTGAAGGGTGAGGATTTATATCCTCAGGAAACCATTGGCCAAAACATTCCACAAAGAAACCAGCCTTCCCCTGTTCCCACCACCCCCACCAAGCCCCGACCTACACTGTGGCTTATCACTCAACTTGCTGGTATTTCAGTTTTTTTACCTGAAGATAACTTGGCCGGCTTCAGGAGTACTCGGGACTTCGGAGGTTTCTTTGGTAGGAGCTCCTGGATCACAGTTTGTTTACTGGATACAGACTCTCTCGGGCTGTGAACCTGAGTGTTAGACTTGGAGAGAATTTCCATGAGGATATTTTCTTCTTTTTCCTCCTCTTTCTCCTTATTCTTCTTTTGTTTCATTTTGTCCATGGCATACTGCCACTTTATGTGCTCAAACTGGAACATGAGAACATTGCTCTCTGTGTTGACCACCATCCTGGAACCAAAACAGGGTTGCCCATAAATGGAGCGTGGAGGCCACTGAGCGATGCACTGCAGTTACTGTCCCACCTGATCTTTAGACCAAGGGAACAGTGTCCAGGTAACGACCCAGCAGACTACTGGTGTAGGGGGCTGGAGGGTGGAGAGTGGTGTATCAGGCCATGTGGCAGGATTCGTTAGCTTTGTCACTTTTCTTTAAAAAATAAACATGATCAGGGCACATATGTTCTGATTATTTCACTTATCAAGTTAAAATGCCTTTTTTAAAAAATTTATTTTGAGACAGAGTCTCATTCTGTCACCCAGGCTGGAGTGCAGTGGCATTATCTCGGCTCACTGCAGCCTCCACCTCCTGGGTTCAAGCAATTCTCATGGCTCAGCCTCCTGAGTAGCAGGGACTACAGGCACGTGCCACCATGCCCGGCTCATTTGGTGTTTTTAGTAGAGACAGGGTTTCCCCATATGGCCCAGGCTGGTCTTGAAATCCAGAACTCAACGACCCACCTGCCTCGACCTCCCAAAATGCTGGGATTATGAGCCACCATGCCCAGCCTCAAGTTAAAATGCTTTTAAATGAATTTCTGTTCCTGGAGTGAGTGCCTCTGTGCACAGATGTCTTGAAATTCACTGGATTGTTTCACTGTTTTGTTTTGCACAGTTTCCAAACCCAATATTACTATTGCTGTTGGGAATGAGGGAAGCTCTCTAGTGAGGAGGCCTCATCTCCTTCTCAGATCCTCTGCACAGACACACACACTCCACGCTGTCACTCCAGGATCTCTGCACATACCCTAGATGTAGACAGAGCACCTGTGCTTTATAAAGCGAGGTGATTTCTAACTTCTCTAATCCCCACTTTTATGCTCCATAGACAAAGAGCTCTAGAACTTCCCCTCCCTATCTCCTTCCTGTCCCCCTTAGCACTGCCTCCCCGACCCCCCAGTTTCACAAGCAAGTGGATTTCCGCTGTCTGTGCTCTTCCATTAACTATAAGAAAGAAATGGAAATACACTGCGCAGGCTCCTTTCTGCTCCAAAAGGCTGCAACATTAAGACCTTAACCAATAGCATAAACTCTCTAGAAAAGTAACTTCTTTTGCCTGGAACGGCTGGAATGGAATGGGGGGAGTCATTGCAATAAGAAATCTCTTTTAGACTTATTTTTACTCAAGCCAAAAGGAAATCACCTTTCTTTGGATGCTGTGAATAAAACATGGTCTGAGCTTTTTTTTTTTTTTTAGCAGCATGACTGAAAAGTGTTCATTAATTGAGCCTTATTACCAGGCTGCCCTCTGAGATGGTAAATAGTACTAATGAAGTTTCACTAAAAGGAAGCCAATATGGTTCAGAAAGATTAGTGATGCCTCAAGTGAGCTTGAAGTAGAATTTATAGGTTAGTTCTATTTGGTTATTTTTATATAATAGCACCTGACTCCATGCATATAAAAGGCTCAGTACTGTATACAATGCAGACAGTCAAGGTACTAGTTTCGTAAGCTCACCAGCTCAGCTCTCCTTCACCGTACCCGCTGCTGCTGCCACCCCCCCACCCTCTTATTTGTCCCTTTGCATTAGAAGTGAGGCATCAGAGATAGCTGATATAACTCTCACGCAGCCAAAGGCATGATCACAAAGCAAGCAGGGGCTGCACGTTGATAGAACTGCGGTCCTTCCAGAAGTGTTACGGCGCACCCACTGCAATTCCCACAAACACGCAGGATGAGTTAAGAGTCAAAATGAACCATGATTGCTTCCTGATCACTAAGTTTCGTGCAAAGCCCTATTAGTCCCCACCACAAGACTGTCGCTCCGCCCAGCCAAAACTGTAGAGAGACACTACCCACGCTCTCCTGCTGACAGCAGATCCAGGGCTGGAATCCCAGGGGAGGAAAAAAATCAAACAGAATCACTCACAGTTCTGACCTCCACACCTACCACCCACCTGTTGCCCCGAATAAAGAAGGACAGCACAGGATCGCCTCTGCCATTGGCTTTTATCACCTTCAAACAGTTCCCGTCGAGGAAATTGTAAATTCGGATCTTGCCATCTGCACAGGCGCTGATGACCCGGAGGAAAAGAAGGGACACGTGGAGCACCTCCCTGGAAGGGAACAGAGCAGCAGGCAGTACCCATCCTCTCATAAAGTGCCTGGGTTTGTTTGGAGTTTGGGGTGTTTTGTGTGTGATTGGGAGGCGGTGGCCGTAACCGGCCTCGAAATGGTGTTTACCGTCATTTCATAATTGTGGAAGTAAATCACCAAACACTCTCAAGACATACCTCTTCCTATTCTGGAGCTACTTTCCCTGCAGTTAGGTCACAGGGCCACAGATGACAAAACAAAGGGGCTAATGTCACAATCTTTTTTCTTTATGTGACGTACAGATGATCACGTTTGTCTCTTGCAATTTGATTCCTAGCTTTTAGTTCTATATAGTCATGCTGAGGATTATTTGATGTTTTAATTCCTTTTAAAATAATATTATCATATTAAAAAGAAAACAGTAAGGAAAATGATTATCTTTATATAAAGCAAATACTTTATATTTGAGCACTTTCTTTTTTATCTTAAATTGGTAGCTTTTATTCTTTCAGTGAAATATCCTTAAGGAAAATTATATCCAGGGATGAGATTTAGGAATGTCCTATTTTTTTTTTTTTTTTTTTTTGAGACGGAGTCTCACACTGTCACTAGGCTGGAGTGCAGTGGCGCGATCTCAGCTCACTGCAACCTCCACCTCCTGGGTTCAAGAGATTCCTCTGCCTCAGCCACCCAAGGAGCTGACACTACGGGCGTACCACCACACCTGGCTAATTTTTTGTATTTTTATTAGAGACGGGGTTTCACCATGTTGACCAGGATGGTCTTGATCTCCCGACCTCATGATCCACCTGCCTTGGCCTCTGAAAGTGCTGAGATTACAGGCGTGAGCCACCACGCCCAGCCTCAGGAGTGTCCCTTTTTGATGGCCACCCTATGCCATTTGGCCTCAGGAAAAGGGAGGAGGGACCAGAAGAAGATCTAGACAGATTCCTCCAACAAAATCTTTTCTAGAAACTTTCCGGGTTCAGATTAGATCCCAGATATGTGAAGTACTCAATTCTAAGAAGTAAAAGTACCCCACTCCTGTTAATAATGACACAGAAAAGATGAATTTGATACCGCCAATTTGTTAGATTCTATCTGCAAAGCAAGCCTATCAATCCCTGCTAGCTCTACCCATACAAGTCCATTCATGGCCTAGTTCATGTGCTACCTTCTCCAAACAGCCATTTCTTATCTTAAATTCTTCCCACATCTCCCCCCATCACACATGCATACAAACTTCAAGTATACTTTCAGATTCTCTTGGGCATAACTCATATTATTGCATGCTCATCACCTACCATAGCACTCAGCCCATAGTAGGTCCTTAATTTATATTTGTTGAAAAAGTGACTATCTGCTCATGTTTTCAGAGTGTGGTCATTGCTACAATGTGTTAAAAGAATGACATCCACCCTATGCCATTTGGCCTCAGACTTGCTGAGATCCCGGGATCACATGAAGACTTTTCAAGGCCCCAACCATTAACCAAACAGAAATAGCAAAGATCTCAAAAGGCAGGAGCATGATCAGCATACCCAAAGAACAGCAAGGAGGCAGACAGGACTTGAACCCCTCATTATGTGATAGATAAAGACAGACAGAGATAAAACGAATCTATAAAATAAGTATTAACAAGTCTAACAAGGCCACGTCCCAGCACTTTGGGAGACTAAGGTGGGAGGATTGTTTGAGGCCAAGAGTTCGAGCCCTTGGCTCTAAGAAACATTTAAAAATTAGCCAGGCATGGTGGTGTACTTCACAAGTAGCTTCACAAGTCCCAGCTACTTGTGAAGCTGAGGTAATAGGCTAACCTGGGTGTAAGAGTTTGAAATTATGAGGTTATAGTGAGTCATGACTGCATCACTGCACTCCAGCCTCGGCAAGAGAGTGAGACCCTGTCTCAAAAAAGAAAGAAAGAAAGAAAAAGTCCAACAAATTTTGAGATTTTTTTCAAGGTGAAAATATAACTTTTTTGGTGTCCTAAGCACATCAGTCTGCCAATCATGTAATCCAGCGTGGGGAGAGATGCCATGTGATAGAAAATTTGGCCTCTTTGTGTATCTTTTTTGACCTTGCTGAGCTGAGCCAGTACTTGTCTTCCCAGAGATCCCCGTGATATTTGGTAGTTCAGTCTACATCGTTGTAGCCTAGTAATTAAAAGCACAATTGGGATCAGAAAACCTGGGATCAAAACCTGACTCTACCATTTATGGGCTGCATAACCTTCAGGAAGTAATTTAATATCTCAGTCTTCAGTTTTCTTTGCTATGAGATAGAGATAGTAATTTCTGCCTCAGAGGACTGCTGTTAGCACTAAATTAATTAAGACATTTTAAAAACTTAGCTCAATACCTGACACAATAGTGGTTACTATGAGCTTACAATAGCCCAGTCTCCTTTCAGGTTTTATCTCTGCCCTAGAAATAAATTATTTGTCTCCTTTTTTTGCTCCTTCTTCATCAAAGTCACTGTAGACTGATGTTAATGAAAATGGTGGTATAAGAAATTCCAAAATTCTGCCCTTCCATAAAAGCAAAGAGAACCTAGCAAAAACTTCCAAAATCAATTTATCCAGAACTCTGGAAAATAATCAGAGGTTTGCAGCAACCCAGGGAGAACTTAGACAAGTAAAATGGCATAGTGTCAATAAGAATAATGAGACTTCAAGGTCAAGAGTTCAAGACCAGCCTGACCAACATGGTGAAACCTTGTCTTTACTAAAAATACACGTACCTGTTATCCCAGCTACTCAGGAGGCTGAGGCAGGAGAATCACTTGAACCCAGGAGGTGGAAGTTACAGTGAGCCGAGATTGCGCCACTTCCCACCTCCCAGCCCAGTGGTAGCCATGAAAGTAACAGCCTCCACTTCTGGTAGTGGAGGGAACAGAATGGACCTCATTCTGACAACTACAACAGCGGAAGAAAGAAAAAGGAAGCTCACTAGAGGGGGCTCAACAGCACATTTAAGCGAGCAGAAGAAGCAAAGTACTTGAAATAAGGTCAATTGAAGTTATGCAGTGTGGAACAGAAAAAAAATAAAAGAATAAAGGAAATCAGTAGAGCCCAAGAAATCTGTATGGCATCATCAAACAAATCAATATATGCATAATAGGAAATCCAGGAGGAAAGTAGAGAAAGGGGCAGAAAGAATATTTGAACAAATGATTGCTGAAAACTTCCCAAATATGATGAAAAACATTAACTTACAAGTCCAAGAAGCTCAACAAACTCTAACTGGGATAAACTATAAGAGCTCCACACTTAGATGTATCATAATCAAATTTTCAAAAACCGAGGGTGAAGAGAATAATGAAAACAGCACGAGAAAAGCAGGTCCTCATGTAAAAAGGATCCTCAAGTAAGATTGATTGATGATTTATCTTTAGAAAAGTGTCTTAGTCTATTGTGTGCTGTTATAACAAAATACCATACAATGGGTAATTAATAATCAACAGAAGCTTATTGACTCATGGGTTTAGAGGCTGGGAAGTCCAAAACCAAAGGGCTGGCATCTTGTGTGAACCTTCTTGCTGTGCCATTCCATGGCAGAAAGGCAAAAAGAGAGCAAAAGAGATAGCAAGAGAGAACGGAAATCATCCTTTTATAAGGAACCCATTCCCACAATAATGAACCTATTCCAACTATAGCATTAGTCCATTCCTGAAAGAAGACCCCTCAGACCTAAATACCTCCCATTAGGCTCCACCTCCGAACACTGCTGCATTAGGGATTACGTTTCTAACACATACTTTTTGGGGACACATTCAAATTACAGAAAAGAAAAATGACAAGAAAATTAAAATGACACACTAAAAATATCCAATTAATGCAAAAGCAGGCAGCAATGGAAGAATTCAGGAACAAAAAGTACATAAGACTATAAAAAACAAATAGCATAATGACACAAGTAAGTCTTCTTTTTTTTTTCTTTAGAGTCAGAGTCTCACTCCATCACCCAGGCTGGAGTGCAGTAGTGAGATCAATGCTTACCACAGCCTCAAATTCCTGGGTTCAAGTGATCTTCCCACCTCAGCCTCCTCCTGAGAGGGTGGGACTGAAAAGGACAACTAGTTGGAAGATCCACAAGGAAATAGAAGACATGAACAATATCAAAAACTATCTAGAACTAACATACATATACAGAACACTCCATCAAACAACAACAGAGTGCACATTTATCTCAAGGGCACATGGAACATTCTCCAGGATAGACCATATGTTAGGCTACAAAACAAATCTTAATATATTTTGAAAGACTGAAATCGTACAAAGTATGCTCTCCAACTACAATGAAATTAAATGAGAAATGAATAATGAAGGGCATTTAGAAAATTCATAGTTATGTGGACATTAAACAACCTTCTCTTAAATAACCACTGAGTCAAAGGATAAATCAGAAAGGAAACAAGAAGATAATTCGAGATGAATGAAAATGAAAACACAACATATCAAAACTTATGGAATGAAGCTAAGCAGTTCTCAGAGGGAAATTTAGAGCAGTAGATGGCAATCTCTCTAATCAATAATCGTTCACCTTAGGAAACTAGAAAAAGATCAAACAAAACTCAAATCAAAAGGCAGAAAGGAAATAATAAAGATTTTGGCAGAAATTAAAAATAGACAATTTAAAAATACATAAAATCAAATTAACCCAAAAGTTGGTTTTTTTTTTAATTCGTTCATTTATTTATTTATTTTGAGACAGAGTTCTGCTCTTGTCACCCAGGCTGGAATGCAATGGCGTGATCTCAGCTCACTGCAACCTCCACTTTCCAGGTTCAAACTGTTCTCTGGCCTCAGCCTCCCGAGTAGCTAGGATCAAAGGCACCCGACACCATGCCCAGATAATTTTTGTATTTTCAGTAGAGATGGGGTTTTGCCATGTTGGGCAGGCTGGTCTGGAATTCCTGACCTCAGGTGATCCACCCACCTCGGCCTCCCAAAGTGCTGGGATTACAGGCATGAGCCACCATGCCCGGCTGGTTCTCTTTTTAAAAAGTCAACAAATGTTAGCTAGATAATTGACAAATCTTTGACCAAGAAACTAAGAGAGAAGACTCAAATTACTAATACAAAGAATGAAGCAGGGGACATTTCTGCTAACTGATGAAAATGTTCTGTAACTAGATAGCGGCAATGGTTGCACATTATGAATATACTTTAAAAATTGAATTGTATACTAAAATGGTGAATTTTATGTCATGTGAATCATATCCCAAATAAAAATTGTAAAGAAAACCAAATTACAATGTGAGCTATGGAAAATACATCAAGGAATAAAGTGTTTTGTTTTGTTTTGTTTTGTTTTGATGAAACAAGGTCTCACTTTGTCGCCCAGTGCAGTGGCACAATCCCAGCTTGCTGCAGGCTCAACCTCCCTAGTCTCAGGTGATCTTCCCACTTCAGCCTCCAGAGTAGCTGGGACTACAGATATGTGCCACCATGCCAGGCTAATTTTTGTAGAGACAGGGTTTTGCCATGTTGATCAGGCTTAAATTAAAAAAAAAAAAAAAGACACTTTACAGGCCAGGAGCAGTGGCTCATGCCTGTAATCCCAGAACTTTGAGAGGCTAAGACGGGTGGATAACTTGAAGTCAGGAGTTCAAGACCAGCCTGGCCAACAAGGTGAAACCCCATCTCTACTAAAAATACAAAAATTAGCCAGGAGTGGTAGCACACGCCTGTAGTCCCAGCTACTCAGGAGGCTGAGGCAGGAGACTTGCTGGAACCCAGGAGTCACAGGTTTACAGTGAGCCAAGAGCATGTCACTGCCCTCCAGCCTGGGCAACAGAGCAAGACTGTTTCAAGAAAAAAAATAAAAAAGACACTACATAGTACGGAAGCTTTTCCAAAGATCGTCATTCCTGTCGGTCCTACTTTGCATCCTCAGATTTCCTCCCTCCTATCCATTCTGTCCCATGCTATATGCAAAAATCTTAATTCTAGTTGAAAAAATATTAGACCAGGACTGGAAAGGAGATCACTTTCTCCAGCCCCTCTTCCATCAAAGGACAGACAGCAACTATATCTGCTTTCTCACCTGTGTCACATTCAAAATATAAGTTATCAGTTCAATCATTAGAACTTTGCAGAAAGGCAAGCTGTCAAATTATTCCTTGTTACCAATCAGTTAGATATATTTATTGAGCACAGCGCTCCTCTAGACAAGTAAGTCAAGTGGGGAGAAGACCTACAAATGAGAGTATTGACCATGTCTTCCAGATGTCTATGGTTTTTCTGTTACTATGTAGGTTAGCAAGAGCTAAGATGAATGTTATGTTAGGGGCTGTCATTCAATAGCAGTGAGAGTTATCTGAGAAGGTCTCATAGCAGAGGCGGAGGGAGAGGCTAATTATATGACGGAACAGTGACCAAATTGCTGGGCTTGCTAGGAACAAATTATTTTCTGCTAACTAACTAATCCTACTAAATCCTGCTTAGAAGGTTTTAAAACATATAGTTGACATTATCAGGTGATTTCATAAAGTTTGACTTCCTCCCTGAGATTAAGGCTTGAAATCCAGAAGGTTTACTAAGCTGGTTGGATGGAGTTAAAATCTTGTGGTGGGGACTAAGAGGGCTTTTCACAAAACTTAGCAATCAGGAAGCAACCATGGTTCATTCTGACTCTTACTATCTAAGGGTGAGCTAAGTCACTGAACACAGGGCCTTCCTGGCACCTACCTATCAATAATGCAGTCATATACCATAGACCGAGACCACACAGATACACCCACACCCCTTTACACGTCCCACAAAACTAATGTGCCCGCCTCAAAGTTTCCTATAAGGATATAAGAAAATCTAGGACTATACTAAAAATAATGAGCTGGGCATGGTGGCTCACACCTGTAATCCCAGCACTTTGGGAGGTAGAGGCAGGCAGATTGCTTTGAGCTCAGGAGTTCGAGACCATCCCGGCCAACATGGCAAAACCCCACCTCTACTAAAAATACAAGAATTAGCTGGGCATGGTGGTGTGTGCCTGTAATTCCAGCTACTCAGGAGGCTCTGGCACGAGAATCACTTGAACTTGGGAGGCAGAGGTTGCTGTGATCCAGGATTGACCACTGCACTTCCAACCAGGGAGAAAGACCAAAAAAAAAAAAAAAGAAAAAGAAAAAGAAAAAGAAAAAGAAAAAGAAAAGAAAAAGGTCAATTTACTAAAAATAAGTTTCCCCTGAAAGATCCCCTAGAAAGCCCAGTTATTCGTTTAATCAATTAAGGTAGCATTTAGTTTCCTGGAAATTTTTATAATGCATTCAGCGGAAGAAGCTGTATTCATGTAGTATAAGAGTAGCATGGCAGCATATAAAGCTCATGACCATGGCAGAATCACTCATTGACCACAATACTCTTTCCAAACAAGCCTGGACGTGGTCTCAGAATGCTTATCAATTGGCTCCAAGCAGCCACACCACTAAATTTGAATTCGCATGTAAACGAAAATCCATTTGCTATCCTGGGACAGGATCTAGCCCACAGACTTGTAGTTATAAGCTCCTCTTTTTAAGCTCTCAGCTCTTTTTAAGTCTTTGGATCATTTTTAAGCTTTTGTGAGCACAAGCATCCTGAGATAAAGACCAATTCCTAGAATTTTAAGTTCACTAGAATTGGCATTATTTGGGATGGTTCTGCCAGTATTCATATGTCTGATAGGTATCTGGTATGAATTCATCATGAATTTATCATGTCGTAATTATACAGTTTCAATTACTTCTCAAAAGCCCCAGCTCCTATAGTTACTGCTCAAGAGAAATGCGATAGCGTGGAAGAGGTTACTAGCCAGACAGAGAAGACGGTGGGGGAAAATGGGTCCCAGGTGGAAGAGGGGGGAAGCAGAGGGGGTGAGGTACAGAGAACACGACGTCCTCAGGGAGCAGAAGGTCTGCCAATAATTGCAATCTAGGCTGTGACGGGGAAGGGAAGGACACCAGGTTTATTGCTCCGGGCTTCACAGGCACCTACCTGGGATGCTTGAAGGCCATCAGGCAGCGCTCGTACTTCCCCACCATGCTCCAGGCCATGACCAGGCCATCAGCACTTCCCGAGAGGAGATGCCACTGGTCGAAGAACAGGCACTTCACAGCTCCCTCATGGCCACTGAGAGTCTGCAAGAAAAGATGCCACTGTCTTCAACTCAGACTGTGACTCCTCCAAGAACCAAAGCTGAGGCTTCTTCAGAAAAATCCCAAAGCCACACCCCACCAGTCCGTGACTGCCATTCACCCAGTAGGTACCTGAGCTAATCTTGCTTTTGCTCTAAGAAGGCCAATGGAGTCTATTCCATGCCTTCCTCTCTTTAGAGCTCTCTCTCTCTCTCTCTGGTTAAGGAGGAATAGGATCAGGGAGGGGCCTTGCTCCTGGTGGGTCTGAGTTTGGGGCAGACACTACCTTCTTGGAGCACCAGAGAGGGTCAGAAATCACTGTCCTTTGCTGTCAGAAGAATGAAGGTAAGGTGTGCCATCCCAGCTCCTTACCAGAACCCAGAGTGCACATGAGCCATCTCTGTGCTGGCAATTGCTGGATTGGCCATAGTGACAAGATGGGTGGGAAAATTCCACAGGCCAAGCCAGCCACTTTTCACTGTGATCCTGTGTTCCTGGCACAAAACATCTATCAACACCACCCACTAAGGCCAGAGGTTCAGATCCGGCAAGAATATGTTTTGTGACCATCCAGTCACTTTCAAGACCATCAATGTTCTCTCGTCATTAGAGAGCAAGGAGAATAAAAATTCTCTGTTCATCCCCCAGTGTTTTCTTCTTAGGGAAAAAAAATAAATGTTTTGTTCATCCCCTCACCCCACGCCAGAATCAGACTGCAATACTCTTGAGGAGGAAAAAGCACTTCACCTGCACTGCTGTTAGAAGGCCCTGGGCCCATGTCTCACGCTGAGTTAGAATGCGGCCTTCCTCCACCAACCTCATGATACTGTGGGTTATGGTGTGGGTGGTGGAGCCCATACCCTCCACGGACTCTGAATGCTGCACTTTGGGGCCTTTCCCTTTAGAGCTTCAGGACTGTCCTTCTTAATGTCTGTACTCAGTTGCTCTAGGATGACCTGGGGAGCTAGGTAGGGGGAGCCCACCCATCTCCTCCCTGTGCCCTTTCCCCCAAGGCAGCCCACTGCCTCCTCACCTTTACCAACTGGCTCATGGCAATGTGCCACACTTTTACCACCCCTCGCTCACACGCGCTCACAATGTAGGTGTCATTGATCCTGGCTGCCAAGATGGGGTCTTTGTGTCTAAACGTCTTCAGGCACTTCCCTGTGTCTACATCCCATACTGAACAGTAAGGAGAAAGAGGAAGAAATGGGATGGGGGAAAAGGGAGAAAAGCAAGAAAAGGAAAGGTTACAGTGGAGTACTGCTTCCCATCACAGAACCGAAGACTCACCGAGCCCATCAAGTCAGACGCTAAAAGGCCTTCCCCTGGCCTAGCACTTCCACAGGGCATGCTCACCAACAGCTCATGTACCCACAGCACAGAGCACCCTGACTACAGGTGGTTGGGGAGCCCACAGTACAGAAGACCTTGGCTATGGCCCTGGAACTTAGCCTTGAGACCCAAGTGCTAGAAAGCTCATCTCCAATCAGCTGATGCCTCAAGCCTGAAACATGCTTGCTATCGAGTAGGTTTCATAAAATCATGGCATACAGTTTGAGTAGGAGCAGGTAAAGTCATTTAAAAAAAAAAAAGAAAATGGCATATGTTTAGTGTTGTCATGTTTTCCAGATGCTGTCTTCCTGACTCACACCTTCTGTCCCCAAAAGAAAAGAAAGTCATCTGCTCTCACATTTTTAAATACTTCTGAATCTGACTTTTGGGCTTTATGGAGAAATGGTCATGGCTAGGGGTGGGCCTACTGCTGCTTCAACACAGACTGTGTTAAAACAACTGCCTGGTATCTTCTAGGTGCTGAGCGGGGAAAAGAGTGGGTAGGTGGGTGGGAGAACAGGGCTAAAAGGAAGAAGTCGAAAGTGAGCTCTACGAATTCAGGAATGAAAACATTGACGTCTCCTTCAAAGGTGCTCCCCTAAAGCACCTTCTTCCTCAGGCAACAGAACAAGTGGCCTGAGACAAAATATCATAACAACTAGAGTTGACACATAGCACTAACAGTAAGCCAGCGACCACTCGAGGTGCATGACATGTATTAGCTCATCTTCACAAGACAAGTACTATTACTATTCTCCACTCCACAGATGAGGAAACTGAGGCATAGAGAAGTTAGATTGCCTGCTTGAGTCATGCAGGTGGTGAGTGGCAGAGCCGGGATTTGAACCTAGGGAGTCTGGATCCAGAGGCCATGTGCTTAACCATTATGCTAGGTTAACCCTAGCTATGTAAGTATGTATGCTTTCTTTCACTTATATTTTATGTATATATCTTGGCTCACTTATAAAATTACCAATGGGGCTCTCATGAGGATTAAATGACACATGTTAAGCATCTGTCACATACTGGTACTCAGTAAGTGGCAGCTTTTGTTGTTCATGTATTATTATATTCCCCACTATACATTTATGTGTCTGCTTCCATTAGCAGACTATGAGCCCTTTGAAGAAATAAAAAGTTGATCTAAAGGGCCATATCCTATTCTTTATTTCTCCTCAGCACCTAGCTCAGTGTGTAGCTTATTGTAGGCATTCTACAAATAGTTGTTGAAGGGATGGATTAACAGATAGGTGGAAGGAAAAAAGGATGGATGGATGGATGGATGGATGATAAAGAATAAATTACTGCCTATAGAAATGAGCAATACAAAGCATTTGGGGTTGGGGGAAACTTCTTAGAAAGTTTAATGCACTTCTTTCTCACCTTTTACCTGGCAATCTCTTGCTCCAGATACAAGCCTGTTCTTACATAAATCCATGCAAGTGATAGTCCCCTGGTGACCATTGAAGATTCGTGTGCAAGCCCCACTTCTCAGATCCCAGTATCTGCAGGAATCAGGCCAAAAGAACGTTTGTGAGAGTTCCTGAGGGCCCAGAGGATCATATTGCGTAGAACCCCTGTAGATAAGTAGGCAGTTGGGAGGCAGCAGTCTCATGGTTCAGCTTAGGGTCAGGAGCCTGGATTTGAATCCCAGCTGCAGCACCTATTTGGTGTAACCTTGAGGAAGTTAATTTCTGTGTAAGTTTCCTTTCCTCATTGATAAAATGGAAATAATAATAAGAGTAGTCACATCATAGGGTTGTTGTGAAGAATTAAATGGACGAATACAGTGATTGTCAATCATAGGTAACTTCTACCTCCAGGGACCATTTGGAAATGTCTGTAGATATTTTTGGTCACAAGCAGAGAAGGAGGTCCCACTGGCATCTAGTGCATAGAATCCAGGGATGCTGCTAAACTTCCTACATTGCATAGGGCAGGCCCCACAGTAAAGAAATTCCCAGCCCCAGATGGCAATAATGCCAAGGTTAAGAAACCCTGCCCTAGTGGAGGTAACGATGGAATGGTGACTAACATGTTCAAAATGGTTGATCAATGTCAGGTGGTTTTCAGGTAAAAGCGTGTCGAATGACCACCAGGCTTAGAATCCATGGCACCGATTCAATGGTACGGCTAATCTTCAAATAAGAGCAACAGAATCCTTTACCAATCACTTAGATCCAAAATACTTATGTACATATAAAGCATATCTAAGAGATAGATGGAAGCAAAGAAAAATTATCCTGTTTTTTAATAAGAAAACTTGCCCAAGGTCTCTCAATACCATTGATACTTCCGATTCAGCTAGGCTGCTTTTGAGACAGGACAAAGCAGAATGCTGAGACAGTAGGCTCTGGGGCAGGCTGCCTGAAGTCCATTCCCAGGCCCATCACTTTCTGAATGTGTGATCCTAGGCAAGTTACTGAACCACCACGTACCTCAGTTTCTTCATCTGTAAACTGGGGATAATAATTATACTTACTTCATAGAATTATTGTGTGGCTTGGCACATAAAAATGATTAATAAATATGTCTTTGGGGTTTTTTTTGGATATGTTAAGCTTTTTTTTTTTTCTAATATTCCCAAGGGTCTTGTAGCCTTACCAATGCCTCACCAGCTTCTCAGAGCCTACAATACAGCCACAGTGCATTGAATGATGCCCCTGTGCTCTGAAAAAAAAGCATGTTTTGAATTTCTGTTTCTAGCAATATGGTGGTATATGTCTTCAGGTTGGTTTTTTAAATTTATACAAAAAAACGTATTTGATAAATACTTTTAGAAAAATAGGGATACAAGGAACTTTCCAGACGTAGTGAAAGGTATAAGCCAAAGTCCTAACAGTAAGTAATATGCTCAGTGGAGAAACTGTAGATGTATTCCCTTCCAGAAGGGAAAGAAGAGGAAGATGCCCACTCTCACTGCTACAGCCTGCCGGCACTGGAAGGCTTAGGCAAAGTTAGAAGGAAAGAAAAACAAAAAGTGGTTATAGGCATTAGAAAAGAAGATAATATATTGTCATTATTTGCAGTTGAAGAGATCACCTGTATAGAAAAACCAATTCAACATATATGCTCTTAGAACTAATAAGAGAGTTTGGCAAGGATGCCAGACACAAGACCAATTTACAAAAATCAACTGCCTTTCTCTATGCCAGCAAAAACTAATTTGAAAATATAAGCAAAGTAAGATACCATTCACAATAGTAATAAAATTATAACGTTTACAGGCATTACGTAAAAATACACAAGACTTAAGAAAACTTTAAGTCTCTAAGAAAGAACAAAGATGATCTAATTGAGTGTGTTTACCAAACTAATCTATAAATTCAATGCAACCCCAATAAAAAGTCTAGTTAGGTTTTATTGAAAGTTGATAAACTTACTCCAAAAACTCAAAATGTATATACCATAGCTGTTACATTAGAAAAGAAAAGTGAAAAGGAGAATTTCCCTCCCCATCACATTTTAAAACATTCTCCAAATGCATAGCTAAAAAAAAAAAAAAAAAACTTTTCAAGGAGGGGGATTTTGATTAAAAACAGAAAACAGACAATGAACTAGACCAGAAAGCTCAGGGACATTCTCATGCACATATGGGAAATTTCCATGTGATAAAGATGGCACCACAGATCAGTGGAGGAAGTGGCAGATTATATGGTAGTTGCTGTGGGGGAGAAACTGCTCATTTTATTTAAGCATAAATAAACGAAATGGAAACCCTACCTAACACCACATACAAGGTTGAATTGGAAATAGATTAAAAAACTGAATGCAAAAGATAAAACTGTAATGTTGATAGAAGAAAATGTCAGAAACTATCTCCATGACTTTGAAGAGGGAAGAATCACAGAAATGAGGGGGGAGAAAACCCTGATAAACTAATGCTTTATTACACTTATACTGAGAATTTTTGTTCAACAAAATTCAGGTAAACACCATGAACAAAGTTAATAGATAGTCCTGGCAAGAGGGAATTCTCCGGCAGATGGCCTTTGGACATGTTAAGCCAGCGTCTACACTGCTGGCCCTCCTGGGTCTCCAGCCTGACAGCCCATGCTGCAGATTTTGGACTTGCCAGCCTCCTTGATCACACAAGTCAATACTTTATAATAAATCTCCTATGTATATACACATTCTGTTGGTTCTGTTTCTCTGGAGACCCTGACTAATACATATGTGAAAAGGTGTTCAACTTCATTAGTAATCAGGAAAGTTAAAATTTAAACCCCAATAAAACACAGTGGGTTTGATTTAACACCCATCAGATTGACAAAACTGTTAGACTGACAATATTAAGTGTTGGTGAGAATATATAAGAAGAGATATTCTCATACACTGCCAATGGGAATGTAAATTAATACAACCACATTGGAAAACAGTTTAATACTCCTTCCTAGAAATTCCCATACAGCCGGGTGCAGTGGCACATCCCTGTAATCCCAGCACTTTGGGAGGCTGAGGCAGGCAGATCACCTGAAGTTGGGAGTTCGAAATCAGCCTGACCAACATGGAGAAACCCTGTCTCTACTAAAAATACAAAATTAGCCAGGCCTGGTGGCGCATGCATGTAATCCCAGCTACTCAGGAGGCTGAGTCAGGAGAATCACTTGAACCTGGGAGGCGGAGGTTGCAGTGGGCCGAGATCACATCGTTGCACTTCAGCCTAGGCAACAAGAGCGAAACTCTGTCTCAATGAAAAGAAAAAAAAGGAATTCCCGTACTAAGACTATCCCTTTAAAAACCTCCTGCACATGGGCATGAGGGAACATATCTGAAACCCGTCTCTGGCAGCATTCTTTGAAATAATTAAAAACTAGAAACAATGCAAATGCCCACCAACAGAAAAATAAATAAATGAGTGATAATACATTTATCCAATTTAATACTGTATCTCAGTCAAAATAAGTTAATTACTGCCATCTACATCATACAGGTGAATCTCAAAAACATAGTTCTATGTAAGAATGAAGTACTGACACATTTTTAAAATATGATTCGTTTTATGTTGAGTTCAAAAACAGGCAAAAGTAATTAAAACTCTAGGAGATATATAAGAAGGAAGCAAAAAATGATAATGAAATGCAAGAGAATAATTAGTATAAAATTAGGATAACATTAACTCTGGTTGGCAGGAAGAAGCAAGAAGAGAAGGGCACGTTGGGAGGATTGGGGAATGGTGATATTTCCTAGCCTGAGTGATAGATGCATGAGTGTTTTTTATACTGTTTAAAAATATACATATATATGCATTTTGAAAACATTATTTTGCATCTATACCCTGTCTCATACTCATAAGAAGCCATGTTCCCCTGAAAGAATCTGTAAGAACAAATGTAAGTTATTCCTTCATCTAAGAATGCTAATAAAGAAAACTTTTCTGATTCACAGTCATCAGTTAGAAATGCATCTGATAATTGTTATAAGTCTTATTCAAATTTTAAGCAATATATATGTTCCTGACTTTTTCCTTGCCAAAAAAAAAAAAAAAAAGCTGAAGGTATTCTAGAAGTCAGTATCTTCTAGGATAACTTAAATATAAAAAGATAATGAGCTGTGGGCCTTCTAGGCCCTAGGTGGGATGGGAATCATGATGCCTTTGGACTCCTCACCTGATACTTAGGTCATAGCTCCCGCTTAGGAGAAAGTTTTCCTCTTCACACAGGAAGAGGGCTCGGACACTCCCAGCATGGCCTCGGAACTCAACGGGTATCGCTTTTCCTTGTATGATGTCCAGAAGACGGATCTTTCGATTAGATGACACAGCTATCAGATCTCCCCCGGAATAGTGGATGACTCTGTTTTGATCCCACCTGAGTGCCAGGGGAAAAGGATTATCCATGAAAGAAGAGTCAGTGTCCATCCTGGGACTGACTTAGCCCCATGACTTTTGCCTGCAGCAATGGTATAAAGGAAAATTCAGGGTCTTTCAGCAAGGGAGGCAGCAGAAGGCCAGGCTGAGATTTAACAGGCCCTGAGGGATCCCCACTCTCATATGACGACAACAATCCATTTCTGTTCAATTTAAAACCTAAAGACACAAGGCGATTTTTTTAAATTCTGTAAATGTATGCTAAATCCCCAAGAGAAAGAATGGAGTCTGTGGCATTGCCCAAATGTAATTGATCACCTTTTTTCTTGGAAAACATCAGAGGAACACAGTTGGGAAGCCCTGTGCAAACTGTATTTCTTTTCTTTTTTTTTCCCCTTAATATTCAGTGAGCATATATTAGGTTCAAAGTCCTGTGCTAGTAGATACCACAGGAAATACCAAGAATTATCAGATAAGGACATTACTTAAAATGAGCTTATTGTCCCATAAAACTAGGCGAGTTGAATTAATTTTCCAATGATAGGATTATTAGTAAACAGGTAAAATAGGAACAGGTTGACCAAATAATGTATTGTCCAACCTGAGACTTTTTTACTGTAAAGGGGACACTATTGTCTGGGGGCAGTGGCTCACGCCTGTAATCCCAGCACTTTGGGAGGCCAAGGTGGAGAGATCACCTGAGATCCGGAATTTGGGCCCAGCCTGACCAACATGGAGAAATTCTGTCTCTACTAAAAAGACAAAATTAGCTGGGTATGGTGGTCTATGCCTGTAATCCCAGCTACTCAGGAGGCTGAGGCAGGAGAATTGCTTAAACCCGGGAGGTGGAGGTTGCAGTGAGCTGAGATTGCCCGATTGCACTCCAGCCTGAGAAATAAGAGTGAAACTTCATCTCAAAAGAAAAAAAAGGGGGGCCGGGCGCGGTGGCTCGCGCCTGTAATCCCAGCACTTTGGGAGGCCGAGGCGGGTGGATCACGAGGTCAAGAGATCGAGACCATCCTGGTCAACACGGTGAAACCCCGTCTCTACTAAAACTACAAAAAATCAGCTGGGCATGGTGGCACGTGCCTGTAATCCCAGCGACTCAGGAGGCTGAGGCAGGAGAATTGCCTGAACCCAGGAGGCGGAGGTTGCGGTGAGCCGAGATCGCGCCATTGCACTCCAGCCTGGGTAACAAGAGCGAAACTCCGTCTCAAAAAAAAAAAAAAAAGGGAAGGGGACAGTATTTGTTTATTTTTGGTTTTGCTCTGCAAGTGAGCCACTGCGCCCTTCCTTTTGTTTTTGGTCTTGCTCTGCATTACCTGCAACTTCCAATTCTTGGCTTCAAGCGATCCTCCTACCTAAGCCTCCCTCCCAAAGTTCTAGGAGTACAAGCATGAGCCACCGCATCCAACCTGGGGACACTATTATTAATGACACCAGGACTGCAGAGTAGAGAGGGATTGTTCCAATAAACAGGGTTATATCGTCACTCTAAATACGAGGAGCTTGGAGACCAGCCTGGCCAGGAGAGCAAAACCCCATCTCTGCAAAAAAATTCTGAAATTAGCCAGGCACAGTGGCATGTGCCCATAGTCCCAGCTACTTGGGAGGCTGAGTCAGGAGGATCTCTTGAGCCCAGGAGGTGGAGGTTACAATGAGCCAAGATTGCACCACTGCACCCCAGCCTGGACAACAGAATGAGGTTCAATCTGAAAAAAGAAATACAGATAGTATGGTGATAACTGTTCTTTAAAAAAAATATATATATATATGTATATATACATATATTTTTATGTATATACATGTACATATGTGTATGTGTGCATATATCTTTATATATGTACACACATACATATAAGGAGCAATTCTTGATATTTTTGCCCTCATTCCATTTGTCATACCTAGAGTTCAACTAGTCACCATCTCTTCTAAAGAGCAGTTATCACCATACTATCCAAAAAAACTCAGCTTTGCCTTTCCCCTATCTTATTTGCTCTGTCTTCCCCATACTGACTGTTCTATTGTCAAGATGCAATTTGTTAATAAGATTCATGGCCAAAAATAAAGTAGAGGTGGATTTCGCAAAACCTTGTGAATATAAAGTAAGGGATCCTAGGCCTAAAATATGACAGAAAGCTGATTTTTAAAGAACCTTCTTCTCTCAGCATATTGCAATAATGTGAGAGTATCCAATTGTTATAAATATGATTGTCATATTTACCATGGGAAGATATCTATCTATATATAGTACCTTGCTGGACTGGGTTACAGAAACATATGTATTAGGCCAGGTGCAGTGGCTCACACCTGTAATCCTAGCACTTTGGGAGGCCAAGGTAGGTGGATCATGAGGTCAGGAGTTCAAGACCAGCCTGGCCAACATAGCAAAACCCTGTCTCTACTAAAAATACAAAAAAATTGCTGAGGCAGGAGGATTGCTTGAACCTGGGAGGTGGAGGATGCAGTGAGCCGAGATCACGCCACTGCACTCTAGCCTAGGTGACAGAGCAAGACTCTATCTCAAAAAAAAATGTGTAATGTAACCCCACTTCTACTTAAAATATGTGCTATACGTATGCAAATAAAATAATTCTAGAAGGATAGACGCCAATATTAATGGTGGTTATCACCAGGTGATTATAAAAAGGCAAAACTTTGCCTTTCTCTATACACTTTCTAGCATTTGAAAGATTTTGTTTTCAATAAGCATATGTTATTTCTAAAATTAATATAACAAAACAAAGGTATTTCAAAAAATAAAGATTTTTTGTGCGACTTGTGCAAAAGGTTGTTGGTTAGCATGCCCAAAAGTTATCAAGGGAAAGCGTCCTGTACCCACTGCCAACAACTGTGCAAAATGAAGCACCTATTGTCTACGTGGGATCGTGTGCAAGTTTGGGGCTAGAGCTTGAGGTGAGGAGAGCCTGCCTTTCCACGTACACAAGGATCAGGGAAATCCCAAGTGCCAGGGCAGCTGGCTCAAGCGTCCCTAGAGACCTAGATTCTGACCCCAGTACCTACGTGTCAGAGAGAATGCGGACATTGTAGGTCCCACAGAAAACATTTCTCTCCTCCATCAGGACCTGCTGCGTTTCCTGGTTCTGGTATGCAGTCCACAGGTTGTAGTCATTCTAACAAGGGAATACTTGAAGTTAAAGCTCAGAGGCAACTGTAAATACCCACAATCCTAGAGCCCCTAGGGTCTCCCTGGCAAGGGCACAGGGCTCACGGATTCTTCCTCTGAAGGCTGAGGTTGCTGCTCTGCAGAGAAGGGACTGGCCAGTGAGCAAGCACCAAAGGAAATCATGAGTTAGAAAGTGTTGGGTTAAGGGTCCTAATTCTTCTTTTACCTCTTTGTGTTTACCATGTTCCCTGATTCCATGAACTTTCAACGCTGAATTCCAAATGTTACCAATAACTCAACTTTTTCAAAAATGAGCTCACAAGGGGTATCCTCACAACATAATGTCACAGGTGCCTTTTGACTGACCATTTTACAGAAGTCAGAAGGTCATATGTATGTTACGCCTAGCTGATAGTACAAAGCACACCCAAGGGAGTTTAAGCCATATGTGAAATTACTGCTACACATGCTATGCATTTGCATTTTTTTTTTAAGACGGAGTTTCGCTCTTGTCACCCAGTCTGGAATGCAATGCCGCAATCTCGGCTCCCGGCAACCTCCGCCTCCCAAGTTCAAGCAATTCTCCTGCCTCAGACTCCCAAGTAGCTGGGATTACAGACACACGTCATCAAGCCTGGCTAATTTTTGTATTTTTAGTAGAGATGCGATTTCACCACATTGGCCAAGCTGGTCTTGAACTCCTGACCTCAAGTGATCTTCCCGCCTTGGCCTCCCAAAGTGCTGGGATTACAGGCATGAGCCACTGCACCCAGCCTGTATTTGCATTTCAAAGTTTTCATACATCTGCAACCTTCATTTGTTCTTGCAGCTGCCTTACAAGGTAGATCACTTATCCCACAAAATGTTCCCATTATTTTGCAGAGAAGGTATCTGGGACTCAGGGAGAGGAAATCAATAGTATCAAGTCTTGACCTGGGCGCTTTCATTTGCTTCCCAATCTTTATTTCCTTCCTACCTGCCTGCCTGCCTTCCTTCTTCCTCCCTCCTTTGCTCTCTCCCTTGCTTCCTCTATCACACACCTTCTGAGCAGGTATGGCATGCCAGACATGCTAAATTTTGGCATAGATGACTGAACTAGACTCTCGGTTCCATTTATCTTCCCTATCATACTCTATCCTCAAATAGCAGGGAATAATAGTCCCACTAAACTAGCAGGAAAAAAAAGCAGCATATATTTATCTTGAAGGCAAAGAAGAACATAGCGTCATGTTTGCACGTGAAAGTCCTCCTGGGGACATCTCCGAAGTCTCCTTCCAAACCTTAGTCTTCTTCTCCATATCTTTAGACTCTTCCTCAGATGCCCTCTTTCCTCTGCTCGCTCTCCTTCTTAATCTTCAACCATGTATCAATGCCCACCAAAAAAAGTCTCCGCCCAGAAGAATCTGCCAACCTGCCTCCCCTCTAGCGTCCAGGTAGCTTTCCATATCCCAGCCTGAATTAAATGAGGCTGCCCTGGATTCTCCCAACCCAGGTGGAAATTCCTTGGTCCTTGCTCATCTCCTAAGTTTTGTGAGCCCCAGAAACCATATGGTGGAGTCATTGGGAGGGAAAAGACCTGAATTTAAATTCTAGCTCTGCCACTGCTCAGCTGTGAGACCTTGAGCACACTTTCTCATACCACATCCTTCATTTCCCCATCCATAAACTAGGAGCAATGACATCTCCTTGATCTCTGGTGAAATCAAGTAAATGTTGTATGCAGAGCTACGGGCATTGTGCCTGGTATACAGTTTACACTCATGCTATTACACACCACCCTGAGAAGCACTCAGTTCCACCTTTTCCTAGGAGACTCCATAACTGCCTAGTCTTGCTATTTCATGTGTTCTCCATACTGCATCACCTGTTTCTCTCCCCTTTCTCTCTCTCTCCATTTTTTAAAAAATTTGAGACAGAGTCTCGCTCTGTTGCCAAAGCTGGAGTGCAGTGGTGTAATCTCAGCTCACTGCAACCTCCATCTCCCCAGTTCAAGCAATTCTCTTTCCTCAGCCCCCTGAGTAGCTGGGATTACAGGCATCCACAGCCACACCTGACTAATTTTCTAGTTTTTTTTAGCAGAGACAGCGTTTTGCCATGTTGGCCAGGCTGGTCTTGAACTCCTGACCTCAGGTGTGAGTCACCACACCTGGTCCCTTTTCTTAAATTATACATGTAAGAATTAAAGAGAAGAGAAATACAAAGGGTGGCTCGACAATCTACAGGTTTATTTCAAACCTGGGAGGGACTTCTAACCCCATTAGTTCAGAAGCTGCACTCTCTTACAGACTAGGAGTTTTTAAGGACTCAGAGTGGGAGAGTTTATCACAGGCTTGGACTGTTTCTGTGTCTCTTTGCTGTGCGTATCTGGGAGAGGGAGTTGTGTGTCTGTCCCCATACATCTTTCTGCAGCTGCAGGCATACCCCCAAGTCTGCTTTCAGCTTCCCTATCTTAGTGCACCTGAAGAGAAAGGAATGTGCTTATTAAGGCCCACTCTTTTACTGGGGCCCAGTGTATGAGGCTGGAGTTTGGCAGTTACCCAAGAGACTTTCCCCCCACCTCCCTCTGTGCACAAGCTGTCTTATCTGTATTTTACTGTCTGCTCTTTCTGGCTGCTTGTAGTTAGAAAAGAGGTGATTTCCTTGAAATGCATGAGGTTAGCAAGGGACCTGGAACTTCGAGTGGTGGTGTTTGCCCGAGATGACAGTTCTCCTGCTCTTGTCAATGCATTCCATCACAGCCACACCATCCTCTGCTGCCCACACCACCCGCCTCCTCCTTTGTGTCACCAGCCTGGCCCCTACAGGTCATATGAACTAGATGCTCTCTCTGGATGCTTCTGTTTCTCAAATTCTAATTTAACACAGCTTCCTTATGGAAAGTGACAGTCAAACCATCCCTCATGAACTAACCTTTTTGGGCCAACTGAATAGACTTCAAAATAGACTTTAAGCAGAGAAAAGGGGCAGAAATCTAATGGTTTTAGGAATACCAACCATGCCTTAATAGGCAAAGCATAGAGCTCGAAGGGTCTTCTGTTCACTCTTCATTATTGCCTAAGAACTAGTGGAGAGGGCTGCATTTAATTAACTGTCCCCTTCCAACCTAGAGCCAGAATGTGAGGGATGAGGGAGCCAAAGTCATCTAGGCCCTAGGCATTTGGAACCAGCCCTGGCCCTCCCCTCAGGTCCTCCTCGAATTCCCGAGCAGCAGATGCTGGAGCCTCCAGAGACACGGGAAGCTGATGGGGTTGCTCCTGGCCTCTGAACTTGCCATTAAATGACTTGGTGCCATGGACGCAGAACATGGCCATGGGCTTTAAAGTAAGGAAGAACCCTGGGAGGACAATCAAATCAATCTACCCATCCAACAGATGAGGAAAGCAAGGCTTAACAAGAGGAAGGGACTTGCAAGTCAGTAGCAACACAGAGCTTTGGTCTTCCTTAAGGAGTGTTATCTGCCGTGATCCTCTGTCCTTACTCCAGGGCTGAGTCTGGACCTCAGCCTTCAATGGCCAATTTGAATGACACACTCACAGCTACTTGCCCCAGATGTCGTTGGAACCCACCTTCGTTCTCAGCTTCCACTTCTGAGGTTTCATACGCACGCGCTTCCCGTCATCTACCATTTTAGGAACTGGGATAGAAACTTTACTGGCGTAATTAGGATCAATTCCTCTTGTGCAGGACCCCTGGAAAATGACAATAAATAAATAAATAAAATAAAAACAGAAAATGGCTACTGTTAGTTCCGATTCTGCAGGAGGAAGGGAAAAGTAGTTCTTGGCAAAATCTGAAGGATAGGTAAGCCCTGGCTGTGGCAGGCAGGCCCAGTTCTGGCTGGTCCCCCCCACACCGTGTGTAGACCGACCGGAGGAGAGAATAAGCAACCAATGCCACAGGGAGACCAGCAAAGGTGGTCAGACTGTCGCCGGCCTCACCATATCTGCTGTTTCTCGTCCTCTGTCGTCTCTCTCTGCTGGGAAAAAAAAAAAATCTAAGATACCAAAATCCATGGTTTAGGGTGAGGCTTCTGGCAAGAAACTGAGAAGTAAAAATGCTGGAGTGGATTGCTATTTGGGAAAATTACATTTTAACTAAAGAAATACTTTGCGGCCTTATAAACATCTGTGTTCCATATGAGGCTGATGCAGAAACATAATTATGGCTTTCTTGCTGCGTAAGCTGAGATATAACTCCCTGGGGGCTGGGGTTCTCTGCTTCGTGAGGTTTTGGAAAGGCTCTGCCTCTCTGCTCCTGAGCGGTCTCTATTCCTGCTGTCCTTGTGAGATGCACTGACAATGAGAGTACTCAGTTATCGACAGGCATCTGGACCAAAAGGAAGGGACCCATGAAGCCTAAAAGGCCACAAATGTAGAGCAGGAGGCAGCTAAGGGTTCACTGAAAGGTTCACAGTCAATCTCAACACAAAAATGAAGCTGGTCTCAGATAGTCCCCTCTCAGACTTGCAGGAAGTACCTGCAAGAAGGCAATCTGGCTCTGAATGAAGCCGTGCGCTGACAATTCCACCTTGACCTGTTGAGCCAGTGCGGCCCAGTGCTGGCTCACAGAGGCACATTTGTTCAGGGTGTGTCTATCCAGCATTCCTGGAAAAAAGAAAAAAGACGAATCCAGAAACCCCAGAACTGGGCCAAGATGGGAGGTGTCTGAGAAATCCCCTCATACGGCCCAGCATACTTAGAATGTACTTGGAGAGGTGGATGGGCAGGTAACGGATAAAGTCTCGGTATTTGCTGAACCCAGAAGACAGGTCTCTGATATCATCCAGGTCAACCAACAGATTGCAGGGATCGAACCCTGGCTTGGTTAAGTGTCCTTTTTCAGGAAACAGCCAATTCATCTCGGAAATACACTGAAGTGAACGCCTCCACGGTCCCTCTAGAGGGAAGCCAGAGAAAGGTACGTGGTTGAGTTGGCTCTGTAGAAACTCCAGGCCAAGAACAAGTCCTCACCAAAAGCTCTCCCACAAAATAAACCTCCTCAGAGTCTACCCATAGGCCACTAGATTTTTGTGATCTCTTCTGCCACATGAGAATAGAACCTTTTGATCCAAATATACGTGTACTTTTCAGCACAAAGAGAAGTCTATAGTATCAGAGTCTGAAATGACATCACGTCTGGAATTTTCTTAAAAATACTCCAACAAGAAAAAACTTAAATCAGTTTGAGAAAGGAGGAGGCTGGGCCTCGTGGCTCACGCCTGTAGTCCCAGCACTTTGGGAGGCCAAGGCAGGAGGATCACCTGAGGTCAGGAGTTTGAGATCAACCTGACCAACATAGAGAAACCCTGTCTCTACTNATAAAATTAGTCAGGTGTGGTGGCGCATGCCTGTAATCCCAGCTACTCAGGAGGCTGAGGCAGAGGAATCACTTGAACCCGGGAGGCGGAGGTTGCAGTGAGCCGAGGTTGTACCATTGCACTCCAGCCTGGGCAACAAGAGTGAAACTCCATCTCAAAAAAAAAGAAAGAAAGGGGGAGGGGGAGAGAGAGAGAGAGAGAAAGAGAGAGAGAGAGAGAGAAAGTGGGGATGAATGGAATGGAATAAAATTGGTAAAATGTTGACAACTGTTGAAACCAGTGCTATGTGGGTAGTTATTATATTGTTCTACATACTTAGGAAATTTGAATTTTTCCATATAAAGAGTGTTTTAGAATCTATGCCTTGTATTTCCTATAATATTGTGTCTCCTATGATATTTTATGTATACGTGTTGCTGCAAAACCCAACTTAGGAGTACCATGAGACTGGGAACCAAATTCCCCATTAATTTTTTCCCTCCTCAAGATTGAATCCAATACTGCAAAAATAGCCACTGATGGGTTTAGTTTTAGAACTGCCCACCACGCCTGAGCCCAGAGGCTAGATGATGGATTGTGGCCTGGAGCAGAGAAAGACTCCAAAGTAAACCACTGATACTTTCCTTTCTGATCTCTATTGTCAGATGTCTCTTGCAGGCACTGCAGTGGAAAGGTGAAAATACCCGTTTGGGGCCATACTGATCAGTTTTAATCCTTGCCCCTCCCGCTATCAGCTGTGAGAATTAGATAGGGAAGTAAAGAGCCCAACACATTGTAGGTGCTAAATGAATGTGAGTTCCTCAAATCTGCCAGCCCCAGATGCTATCATCCTGCCAGCCCCTTCAGTTCCACTGGGACTTCCCATTCTCATAATGGTTTCATATTGTCTTTCTTGCTAAAAATGGACTTACCCGGGTTAGATGCTGCCCCAAGCAAGTGTTCATTTTCTAGGGCTTTGGACGAAGGAAAGGACGTGTGCTGAGTTTTGGCTGTCCAATAGACTTGTGAGTTCGCAGACTTGGAGCTGTGGTCTTTCTCGGGGGAAAAACACACATCTGTGATGTCTTGATTGAGCCCTGGAAAACAAAACACCAAGGCAAGTTTGCTCTTGAAGCAGGTGTGTTAAGGAAAATGAGGTGGAGAGAAAAGGTTACATTTTTTCTTCCTTCTTTTAAAAATGCATTGTACGGACCAAGGCTGTTACTGTCTATTTTTATTTGGGGCCTCCAAACTTCTATGCAAAAATCTCAGAAAGCTTCCTGTTAGCTTTTCAGTCCACCTCCAATGTAAAATTTATCGAGCTGTATCTACAAGAAGAGAGAGAGAGAAGAGAGAGTGAGTGAGTCGAGGTTAGGAACTGCAACAGGGAATGCTCTTTGGAAGCTCATGCTGAATTTTCTTCAATGATAGAAATAACCACCCTCAAGTCAAATGAGAACATTTAACTTTTTTTTTTTTTTTTTTTTTTGAGACGAAGTTTTGCTCTTATTGCCCAAGCTGGAGTGCAATGGTGCAATCTTGGCTCACTGCAACCTCTGCCTCCCTGGTGCAAGTGACTCTCCTGCCTCAGCCTCCCAAGTAGCTGGGACTACAGGTGCATACTGCCATGCCCAGCCTATTTTTGTATCTTTAGTAGAGATGGGGTTTCACCATGTTGGTCGAGCTGGTCTTGAACTCCTGACCTCAGGTGATCTGCCTGCCTTGGCCTCCCAAAGTGCTGAGATTACAGGCATAAGCCACCGCACCTGGCCAGAACACTTAACTTTTTAAGAGAGAATCTGCTCTAAGAAAAGAGATGGTTGCCACACCTGTAACAGGTCTTATAAAACTTCAGTATAAATAGCCCATTCCTAGTGCGTGATGAAGCTCTTAAAAGAGCACCGGGGAGCACTGCACCTGTGCCTACAAGCCAGGCCCTCCACCGCTGGCAGCACTCCAGAGTGGAAGGGGCTCAGGAGGGGATCCTCCTTTACATCCTATGTGGTGGGTGACCTAAGCAAAGGCATTCAGATGCCCTGGACTTTGGTCTCCTTCTGTAAAAATTAAGGAATCGGACTGGTTGATCTCTAATCTAACTTATACTGTTTTTGATACCCTGGGATTCACTGTGTCTTCATTCTATATTATCATTCTTTTATACCCCTAACACACCAAATAAATCAAGTGACATACATTGTGATCTAATTGCATCCTAGGTCATCCAGCTTTCAAATTCTTTTGAATTCCATTAGTCTACAAATATGACCGCCTCTCAGGTCTCATTGGGGACAGGAATTACGCATCTTCAAGAGCTAAAACTCCAAAACTCCTCCATGTGACCACCCCCTCCCAGCTTTGTCCCACTCCTGCCTAAATCCGAGCTTCCCCACACTGGACCTTCCACTCTTGGACCCCTCCAAAGTTCAAGTCTCTTGCCTCCTAATACAGTGTGGATATTTGTCCCTCCAAATCTCATGTTCAGATGTGATCCCCCAATGTTGGAGGTGAGGCCATGGGGGCAGAGCCCTCATGAATGGCTTAGTGCCCTTCCCACAGTGAGTTCTCACTCCATTAATATAGTTCAAGCAAGAGCCGGCTATTTAAAAGAGACTGCTGTTTAAAAGAGCCTGGCACCCTTCCCCCTTCTTGCTTCTTCTCTTACCGCATGATACATGATTCCCCTTGCATTCCACCGTGAGTGGAAGCTTCCTGAAGCCCTCACCAGAAAGAGATGCTGGTGCCATGCTTCTGGTACAGTCTGCAGAACTGCACTTTTCCTTATAAATTACTTATACATTTCCTTATAAATTACTCAGCCTCAGGTATTCCTTTGTAGCAAAGCAAAACGGACACCAACCTTATGGTTTCCTTTGCTTCCCTGAACTAGCTGGCCAAACACTTCCGGGATTCTCTAACACCCTAGGCTTGTGATTCTCAAACAGAGCTCCCCAGACCAGCAACATCATCACTAGCTGGAAACTTGTTAGTTAGAAATACAGAATCCCAGGCCCACTTCAGACCTGCTGAGTCCGAAGTTCTGGGGGAGAAGCTTGTTTTAACAGGTCCTGCTGGAGATCCTGATACAAGCCACAGTCGCAAAACTACTGCCCTAGGCTTAGTTGGCCCTTAAGCTATCTCCAGCCTTGAGAAGCTCTACTTCAAGGTTTGATGTCATGGATAAGCAAGGAACATAGTAGAGTGAATGGAACAAAAGCTCTGAGTTTTGACTTCTTGCCCTGGCTTTTGTGCAGGGCAGCTGAAGAGCAAAATAATTTATCAGCTTCCCCTTTACAATCCTCTCAGGCCCAGTCCAATCCCTAAAGCAGGAACGACACCAGCATTAAGGGGTCAGAGGCAGGGACCAGCCATTTCTGGGCCTATGAGATGCAGCAATCCATTATAAATGCTTGACAGTTAAAAGTTCTGCACTTCCTCCTGTATTTATCATTTTCAAGAAGGACTGAAAATCCTTCATTTACATTCAGTCATTTCTCTTTTGGTAAACAGGATCGGGTGTCAGGAGAAGGTGTCAATTCAAAGAACCTATGCTGCATTCTGTGCACTCCGTCTGCCTAGGTTGTCTACAACTGCAATGCCTTACAGATTTCTGAAGTCTGGCTTTCTGGTCTTTGGGGGCTCTCTGGTCTTGCCTGTGGCCTTGTTTACCTGAGATATTGTTCTGTTCTCTCAGAAACAGGACTCTGATCACGTTGGCAGCAGTGAGCAGCAATTTGGGATTGCACATCTGCAGCAGTAAGAGAGTATAATTCGCCTTGGTCCAGTGCGTGCTGTTCCCAAACCAGTACAAGAGCTCCTTCATCTTCTGTTCTACTGTTTTATCCAACATTTGGTTCACGGAGGACTTAGCAACTTTCCCCTGCTTCTTGCTGAGATCAATCCGGGACCTGTTATAGATGAAATCCTTTCCCTGTGTGGTCTGAAGGATATTTTGGAAATAGTGTAACAAATATAAGCTATTTAACTGCTTCAGAATGCTAACTAGAAACCTCCTCTGAGATATGTCACTGATCCTGCGGAACCACTCTTTGGTAGAGAAGATCTTCCAGGCTAAGACACACGTCTCACACTTCTGGCATATAGAGATGGAATCGTTTCCCTTCTCACAACGAAAATAGAGGGCATTCTTCAGCCTTGATTCCAGGTTTTCCATGATCCTGAGATAACCATTTCATTTTAGCCCTGCCTACTTGCAACGGCAACGCCACCAAACAATAGAGGAACGGAGGGAAACAAATAAATATTCCACTTGTGCCTTTTCTATTATAAACGTCTCCCAGATCAAAAGTAAACGGCCGCCATGGATGGAAAGCGTATCTCTCCCAGAAACTGCCAGTAGAAGTCTGGCTTTCTGTACAGACCTCCTTGGAAACATGGGTTTACCGTAAATCTCCTAAACCTGGCACTGCTTTATGTGGAGGCAGTTGCTGTATATTCTGAAAGAGCTGGTCACCTCATTTCTAGAAAAACAAGAAAACGCTTGTTGGCAAAGTTAAATTTTAAAAAGCTTTTGTTCATGAGAAACCAGTGCCTGCACATATATACACATCTTCTTTCAGGTAATTCAGGGTCACTACTTAAGTTATTAATGTGAGGGGAAGCATTTTCACCTAAAATGTCTGAGTACCGCTATATTGACCCTTGGTCCTTGTGAAATGATCTGTTCTCTCTCTTCTTTTCCAGTACTTGACCTTCTTCCTTCTGGGAGATAGTGGGATTTTCCCAACAAGCCAGAAATAGAGATAAAACTAGGCATATTCCTGCAAAGCAGGCATGACCAACACTCTACCTGACTCATGTGCAGTCTGTGCCCGGCATGGACATATTGGGGGCATATGAACAGCAGACTGCCCTGCAAGGGCCTCCTCCCCAGCCACCAAGATGTCTAATCACAAGTGCAGAGGGAGGGAGTCGGTGCTGAAATCTGAGGAAGCCAAGAGAAGCAGGAAGTATATGCACTACCTTTCCTTCCATCTCCCATCTGCGGCTGGAGTGGCGGCCCCTGGAATGGAACCAGTCGCTGCAGAGATAGGGAGCAACCAGGGAGTAGGTCACTCAAGGACACAAGACAGAAGCCAGTCTCTGAAGATGGCCTGAGAAAATGAAGCAGCACGCCAAGACACAGCGTGAGAAACCCGCTTCGTGTATCACCTTGTCTATTATTGTCTTGAAGAGCAAATTTATTTAGCTTTTCACGTATGAACACTTTTACTTCAATTTAAATCCCCTTCTTGTGATCAAATTACACAGCTAGTTAGTTTCTGGGTTACTCTTTCTTAGCGCCTAGCAAAGAAGCTTGCACATTATAAATGCCACGTATATTATTGAATCTACTTAATTTAGGGATATCATTCCAAAAACATGCTGAGCCAGATGGAGGAGATAAAAGCTCCATGATTGGGCCAATACCATTATGTTATTACTTTATCATGCATCTTGGTTGAGAAAGTGGGGGTTTATTCATAATTCATAAGATACTCAGAAATGAATGCGTATGCATGCAGATTTCAGAGTTAAGAATGAATTATGGACGTGGCGGTTACAATTACATTCTGACTCTGCAATCACAAATGGTATGGTAATGTAGCAGAACCATATGGCACCAAAGCAAGCTCTTGGTGAATTCAGATTTTTGTTTGGTTTATTTATTTTTTTAAATAAGTCTACTTAATGAAAGAGGAGATTAGGATGGGTAAATACAAAAGAGTGGCACACACACAGCTAAGGAAAATGCCAGAGAATATAAAACAAGCCCTTGTTCTGTTTTTTCTTTCCTTATTTTTTATTTGTTTTAGGCCATTTTCAGTTTTCAGACCAAGAAAAAGAAAAAGAAAAAAGACGTCCCCAGTGCTTGAGGCAATGGCAGAAAGCAATATGCCCAACTCTTAATTTTGCTTTTATCTTTCATATTAAGAAGAAAGGTCTTGAACTTGAAAACTAATAGACAAAAAGAGTTAACAGGAAAATGAAGTCCAAGACAACTAAGGAGACACCTAAATGGTTCCTTTTATATGAGCTCAAGTATTCTGGCCTAAATAAATTACATTTCAGGACTCTGACACAATTTAATGATGTGACTGCAAATCAGGTGGGAATCTCTGAGAAACTAGGGAGAATGATAGAGGACAGTGGTCTAGTCCCTTTGTGTTGCTATAAAGGAATACCTAAGGCTGGGTAATTTATAAAGAAAAGAAGTTGATTTGTCTTATGGTTATGCAGGCTGTACAAGATTCATAACAGATCCACCCCCATCATCCAAAAGCCTCCCACCTGGCTTCACCTCCAACATGTGAGATCAAATTTTCAAATTTCTGTTTCTTTTTTGAGACATAGTCTCGCTCTGTCGCCCAGGCTGGTGTACAGTAGCGATCTCAGCTCACTGCAACCTCTGATTGTTCCAGTGATTCTTCTGCCTTAGTCTCCCAAGTAGCTGGGACTACAGGTGTGCGCCACCACATCCAGCTAATTTTTGTATTTTTAGTAGAGATGGGTTTCACCATATTGGCCAGGCTGGTCTCAAACTCCTGACCTCGTGATCTGCCCAGCTCGGCCTCCCAAAGTGCTGGGATTATAGGCGTGAGCCACTGCACTCGGCCCCGGGAGATCAAATTTCTACGTAAGATTTGGAGGGGACAAATAAACAAACTGCATCAAATGAAGGCAGGCAAAATTATCTTGATGTGTTTAAAAGAAAAATAAGATAGATTCTGGAAACAACAGACTTGTAAACGTGATATTAACCCACAACAGAATTCTAAAGTGGTTTATCAAATATTTTGTGAGCATTTAGAAAAGAAAATGACCAAGCACCAACAACCAGTAGGGGTTCAGTAAAACGAAGCAGTCGAAGCTGATCTCAATTTGTCTTTTGAGATCATTATTAGACAGGTAGATCAAAGAAATTCAGTCATAGCTTTTTTTTTTTTTTTTTTTTTGAGATGAAATTTTGCTCTGTCACTCAGGCTGGAGTGCAGTGGCATGATCTTGGCTCACTTAAACCGCTACCTTCTGGGTTCAAGTGATTCTCCTACCTTAGCCTTCCAGGTAGCTGGGATTATACGCACGCACCACCATGCCTGGCTAATTTTTGTATTTCTAGTAGAGTCAAGAGTTTCACCATGTTGGCCAGGCTGGTCTCGAACTCCTGACCTCAAGTGATCCACCTGCCTTGGCCTCAGAAAGTGCGGGGATTATAGGCATGAGCCATCATGCCCTGCCTAAAACAAGCCCTTGTTCTGTTTTCTTTCCTTATTTTTTATGTTTTAGGCAATTTTCAGTTTTCAGACCAAAACTTGATTTCTGCCACTGAAAACGGCTTTCATCATGATCAGTGGATAAAGGTGAAAAGAGTGGGGGCTAACATTATTGCAGTTACACCCATGCATATATATATATATATATTTTTTTTTTTTTGAGACGGAGTCTCACACTGTCGCCCAGGCTGTAGTACAATGGCGCAATCTCGGCTCACTACAATCTCTGCCTCCTGGGTTCAAGCAATTCTCTGGCCTCGGCCCCCCGAGTACCTGGGACTGCAGGCGTGCACCACCACACCCAGCTAATTTTTTTGTATTTTTAGTAGAAATGGAGTTTCACCATGTTGGCCAGGATGGTCTCGATCTCCTGACCTCGTGATCTGTCCACTTCGGCCTCCCAAAGTACTGGGATTACAAGCGTGAGCGACCACACCCAGCCCACTCATACATAATTTGTATATAACTAAACCTAGAAGCTATTGACTGAGTGTCACAAGATTCTAGATTTGGTCCTACACTTGTCAATATATTTATCAACAAGGATAAGACTTAAGAAAAAAGCACTGGTCGGGTGCGGTGGTTCACACCTGTAATCCCAGCACTTTGGGAGCCCAAGGCATGCAGATCACGAGGTCAGGAGATCGAGACCAGCCTGGCCAACATTGTGAAACCCTGTATCTACTAAAAATACAAATATTAGCCAGGCATGGTGGCACACGCCTGTAATCCCAGCTACTCAGGAGGTATATCTGACATAGCATATCAAAGATCACTTGAACCCGGGGGTGGAGGTTGCAGTGAGCCAAGATCGTGCCACTGCACTCCAGCCTGGTGACAGAGCGAGACTCCATCTCAAAAAAAAAAAGAAGAAGAAAGGGTTACCAATTGTGCAGGTGACACTAAGCTAGGAAGGAGAGGGAATATACTGGATGAGGAATCATGAATTGAAAGTATCTCAGCATGAAGCAATCATGTAATGAAATTAAAGTAAAATCATTTTAAATCTCACACTGTATATATCCTTAGACACAAATATAGATACAAGTCATGTTATTCTGAAGTAATATACTCTTGAGACAGGCCAATCAGACTGATTGAAGAAAAAGAGATTTGCCTTGACAGAGGTCACAGGAACTGACTCAAAAGTTATATATCTGGTGAATCCCACCAGAGACTTCAGGTTATAGTCTTGGAAACCCATTTAAAGACAGTTTGCCATTTGCTTAAAGGCTTGATGAATGCTTGTGATTAATCTTAGGAAGCTTATCTGTCAAAAGAAGATGAAATAATCAGAGGCAAAGGACTGAGAACCATAAAGGAAGGTGAGAAATCTAACATGAAAACAAGAACATCAGGGGTGTGGGGGTTACGTGAGTTCTCAAAGAACCATTCTTTGAATGAGAAATCAGACAAGTCCACATACTCCGGGTTACTTTAGAGGAGTAGGGCCCCTTCCCAGAGGTCACAGGGACTAAGACTCTATTAAGACATTTCTTCTAATCCTTGCTGTCCCAAAATAGAAAGTGCTGCTGTGGGAGGTACTGGGGCAGTGAGGCAGTGAGTCAGTGCATGGCAGCACGGGCCGAGTCAGATGTTGTGTGTGGATTTGCAAACTCAAAGACGTGGGTTTCAGATGCTCTATTTCTCTGCTATGCACATTATTCCCTTATATACAATGTCCATGATCTAATAAGGAAGGCAATATGATGTGGTGCTTAAAAATCCAGTGTCATTCTACCCAGATTTGAATCTCAGCTCGGCTACTCACTGACCATGTGTCCAGAGTGACCATGAACAAGTTAGCTAACTGCCCTGGACCATGGTTTCTCCATCTCCAAAATAAGGATGATATAAGCATCTACCCCATGAGTCTTCTGTGATGATGAAGTGAGTTAATGTGCAGGAAGCACAAGGAACAGTGTCTGGCACATAGGAAATACCCAAGTTTGCAATTTATTATGATAACTCTACAATCTTCTCAGCCACTCTGAAGATTCCTGGTCATCCATTCTGGGCACAATGTGACATTTACCTGAGCAGACAGGAGAATGGTACTAGGAGATGAGGGAGACTTGGTGCCTAAGATTACTACAAACAGGCCAGGCGTGGCTCACACCTGTAATCCCAGCACTTTGGGAGGCTGAGGAGGGTGAATCACGAGGTGAGGAGTTCAAGACCAGCCTGGCCAACATGGTGAAACCCTGTCTCTACTAAAAATACAAAAAAATAGCTGGGCATGGTGGCAGGCGCCTGTAATCCCAGCTACTCGGGAGGCTGAGACAGAAGAATCACTTGAACTTGGGAGGTGGAGGTTGCAGTGAGCCAAGATCACGCCACTGCACTCCAGCACAGGCAACAGTGAGAGACTCTCTCAATAAAAAGAAAAAAAAAAAGAATTACTACAAACACATAAGGAACAGCACCGTATGGAGCAAAAGAGAGTAGCTGGAGAATCTTCTCGTTCAGAGATGCATAGGATTTCAAAAGCCTGCTGCCATTGGCAGTTATTTCTGCCCACAAATCACCCTAAAATGCAAATGCCATCACCATGGCTAGCAAAGGCCTGGCATATGGTTCCTGTAGGCTAGGAAGCAGTCTCCACCAAGGACGGTGCTGGCTTCTCGGGTTCCTCTCCCAGATCCACAATCCGGATGGTGTTTTCCTTCTTGGAAAGCCAGAAGGCAGCATAGACTGGCTCTGAAAACTTGCAGGCGAACTTGTGAACCAGAGTCATGGCATCATACTCTACGCCATAGAAGGAAAGGATCCCTCCTGGGAAGTCGACATAGACCCCGAGCCTCCGGAAAGGGCCAGATTTGAGCGGGGTCTCCATGTCACTGTGCCAGGCCGTGAACTCCTTCCCATTCCATTGGAGGCTCCAGGAGAAGTTGTTCCCAGCAATGCAACTGTTGCGCTCCTCCCCTTTCCTGTCGATGCCTTTGCAGGTCAGGCCAACATAGGTGCCTGCCCCAAAGATCTCCACCTCAAAATAGTACCTGTGTAGGTACAGACTCTGCTGGGACAGCACCTGCCTCCAGTGCAGGAACCTGCTGGGGAGGTCCGGGTAGGGGTGCTCCCAGGGTGTGGTGTTGGTGACTTTGCGGTTGTCCTCCTGCAGCCGGAGATACCTGTGTGCCGTGTCCAGGTCGAACGTGATGTCGTGCGCATCTGGGGAGACACAGAGGGCAGAATGGTTCAGGAATTGACAGCTGATTCAGACAGAACACTTTAAACCCAGCTGGGCTCCAAAGCACATATAAGAAAGCATCCATTTCTCTGTTCTCTGTTTACCCAGGCTATTTCCCTAGGAAAAGAGCTGAGTGGTCCTAATCTCATTAATATATTTATCAACAAGGATAATACTTAAGAAAGTCTTATGAAGATTTCCCTTATGAAGCTCAAATTGCTTGACATTGATGATATCATTTGATGAACTGAATCAAGGAATAGATTATTTTACTCGTTCATTCATTCAGTCAACAAACATGTATTTAAAGTATTTGAGGAAGCAGGTACTCTTATACCCACATTTGATCCATTCATTCATTTTTTAAAAATATTTGACCAATATCGTAAAAGTGAACCAATGGATCAAATGGAGCATGATGGATGAACTCTCAAACATGCCCTAATATTCCCCTCCCAATCCCAAAGAATAAAAGTATCTCATGCACCCCATTGCTCAAGTCAAGCTCTGTGTCATTTTTGACATTTGTTTTGCCCTCATTCTCATCCCCCATCCTCACCACACACACAGGCACCTAAGCCATCACTCATCTCACTTGGACTAGTGCAATGTGTTCCTGACTGGTCATTCATTGCTCTCTCTTGCCTCCTTGAAGACCTTCTCCACAACAGATCCATGCTGCTTGTTTCAAGCTGTAGGCTAAGGCCAGCCATGTTGTTCTAGCTTAAAACCCTTTCATGGTGCCCTCTGCTCTTAGGATAAAGCAGCGACCCCTTGCCCTGGCCTACCAGGCATCACATACCCAGTCCTTTCCTGTGTCTCTGATGCTCTCCCTTGATTACTGCATTCCCGCCATGCTGACCTCAGACCTACTCAGCAATCAACACCCGCTTTGGGCTTTAGGCACAGCCTGTTCCCTCTGAGACATGATCATGCCCTACTCTAAGTCTGGTGATTCCTACTGATCTGTTCAGGCTGCAACTGAGAGTTCATGTCCTTGAAGAGGCCCTCTGTGACTCTTAATCACTTTCTCTCAGAGCACCATGGCTTTTTCAACTTGGCACCCCTCCCCATTTATAACAGTATATTCGTGTGAGTGTTTGTTTCCTGCTTGTCCTCCCTCTAATCTAGGAGCTTCACATTTTGCAGGAGATTCTTCTCTAGCTCAGAGAAGATACTCAGTATATATTTACCAAATGAATTAGCACATTAAAGACTATTTAAATTGGCTGGGTGTGGTGGCTCACGCCTGTAATCCCAGCACTTTGGGAGGCCGAGGCAGGTGGATCACGAGGTCAAGAGATTGAGACCATCCTGGCCAACATGGTGAAACTCC
>NW_016107538.1:2258499-2283100 GCF_001604975.1 Cebus imitator | reverse complement strand
ACTCCATCTCAAAAAAAAAAAAAAAAAAAAAAAAAAAAGTTCTTGCTGGATACAGAGGCTCATGTCAACACTTTGGGAAGCTGAGAATAGAGAATCACTTGAGGCCAACAGTTTGAGACCAGCCTGGGCAACACAGCAAGCCTCCATCTCTACAATTGTTAAAAAAAAATTTTTTTTTAAATTAGCCAGAGGTGGTGGCATGTGCTTGTGGTCCCAGCTACTCAGGAGACTGAGGGAGGAGGATTGCTTGAGCATGGGAGCCATGCTGGAGCCACTGCACTCCAACCTGGGGAGGAGATGGAGACCCTATCTCAAAAAATATACATACATATATATATGTCTACATGTTTATATATGTAAACATACAAAACATGTTTTAAGTGACTGCTTACGTCAATTAACAGAAAGCTATAACTAATTAAGTTCTTGAGGAATCAAAAGCTACACATGGATTTTCAACTATATGAGGGATTGTTATCCCAACTCCCAGGTTGTTCAAGGGTCAACTGTACAGTTGCATTTTAAAAATGCTAATGGACCAAGTCAATACCACTTAGAGGTTAACACATAACAGGTTAATGAGTTATGCAATTCTGGCCACGCCATACATAGAAATGAACCACTTGGTAACTAGCCAGGAATCTTCAAAGTGCTATAGTCATGAAAGACAAAGACTGAAAGACTGATGCAGATGGAAGAGGACTAAGGAGACTTGGAAACATCTGTGATCTTGGTTTGGACTTCGGGCCAGAAAAAAGGGCATTGATGAAACAGTTGGTGAAAGCTGAATAAATTCTGTAGATTAGTTGATAGCATTGTAGTGATGTTAATTCCCTAGTTTTGATCAATGTATTGTACTTATATAAAGTGTTCACATTAGGAAAAACTGAGTGAAAGATATATGGGAATTCTTTGTCCTATTTCTGTAATATTTGTGTAAGTTTCATATTATTTCAAAATGAAAAGTTAAAAAAATGGTTATTAAATTTTAAGAAGTATATCATTTAGGGATAGACATGAAGTTGCAAGAATCTGAAACCCATATGAGAGATGGAAGTTCTTACTTTGCAAAGTGCTGCACTGATATCGACAACTGGAGAAGGGGATGTGTTCACAACTTACATTGGAGGAACTGTTCCCTGGTGCGGGGCTCAGGTTTTGAAGTCCAGTATTTGCGCTGAACAACAGCAGACGCTTGAGTTCTGATGTCATACTCCTCTAGAAAATCAGAGAGTTGTGAATTCACACCTGTGCAGGTGGTCAGGAGAATCTGTGAATCAGGACTTCCCAGCCACCCTTCCCTGGGCTTCCTGGGGAAAGAAGGGGCTGAAGCCTAGTAACGTCTCACAGAAATATGCTCAATGGACTACAGTCCTTTCATAGGTAAGGCAGAAACCACTGAAAAAGTGATCCAGATTGTCTTGGATTTAACTTAAAAGTACAGGCAACAGCAACCTGAGAAGCTAGTCATAGAAATGCCAGCCAATGGCATAATATAAGCATGACTAACTGACCTTCTCTGGGTCTCAATTGTAGAATAAAACCATCAAGAACAGAGTCCATGAGTAACACAGTCAGTCGGAAGGATGGCTTTGAAAATGAGACATTACGCTGAGCGGGTGGATCATGCCTGTAATCCCAGCACTTTGGGAGGCTGAGGCGGACAGATTATTTGAGGTCAGGAGTTTGAGACCAGCCTGGCCAACATGGTGAAACCCCATCTTTACTGTCTCTACTAAAAATACAAAAATCAGCCGGGCATGGTGACAGGTGCCTGCAATCCCAGCTACTAGGGAGGCTGAGGCAGAAGAATCTCTTGAACCTGGGAGGTGGAGGTTGCAGTGAGCCAAAATCGTGACACTGCTCTCCTGCCTGGGCAACAGAGTGAGACTCTGTCTGAGACTCTGTCTCCATAAAAAAAAAAAAAAAAAAAGAAAAGAAAATGAGATAGTCACCCTGATTTCATCCTCCCTTCCCTATCTCTCACCTTCCTATCATGTACTGCTAGAGACATACCCGCCATAGCTGATGGCCCAGAAAGCATCTCACCTTCCTTGGCAAACTCCTGGAGCTTTTCCTTATAGTCCTCCAACAACTGGATTAAGTGTACAGTGGGGTCCGTGATGACTTTGCGGATGCCCGAGAGTTTATCCTTCAGCCCTATGTAAACACTAGGGAAGGTGATGTCTTCAGTATTCTTAAACTTGCAGTATTCCTGCAGAAAAGAAAACAGCAGAACTTGCTGTGGTTTCTGTATTCTAAAATCACATTTCTCTCTTCATTAAGTCACTTTTCGCATCTGTAAAATGGGCTGACAGTACTGTGTCCTTCACAAAGTACATGTAAAATTTCAAGCTCAGGGTCTAACAAAATATAAAGCACTTTTCTAATGTTGCAGAATATTCAGGAGACTGGAGAGACCAATGGGTGAAACAGGAGGATTTTATTGAGGCGGCCACTGGCTCAGCAGATTAGCATCCCAAGGCTGAGCAAAGGAGAAGGAAAACGGGGTATTTTTTAGACATTCAAGATGAGGAGTGCCTGTAATCCCAGCTACTCGGGAGGCTGAGGCAGGAGAATTGCCTGAACCCAGGAGGCGGAGGTTGCAGTGAGCCGAGATCGTGCCATTGCACTCCAGCCTTGGTAACATGAGAAAACCCCCAAAAAAAAAAAAAAAAAAAAAAGATAAGGTAGCAGCTAACAGGTTTCCAGAAGCCAGAACAAAGAAGAGTTAATTAATTTGCAACATGTTGTGATGTACTTTACATTTGAAAAGTAGCATTTTGAGAAACACATTGTACATTTTTTGGATGTTATCTTGCCCTGTGACCTTGCACCTGGTCAACAAGAAAAACAAGAGTCCTGAGATGCCTGAGAACTTTGCTGAGAATGTGAGAAGAATAAATAAGGTAAGTTTTACAGGGAGTTAGTTCATTTTACGCACAGCTGGGGGTTCAGTTTTATATTAAACAGCATACAACACAGCAAAATTTATTATATAGCAACTATAAATTATAAAGTTTTGTTTTTACTATTATTGCCATTATTTCCCTTCTTCACTAGCTGTTAGGCCCTCAAAATAAGTGGGATTTTTAAAAATCAAGTGAGAAAGTGGGTTTTTAAAAATTAAGATGTATTAGATGGACATGAACAGCTCCAATACACAGTGCAGACTGGAGACCAAAGACAAAAAATAAAGAACATTCTTGCTTTGTTCATTCCCTCAGTACTTGTTTTTTTGACAATTTTTAAACACAAGCCATGGTAGGAAATAGAGGAGCTCTCAGGCAGCAGTGCTACCTCTTCCTTGTCAATTTCATCCAATACATAAATTTCTGTAATGCTTATACCTTGCTTTAGCATTTACAAAGTGTTTTCAGACAAATAATTATAGTTTCACTTAAGTTTCAAAACAATGTGTTATCAGGAAGGATGCTTTCAGATGTAACACAGTATCAAACTTCAGCTGCAACTGAAGCATTAAAGAGCAGAGCAGGTATAGCAGAACACATAGCAAAACCATAGCAATTAAAACCATTGTATGAAAATGATTAGATAGGGCCATGGAAATAAAAATCAGAGAATTGATAGAGAAAGGGTGATTCAATATTTTAATGCTATATTCTGTACATGACAAAAGTAGCATTTATAATCAGTGGGAGAAAGGATGAGTTATTCAATAAATGTTGTTTTGAATGCCTAACCAACAATTTGGGAGGAAATGTTATCTTTCACCAAAATAAATAAATAAGTTACCTTACTCTAAAATTTATTTTATATGTATTAAAACCTTTTATGTTAAAGATAAAGTTACAAAAGGAGAAAAGAAAACAAAGAAAAATAATTTATATACTTTTTTTTTTTTTTGAGACAGAGTCTTGCTCTGTTGCCAGGCGCCAGGCTGGAGTGCAGTGGCACGATCTTGGCTCACTGCAACCTCTGCCTCCTGGGTTCAAGCAATTCTCCTGTCTCAGCCTCCCGAGTAGCTGGGACTACAGGCATATGCCACCATGCTCTGCTAATTTTTGTATTTTTTGTAGAGACAGGTTTTTGCCATGTTGGCCAGGATGGTCTCGAACTCCTGACCTCATGATCCACCCGCCTCAGCCTCCCAAAGTGCTGGGATTACAGGCGTGAGCCACTGCGCCCGGCCAATTTATACACTTTTTGGGTAGGAGATCTGGATGGAAACTTGTGAGGCAGAAAGCCAAATGCTTATTCATATTTTCTGTTTTGATATTGAAAAGCACAAAAAGAGAGACACTGTTGGTGTTTTTGTCTTTCTCAGCTTCTCTTTTACTCATTCAGAAGTTAACTATGTTGCATTTGTATATTGGGATTATGGATAATTTTTTTCCCTCTTTTTTTGTATTTTCCAAGTTTTTTAACAACAAACATTTATTTTTTGTAACTAGCAGAGAAATTTTTTTTAATGCCAGCAAGAAAAAAAATCATATTTCAGAATACTGGAGCTTGGATGGAACCTTCTGAATTATTTACTTCAGTGGGCTTGTAGATAAATGGGAAATTTGAGACCCAGAGAGGTTAAGAGCAGAGCTGTTTAGTGACAGATGTAGGAGGATGGTGTTTACCCCCAACCTAGCTTCCTTCCCTGAAAGGTTACATGTTTTTCAGGTCAGGCTCCAGTGGCTAGCGGTTTGTCTATTGATACATTGTAATGAAAAGCATTTCCTCTTCCCAGCCTTCTTAGTACTCCAGCCACAGCCCTCTCTGAAAAGCAGCAGGGCTCCAGTGTTATCCCTACCAAGCAAACCTCCATGCAGCAGACTGCTGGAGTGGTTTATAAAATATACTCACTGACTCTCATCATTCTCCCATCTGAAGTCCTTCCCTGCCAGACACCTGCCTGGCCATGCCAGCCTCATCACTCTGCACCCAGCATTCCAGACTCCACCCTTGTTAAAGTACCTTGCCTCCCCAAGTCAGCTGTGCTTCCTCAAACCTCTCTGCCTTTGCGTACATTGTTCCTTCTACCTGGAACATACTGCATATTGAACCCACTGATCTTCCAGGACCTGCTTCAAGCTTCCCTGCTCTGACCAGTCCTCCCTCCCTACCCCTCCTATATTCTACTGAATGAAGAATCTGCTTCTGTCTGTTCCACAGCTTCCTATGCACACCATTTATCAAAAGACAGTTCCATTCATAGACGGCCATGGGCCTGGCACAGCAAGGGCACTCTGAGGTGCAGCTGTGGGATGCCTCTGCCCCCTCACCCCCCATACCTCCAGGAACTGGACAGTGTTGCTGATGGCTGCGATCCTCTCCAGCTCTTGCTTGCTTTTCTCCATCTCGGCACTCCTGTACTCCAGGTGGGTCTTGATGCCATTGGCCTGGCTCAGAGCAGCGTGCTCCTTCTCCTCCAAAAAGAGCATCACATTGGCCTGGGCCTTCCTCACAGCAGCAAGGAGTTCCCCAAACTGCATCTCAGTCACTGCTTTGACCTCTGACACCGACACCTGGTTGGGGGACAGGGATTGAAGGCAGCCAAGCACCTGTTAGTAAGGTGTCCAACTTTACAGAAGCTCAACATAAAGAAATGTCAGCTTGAGAAACCCAAATATTAGGGAGTAGTTTTCTATTATAAAAGGAATCCTTTATTCTCATGTGAATTCCAGGTTTCTGGAAAAAGGATTTACTTACTAACTTGGTCTCCTCATCCAATTGATGAGAAAGTGAACCCCTCTATGACTTCTGAGCTCCCTCACAGCCCTGACACTCTGACTGTTAATCAAGTTTCCGAAATTGATTTTCCTACCAGAGCAATGCATGTGTTCAGTCTACTTGATAGTTATATTTCAAGAGGTAAAGAATTTGGCTTTTTTTATACAATCAGTAGCATGAATTAGCTTTCTTAGCATTTCATTATGCCTAGTCAAACTGACCACTGAGTCCATCAGAGGCAAATGCATGTCTAAGACGATACTGTCTCTACCACATGCAGAATTCTCGTAAAATGTTTAGAGTGTGTGTAGATGTCCACAGCACCAAGCAACTGCAGGACAAGCATATTATGTGCAGAACAGAATGTGACATTCAAATAAAATACAAAAGAAAACCCATGTGAGAAACACTAAGGGTTCGAATGATGGAGCACATGCATGTGGACACTTCCGCATGGTCAGCATCCTCTATGAATGCCTTCAATCAATATCATGTTTACAACATCCTTCCAAGTTCTGAAGGTTTCCATTTCTCTGGTATTCTTAGGAATTGGTGCAGACAGCTCAAACTGATATTGTCATAACATCTACACTAATTACCTATATTTTAAATAGAAGTCTTGCATAATATTTCCCGTGCTCAGACTCCCTTCGCTACCCCATCTCACAGCCCAAAGCCCATTCTCTGCCTGCCTGAGTCTACCTCATTGTCCCCACCCAGACCTATCTCATCTGAGACTTTCTGAGCACCCCTCCAGGTGCTGTTTTCTCTTTCTCCTCCCAAGGTTAAGGGCCAGCTCTGAACATCAGGGCTCCAAAATGAGTCAGAAGAGCAGACATCCTTGGGCAGAGGCTTCAGGGGCACCTCTCACCCCTGGCAAGAAAGGAGAGAGGGAGAGAGGGCGGGAGAATGAGACTCAGATCAAAAAGGGGCGCACAGTAGGGAGAGGACTCAGAAAGGATGGGACTGTGGGCCCAGGCCAGGTGGGAGCCTACAGGTTTGGAGGGAGATGGGAAGGAAAAATGACACCAGATAGGAGGTCTTCTGCCTGACTCAGGCCCGCTTAGGCCAGGGCTCAGGAATTCAGTCCATGAGAATGGCTCACCTCTGATCAGTCTTCAATCTGGTGGCAAATGGAAGAATAAGCAGCAGAAAGAAAGCAAGGGGTATCTCTACAGGAGGGGATGGTGTAAAGACAGAGAGACTCTCCCTACATTCTTTCTCTCTCTCTCTTTTTTTTCTTTCTTTCTTTTTTTTTTTTTTTTTGTTTTTTTTTTTTTTTTTTTTTTTTTTTTTTTTTTTTTTTTTTTTTTTTTTTTTTTTTTGGGCACAATCTCGGTTCACTGTAGCTTTCACCTCCCAGACTCAAGTGATCTTCCCACCTCAGCCTCCCAAGTAGCTGAGACCACAGGTGTATGTCATCATGCCCAGCTAATTTTTATATTTTTTGTAGAGACAGGATCTCACTATGTTGCCCAGGACGGGCTCAAACTCCTGGCCTCAAGCAATCTGCCTGCCTTGGCCTCCCCAAGTGCTGGGATTACAGGTGTAACCCACTGTGCCTGGCCTATATTCTCATTTTTATGCCAACTTTTCCACCACCGGTTGGCTTCCTTGAGGTTAGGCAGCTGGACAGAGCTGGGAGCAAATAAGCTGTGGTAATAGGATTAAGGAAGAGGGGGATGGTAGACTTTCTCCAAATTCTTCCAGCCTACACCCAGAAGAGCTTTAGGACAGCTGGTGGTGTTGAGACGCCAGGGCAACAGGAGAGGCAATTTGGGAAACCTGAGGCTACCTGGTGTTGTGGCTCCCTCTGGAGCCCTGGTGTTCAGGGCTGGCCCTCACCCTTCGGTGGAGGAAAAGCAGCACCTCAATCAGCTGCTCAGAGAGATCTCAGGTTAGATCAGGTGGGCACAATAGCAGAGAAGGAAGCAGGCAGAGAATAGGCTCTGGGCTGTGGATGGGGGGCTCAGACCACTGTCTGAAGAGTGAAGACCTGAGAACCAGGAAAGCTACCTGGGCCCCACCCAGGGTCCCCAAGTGGCAAACCTGCTCCCTGGGGCTCTGCCAGGTACAGGCTCTACAGCCCTCTGACACTTCACTTCTCTCCCTCTTCCCACTCACCTGGGAATGAAGACCCTCTGCTGCCAGTCTGGTCACTCTTCTAATTATATAACAATAATCATAAAAACCACCAACATGTAGTAAGTTCTTACTATGTGCCAGGTGCTGTCTCCTAGCAACCCTAAAAGGTACTATTAGGGTCTCCATTTCTTAAATAAGGAAACTGAGACAGTGATAAATGGACTGATTTTCCCAACATCACACTCTAGACTGTCTCTGGAGTCCATCCGCTTGACCACCATTCTACATTGCCTCGAAGTAGGGCCTAGGGTTAGGGATCCATGCGGCTGCAGTATAGCACTTAGCTGGCAAGCCCGACCTCTCCCTCTGGACCCTGGCACATTCACTAGGATGAGCTAGGGAGGCATATGAGGATTTCGGCTGAGCTTCAGCCCATGGGCTGTGGTCCTGTGGGGGTTGCAGGGAAGGACATTTAAGTTCAGCCCAAGGACATTTAAGAAGTCCTCCCAAGACCAGACAGACAGGTTTTAGCTTGTTCACTGTGGGCACCAGTTACGGGCACATCCTATGCCCATAAATACACAGGCTACTGCTGAGCAGGTGACCAAGAGGGAAAGAGGCCAAGCCTCCCCAGCAATTTCTGAACAAAATGTTTACAAGTGTTGCCTCCTTGACATTGTAAATACTGTAAATTCTAAGATATTAATCATGACTGGATTTAAATCTAAAAGTTAAATTACATTTCCATATGGCAAAGAAGTGAAGATTGAGAAATCTACCTCAGAAGACAGGAGAGTTTTGTTTATAACCATTTGGGGCAAATGGTGGTGGTGGTGTTTGATCCAGGCTCTATGTTAGCTAACATGTCCTAGGTCCCTGGCTTACTCACCCTTCATGCCCACTCAGGCTCCAGATGTCCAGGTTCCAGGAGTCACAGAGGCCTGAGGGTCCTCCCTGCCTGCTCTGGATGCTCCCTGCCTGCTCTGCCCACTCCCGATCACCTCCAGAAAGCAGGAGCAGGACACAGCATGGGAACCAGCATGAGGGTGTTGTGGGAAAGGAGCAGAATCCTGTCTCCAGTGATGACCCATAGATTCCTCCTAGAAGCATGATACCATGAGGCTAAGAGGCATGAGACTAAAGACAAATTCAGGATCTAAATCCTCACCCTCGGCCCCACTGAGGCCATCTGAAGAAGGATGGTGGAAAGGAGGCGTCAGATGATATTGGTGGATTGACTTCTGCTATGGCCTGGCCTCTCATTCCTAAACCTTCCCATTGAGAAATACTTCTTTCCTGCATGTAAATGTAATGTGGAGGGGGTATTTACTGCCCAAATGATGACAAGCAGAAATACTAGAGAGGAGAGGCCTCAAACACATCCAAGGAGCCAGCAGGTACTGGTTTAAAGATTTGATGGGGGTGTACATGCCTGTCAATATTCTGAGTCATTCTTAGGTCAAGGGAGCAACAAGCCCAGGTTCTCCCATCCCAACACTCTAGAGGGCTCTAGACAAGTCTTGTCATCTCTCCATGTCTTCATGTCCCTTGTGCATGGTAGCTAGCTATTGTAATAACTACTGCCCCTGGTCATCATGTAATTATGAGAACCGAGGAGGGATCAACGTGTCTGAAAATTAAAGAGCTGGGAAAATACAAGATCCTCCTAGAGGTTCTCCAAATTATCTTGAGCTTGGAAATCAATTATCTCTGAAGGTTTATAAGGCTTTAAAGGGATAATTCTCTTTCTTCCTTTAATAAAATATTGTGGGTAAGAAAGAGGTTTCATCCTTCAGTAGCTAGTTAGTTGTAAACATCCAGGAGGTGAAAATTAAATTGAAATGAATACATGCTTTAAGGGTAGCTGAATGGATGGATGGATGATGGATGGAATAATTCATTCTCAGGATATAAAAATGACAATGCTGATTCACTTCCACAGGGTAAGTGTTTAACATTCTTTTTTTTTTTTTTTACACGAGTCTGACTTTGTTAACTGGGCTGGAGTGCCGTGTTGCAAACTCAGTTCAGTGCAGTCTCCACCTCCTGGATTCAAGCAGTTCTCCTGCCTCAGCCTCGTAAGTAGCTGGACTACAGGTAAGCGCCACCATGCCTGGCTAATTTTTGTATTTTTTAGTAAAATCAGGGTTTTACTGTGTTGGCCAGACTGGTCTCGAACTCCTGACCTCCAGTGATCCGCCCACCTTGGCCTCTCAAAGTGTTGGGATTACAGGTGTGAGCCACTGTGCCCAGCCTGTTTTGCAATCTCTTCTGAGTGGCGGGTATTGGTTTGCCACTGATGAGAGGCATTTGTAGAACTGCTCAGAGTCTACCTGGAGATCACTTCCTGCCTACTCAGCCTGGCACACCATGGCCTTTTGAAATACCATCACTAATCCTGAGTTTCCTTTTTTAACTCCTTTTTTCCAGCTGCCAGGTCATATAGGACTGGTGAGACTCACATGCAGAAACCCTCATATAATGGAAGAAGCCAAGATTGTGTATGATTTCTGGACCTCTGACTAAATACCCAGCCCCCCACACACATACACCCTGTCAAGACAGCATATACAAATGTAGAAATAAGAATGTTGTTGTTAAAGGATTAGTCTTGGTCCTAATTTATATTCTTAAAAAGCAAATCACTTGCCAGGTTTAACACTTAAGCTAATTTCATAACAAATCCTGACATCAAGGTGAGGCTACCCCATGGTGCAGTCAACTGTATCTACAATTATCATTTGCAGAGAAACCCCAAGGAACCTATAGGCATGGAGGCTAGGCATGCAGTACCATGTCCCACACCCCCAGACGGGCCTGGTTGACTCAGGCTGACCTTACCAGAACGGACTTTTGGTTGGCCTGGAGCCTGGAGATGGCATTTTCATTCAACTTGAGTTTCCGCTCCAAGTCTAACTGAGTGCGCTGGAGTTCAACCTAAAAAGCAGAAAGTAGAGAATTAAGGAGGAAGGAGCCCAATGCACACAGAAGGACACAGGCACTCCCCACCCCTGACATCCCCACCCTTCTTCCCTGGAAAGAAGTCTAACCTCTGCAACTGATCTCAAAAGTCAGCCAGGAGGCACAAAGCGTGGGCAGTGAGCCCATGCCCTCCTGGGGCTGCAGTCAGCATGAGTCAGTGAAAACGCAGTTAGCACATACTCTGTGCTGCTCACCATTTCAAGCATTTTATAAATTACCTCACACCATCCTTGCCATACCTATATTAGCTGTAAACCAAAAGTGAAATTCTAAGCCCACCAACCATCCGAATGGACCCCTCCTTGCAGCAAAGGGCATTCCAAAGTTAACCTGAAAAACTAGTTCAGGCCATGATGGGAAGCGGGGGTCAGACATGCCTCATTACACCCTCCTCCCTTTTGGAATTACTGATAGAGCGCACTCTTTAAGTCTGATAAGAAACATTTACAATCTGTTCTCTCCAAAACCTCCTACCTGGAAGCTTTACCCACATGATAAAACCTTCGTTTCCACCACTTCTTATCTTAACTCAGACATTTCTAAGTCTTTAGACAATAGCTTGACTATTTCAGCCAACTGCCTTTCAGAAAATCTTTGTATATCTACCTATGACCTGGAAGCCCTGGCTTCCAGTTGTCCCACCTTTCTGGACCGAACCAATATATATCTTACATGTATTTGATTGATGTCTCACATCTCCCTAAAATGTATAGTAGGCTGTGCCCCAACCACCTTGGGCACACATTCTCATGATCTCCCGAGAACTGTGTCACAGACCACTGGTCACTCATATTTGGCTCAGAATAAATATCTTCAAATATTTTACAGAGTTTTCCTCCTTTTGTCAACATAGGTAAAAATGATTATTATTTCAAATATACAGGTGATAAAATCAAGCCATGCTTCCAAGTTCATCAATGGAGTTGAGCCTAGGCTGACCCCACAAGAGCCTAACAGAGAGTGTAGGCTTGAAGCCAGATGGCCAGGTGGGAAGTCTACATTTTTTTTACTTAGCAGTTGAGACTTTGGGCAAATTTACTTATGTATTTGAAAAACAAACTTTCTTTGTCCTGTATTCACACAACACAGAACACTTTCCTAACCGAAACATGTGGGGTTTTTTCCCACATGAAGCCATTCTCCAACATCATCAGGGTGCCCTAAAACATAACGCAATTCTAACACTCCCTGATCGGAGATGGAAGAGATGCACACGGCAAAGGATGTGGGAGGGAGGTGGCAGCTCCATGCCCTCTCTAGGTGTGGGGTTGGCACGCTCCAGGAACTTCCACCCCTTCAGCAATCCAGAAGCTCCTGGAAGCCCAGCCTTTTGGGTTTATATGGAGGCTTCATCGTGTGGACATGATTGATTACATCATTGGCCACTGGTGATCCTTTCAACCTTCAGCCTCACTTCCCCCCGCCGCCGGAGGTTGGGGAGATGGGGCTGGAAGTCAAACACCTTAATCATAGGGTTGGCTCCCATGGCAACTAGCCCCCATCCTCAGACTCTCAGGAGCCCCCTCAGGCACCCAGTCATCTCATTGGCATTCAAAAAGACACATCACTTCAGAGAGTCTGAGGGTTCTAAAAGCTGTCGGGTGCCAGGAAATGGGGGCAGAGACCAAACCTAAGTTTCTTATTTCACAACTTAATATCTCTAAACTTCCATTTCGTCACTTTTGAGATGGGGATCAATAAACTGTCTGCTTTACGGGATTAGGAAAGAACGGACTAATCAGATAATGTATGTCAGTACGAACTTTGTATAGTACCAGGGACATTATTAATGAGCTCCATGAATGTCAGTGATTGCCAGCAACGTCATCATCGTCATCATTACTCCTGCTACCGTGGCTGCTTTCCATTCATGTTCTGTATTCGAAGCCAGAGCCAGCCCACCCAGCCCAGGCAAGTGCCTGACCAAGAACCTCGGGTTTGCCTGCTTTGGCCCCACCTTCAATCTTGCCTCCTGGGATCCACTAAACACCTTCCGCCAAGAGGTGTGCCAAGGCTCACGTAAGGCTTTGCAAACTTCAAAGACCCTGTCACTTTCCTTCTTCCACAAGTCAATATAGAAAAAGAAAAAAAAAAAAAGAATAAATAACTTTCACTGCTTTTAATAGCTTCTGTCTGCATGTCAAGCTGTGAGACATTACACCCTACTAGAACTCAGAGGGCATAAATTGTCTCTCCATTCTCCACTGAAGACTGAGGGAATTCCAGGTCCCCTGGGAGAGAAGCTGCTGCAGACAGAGGACTTGCCTCTCCAGGACACTCTGCAGAAGGCAGGTAATGTTTGCTCAGGCTCCAGGTCACTGAGAGTGGAGCTGAGGGAGCTCCAGTGACCTCTCACCCTTGATACCTGAGACCTGATACCTGGGAGTGGGAAGTGGGGGTGAGTCTGGCCTATTTGGGGGCAATCCTGGAATCTTGACCTATGAAAAAGGCTTACACAGTGACCCATTCTAGGAGAGAGAAAAGGAACATGAGCTGCTTGTTTAAAGGCAGTGGAAGACACAACAGAGCACACCCTAGCAACAGGCTCCTACAAGGCGGCATCTAAACAGCAGGGACAGAAGAATGTGTTAAAGCAGTCCGCAGCAGCAGGGCCAAAGGGAGGCACCCAGGGAGCATCCAAAGTCAGGGGCTTCTCTCTGCTATTTGCAGACTGCCATAAAAGGAGAGAAAAGGACTCTTGAGTACCTAGTGGGGACTTCCTGAGTGAGTCACCCCAAGAAAAAGCACTCCCAATTACCTCAAAAGGTGGAGTCACTTTGAAAGACTTGTTTTTCCAGTTATTCCTGTTCCTAGAAAATGATGGGGTGCCTCAGCCTCTGGCTTCAGGGTTTCCCAAGAAGTCAGCCACACACATATTTCAGGTCAGGGTGGACCCTGCACCAAAGTGGGACGGTGGTGCCCATGAGCACAGGGAGCCCCAGAGGGAAGGACACAGAGAGTCCTGCCCGCTTCAGCAAGATAATGACAAATGTGTCAAAGGCACACTATTAGGGGTCCGAAATATTTTGGGGCCCACCACTTGCTGGACATATAGACTTTTTCAAGTCATTTAGCTTCTCATATGGTGCAAGACTACATAAATATGCTAACAGAATGGTTCCTTCTGCTACAGGGGAAAGGTGGCACGCAGAGAGTGGCGGCCAGGTCATGTTAGAGATGAAAAAACAAACAGAGGGATTGGGAAGAGAGAAAAAAATTCCCAGACTGTGCCAGTTCCTTCGTATTCCAAGCACACAAGGTTAGCCCTTCTAGAGAAGGCAGAGCTAGAGTCACCTGGACGCTGACCGCATTCCTCATCCAGCTGGTCAAAATTCACCACAGTACATGCCAGCTCAGTCACTTAAGACACACGCTCCACTCTCTCAAAATACTTACAGCCTGGGAGAATAAGAAAAAACAAGGTATGTAATACTGAGTCCAGGGCATTCCTCAAAATGGCTGAAAGAAATTATTATTATTATTATTATTTTGAGACAGTCTTGCTCTGTCACTCAGGCTGGAGTGAAATGGCGTGATCTCGGCTCACTGAAACCTCTGCCACCTGGGTTCAAGTGATTCTCCTGCCTCAGCCTCCCGAGTAGCTGGGATTATAGGTGTCTACCACGACGCCTGGCTAATTTTTAAATGTTTTTAGTAGAGACGGGGTTTCACCATGTTGGTCTTGAACTCCTGACCTCAGGTGATCCACCCACCTCAGCCTCCCAAAGTGCTGGAATTACAGGCGTGAGCCACTGCGCCCAGACCAAGAATTTCTTTTCCCAAGTGGCTACATACACATATTGTCCACTTTCGGGCTACCAGCAAACAGGCTGTGAGTGATGCCGGTTAACTGCTCTCCAGATGAGCTTGGATACTTTTGGCTCTAGAGACTTGGCTCTTGCTCACCGTGGAGACTTTGTCTGCAGTCAGCATCCAGTCCTGAACTTTCTGTGACCGATGCTGAGGTTCAGTGTCGTGGCCTGCCATTAATGCTCTCCAAAGATCTAGGATAAGGCTCAGTTAGGTCTTGTTGTCTCTAGGAACCTGCCCTGGCCTCACTCCCTCACTCCCAGGGTTGGCTCCAAAGGTGCAGTAGTTGCACTATACCAGCCTTTTGGCACTCCATGGAGTTAGGGTATGTGCTTCCTAATTAGAGTCCAAGCTGCTGGAGGCTAGAGAGTGTAGCCCAGCACTTAGCCCATAGGAAGCACGCAGTAACATTTGATACGCCTGAGAAACAGGAATGAACCATACCTTCTCCATGGATCAGAACAAACAGGAAAGGAGGTCATAGAAGGAGTTCAAATTTCACACACACACACACACACACACACACACACACACACACACACGTCTCATTTCCACATAGCAAACCTGAGATTCAGAGAAGGTGAGAAGACTTCACAGCCAGCAGGCAAGACCAGCTGCTCTTAAAACCAAAGGGTCCTGGAGATGCAAAAGGAAGTGCTGGGATCACTATGAAAAACAGCTAGGCTCTGAAAGCTCAGCAGGAGAGAAAAGATAATCAAAGAACACTGCCTCTCAAAGCACGCAGTGTCTGCCCACCAACATGGCTAGAAACCGTAGGAGCTTCAGAAAGGGCTCGCTTGGTTATTGAGAAATGAGTCGTTCTGTGGACCCTAAGCAGGATCTTGCCACTTTGTGTCCTCGTGGCTGCCTGTGTCATTTGCCCTTCACACGCCCTAAAGTGACCTTCAGCAAGAAACTCCAGCAGGGAGTACTAGGCTTTAGGAGCCTTAGTTATGTCTGATGACTTTCAAAATCATCCTGGTGGAGGCTGCAGGCTTGTCAAGGTACTGTGTCTTCTAAGCTGATCTCCTGAGCTCCTTGCAAGAAACCTTTTGGCTTCTAAGATTTGGGGGAGCCACCGAGAGGGTTACACTTACAGAGTAAACTTGCTCTCCAAGCTGAAAACAAGGACACAGGACAGGAAGGACAAGAGCTCTTTTAAGCAGACCAGAAAGCAGAGGGGCCTGGGAAAGTGGGGCTTTTTCAGTGTATACCTAAAGCCATGTTGCTTTTCAGCCCCAAACTGCCCTTGAGCCCATTCCCCAGTTGTCCTCATTTACCTTACACACTTCTCTCCTAGGATGTCTGAATTCAGAGTTTGGCATGTGCTCTACACAACTCCTTCTGCTTGAAATTGCAATTACCCCACGTCTCTGTAGTACATTAGGTGCCCTATATTTAAAATTTATATTGTATCTCTATTGGTACAGGCATAGAACATTTCTGCAAGGAAACAAGAAAGTATAGACCATATTAGCCTTTGAGGAGAAAAGGGAGATGTGGTGATCCGGGATGGGCTGAGGACACTCCTTTCCTAGTAAAATCAATTACACTGTTTGGTGCAGATGATGATGATGATGATTACTAGATGATGATTATTATTACTATTATTATTGAGACAGCATCTCACTCTGTCACTCAGGCTGGAGTGCAGGGGTGCGATCTGGGCTCACTGCAACCACTGCCTCCCAGGTTCAAGAGATTCTCCTGCCTCGGCCTCCCGAGTAGATGGGACTACAGGTGTGTGCCACCATGTCCAGCTAATTTTTTGTATTTTTAGTAGAGACCAGGTTTCACCATGTTAGCCAGGATGGTCTCAATCTCCTTACCTCGTGATCTGTCCACCCCAGCCTCCCAAAGGGCTGGGATTACAGGCATGAGCCACTGCACCCAGCTGGTGGAAATTATTTTTTAACATCTTCATGCATCACTTTTCCAGTTACAAATAGTACAGTTCTTGTATATGTGTGGCAGGTTTTGGTGCAAAAAAAAGAGGATAATATTGTGCAATTTGGTGCAAAAAAAAGAGGACAGCTTTCCAGAGGCTTCCATTCCTCACTCTGTGACTTAGTTGACTCTGAGCTTGGACAAGTGTGGTGGAGATAATGAGGATATGAGATGACTTCACAGTTATTTGAAGACTGGGTGAGAAAATCCACAAAAACCATTTAGCACATGGCAACACTCAATGAAGGCTATTTTCCTCAACTTTAAGGAGCTTTTTCTTTTGATCTATTTCACTACCTGTCCTCCTGATGAGACATTCCCTACCCTGGAAACAGTTTGGCAAGTGGATTCCCGGGCCAGAAATGGTGACTCATTGGCATCTGGAATACAGAGGTTTCCAGAACAATCCCACTAGCACCAGTTAAAATCTATGTCTAGGGATTGACAGAGAGAAGGGGCCCTGGCAAGTAGACCTCCTTTCCCAGAAACCCCTTTCCTTTGATGCCAGGGAACATTTGCCAAGAAATGGCCATAGGTCTGCCGTCTGCACAAAGTGTAAACGGGGAACTTCCTTGATTATGAATGTAAGAAATGTGGGACGAAAGTCAACTACACTTCCCTACTGAAAACTAAAAGTGTTCCCTGAAAGTCAGTGTAGAAGAAAAAAAGCATAAAAGTGCCAAATCCATTTCAAGGAACTTCTCCAGGATCTAGCTTTAGGGCAAAGAAAAACGAGTTGTTCTAGAAACAGTTTCCTTATCTGATGAAAATAAAACAACAGGCTATGAGCATGATGTTCCTTGGTCTCTCCTGATACCTCTACCTGGTGAGGAACTTTTATTTTCCCTAAGCCTCCTGTGACATTATACCTGGACCTAAGTTTCAAATTCTCTGCTACCTTAGCACCCTTCAAGCTCTTAAATTTCCTGTTATCTCCAGAGGGGCTCATTCTACTGGTCTCCTGTTTGGGGTAAAGAGAAAAGGAGAAACTAGGAGAAAGAGTTGTTCTTTTCTCTTGAATTTCTGCCAAGGTTTTATTTCATTAATTGACGATGTGCCACGTGAATCTAGCCAGAGGGATATATCACCACCGTAAGCCCCACAACTTCTGCACCTTCCACCCAAACACATCACCAAAAGCTGTATAAGACACAGAAGGAAACTAGCAAGCAGGAGAAGAGACAGACACAGACAGAGATCGCACAGAGACAGTGGGACAGAGATGGGGACAGAGCAACCTACTCCACACAGTTTCCAAAATCAAGTGCAGTGTATATTTACGCTGACCCAGCAGGCAGACGCTGAGGCTAAAGTCCTTTTCAGTTACACTCAGAGAATTGCAGTGGCGTCAGTGGACCCAGTAGCTGCAGCCAGTGGGGCACACCATCCCCCAGCACCCTCTCCCAAATGGAAGAAGGGACCCCAAGCACTCACCTCCTTGTCCCTACGGGCTGCATCCAGGGAGAGTATGGTATGGCCACTGTGCTCCTGGCAACAGTCCTGGCAGATGCACTGCTGATCAGGGCAGCAGAAGGCAGACAGTGGGCTGTGGTGGGCAAGGCAGTATCTCCAGTTGTGGTCCTTCACTGGCTCAGTCAGCAGGTGGCTTTGCAGTTTGATGTTCACCTGATGCGGCTGCAAGTGCTCATCACAGTAATTTACCATGCAGGTTAGACAGGACTTCGCGGCCTTCACTCTTCTGGTGTCATCGAGGCAGAAGTCACACAGGACCTCTTCCTTCCCCTCACCAGCAGGATCCCCCTGTTCTGCAGAGCCAATGTCCTGTTCTGCAGAGTCACTGTCTTGTTCCTCTGGCTCCCTGTCAAGCTTCTCCGAGAAGCCCACGTCCTCTTCTTCCGCTGGGCTGGCTGACCCAGAATCTGAGCTAGGTGACCCAGAGTCTGGGCTGAGAGGGGCTGGGGGATGAGCAGTGGCCCTGGGCAGTGGCCCTGGAGCCATCAGATCCAACTCAGCCATCTGGGAGGCTCTGCTTCTAGGCTGTCTTTCTTCTGTCCCTTGGCCCAGGATCTGCACAGCCCAAGTCAGACAGGAGGACCACGCCTAGATGACTGCAGCTGCTGCAAGATTTTAACTGTTTCCTTCCTCCCAGAGGAAGCTCAGTCTCTCATTACTGTGTCCTGGGGTTGGATGGCAGCCAGATGCGATGATGACAAGGCAGCTAGATTACTCAGGCTCAGGGTGGCCGGCTCAGGCTCAGGCTGTCTCCTCAGGTCCAGCCCTGAAACTTCTATTCTTATATGAATCATCTGTACCCCACAGGCTCTGCTGAAGACCACGTGTCTCTGTGCCTGCTCTGGAAAGGACTGGAGATTTCTGAGCTCTGTTATAAGCCTGTGTGCCTTTATGTGATCTGACAAGCTACAAATCTGTTTTCGTTTTTTAAAGAGATGTAAAATGTAAGGACTCCAACAACAGGACAGCCATTAATCTACTCCCATCTCATAGAACTGGACATAAGGCAGCTAGAATAGGATGCCTGCTCTAGAGCCTCACTCTGTCCCCCAGGCTGCTGGAGTACACTCGTGCTAACTGAGGTACTAAGGGTAAGGATTCCAACATACACATTTGGAGAAGGAGACACAATTCAGCCCATCACACATGGTCAGGGGACAAGATTGGAAGCCTCTAGGTCCTTAGAAGGAGCTGCTAGGCATGACCCCTAGATGAGGCTACACATTTGCATTTGTGCCCCCATTTGCAGATGGATACAAAGGAATCCAGAATTATTCCAGGGTACCTGGACCCCAAATTCTGTATCCTAGAGCTTTCTACAGCTTTTCCAAGATTATTGAATCAGATACATTTGAACTGAACTCAAACGGATTTGGAAGGTGAATGGAACAGAGAATGACTGGGTGTAGAGGGAGAGGTCAGATCCAGCTAGCCCCAGCGATCAGACATTAGGATGTTTCCAAGAAATTACACTCCCTATGTCTCTGAACCCTGGGGTGAGTGCTACAGGATTTGGATGAAACTAGATAAATACAGGGATGTTTCTTGTCACTGACCAGGACTTTTCAGAAATCCAAGAAACCCAGTGACTACTCAGAGTTGGGAGATAAAGAATACTTTACATATTCATCCCAGACGCAGTCCTGTTTATTTTCAACCTGCATAGTATATGCATAAGTAGCCCTTTTTAGCAATGTAACACTTCCTCAGTGTCCTTGTCCTGACTGCCCTCTTCCACTGAAGAACCTCAGGAGAGGTTTCCTTCTTTCTGATCCTGGCTAGGGTCAGAAACATGCATCCTATTCCTAGCTGCCTTAGGTCCAGTTCTACGGATGGGGAAGGATGAATGGCTGTCCCGTCATTGAAGTCCTTCTATTTTGGGTCCTTTTTAAAAATTGAAAGAAACAAATGTAGCTTGTCAGACCACACAAAGCCACACAGGCTTCTATGAGAGCTCTGGAATTTAATTTCATGGTTTTCATGTCTCCAGCCAGGAGGACTGGCTTCTCCCAGTCCAGACCATTCTCAGTGCTTTCTCCAGTATTAACGGACAGGTGTGCTTTCCTTTTAATCCCTTTTTCAGGGTGACCTGGTACTGGAGGCTGACCTGGTCTACCCGCATGCCACAGGGCCTCTGATCTGAGAAGGGGGAAGAAAAGGTGGTTGCCCTGTCTGGCGCTTTCTGCAGCTTCAGTAGAAATCAGAAGGCACAGAGCCTGCTTGGGTTTCCATGTGGCTCACTTCTTCCCTGCCGATCTCATTCCCACCTTTTCTCCTCTCATGCACTATTTCACGCCTGCCCCTTCTCTGGGCTAACCCTTTCAGAGCAGTTCATGGGCGTGCTCAGCCCTTCATCAACGCCCCCACTGAAGCCCTGAGCTGGCAGACACTCCACAGTGGTGTGGAAAACAGGAAAGTGAATGTGGGCCCTGGCCTGGCCTGGCCCAATCATTTGTCTTCTCTTAACATGAGTTTCCTTGTCCATGAAATGAGTATGCTGGCCTAAGTCAGGGCCAGTAAATCGACTTCTAGTTTGGCCTGTGGAGGAATTATGTTGCAGCAGGGTCTAAGTGCATTTCTGAGCTTACTGGGAGATGGTATCATGTTCAGGTTGTGGTATCTGGCAGGGGCACGGGATTGGGAGTGGTGGCCCCTCTGGAGGCTCGTCTCCAGCCCTCTGGGACCACAGAATTCACCACAACTTCTAAGTCCCCTCTACTGCCAACCCTTGAAGCAGAACACCACTAGGCCCAAGCTCTGATCCTGCCTCCAGGGACTGTGGCACATCTCATCAAGCCTCAAATGTCCATGCTCAAACCCTTGGCACCCAAACATTGAGGCTAGAAAGTCACACGATTCTTTTGAACTCAAATTCCCTGTTGCTTCAAAGGCTCTACAGCTGCCACTCTACTTTGTTCCACTGGGCCCTGGGGCATCTTGATATTCTGTCTCTCCTTGGATTCTGCTTTGCCCCTTGTCTTAACCAAAACTTGAATGTCCCCTAAAGACAATTTTTCCCACCGCCTCTCAACCGGTGCTGCTCCTTCTCTCATCTCCTAGGTGGGATGGGAGTCCCCCTCAGCCCCCATCACAACATCCAGACCATCACTCCTCCCTAGCCCCTTGCAAAACCTGCTCCCCTTATGTGCCCCAAAATACCACCCCTCCTCTCTTCCTGGCCGTCTTCTACAGCCTCCCGGTCATTCCCCTTAGTGACAGAAGATTTCAGCTTCTGGCTCACAGCCTCCCCCTCTACCCCAACTCTGTTACTCTCAGAACTGTCTACCTCTGAATGCTTTTTGGTTTTTGTTTGATTGGTTTTGTTTTTGATTTTTGAAATGGGGTCTCAAAACTCTGTCTCCCAGGCTGTAATGTAGTGGTGCAGTCATGGCTCACAGCAGCCTCAAACTCCCAGGCGCAAGCAATCCTCCCACCTCAGCCCTCAGCCTCCCAGGCAGCTGGGACTACAAGTGCTCCACCACACTCGGCTAATTATCAAATTTTTTGTAGAGATGGACTCTCACTATGTTGCCCAGGCGGGTCTCAAACTCCTGGGCTCATGCAATCCTCCCTCCACAACCTCCCAACATGCCGGGATTACAAGTGTGAGCCACCACATCCAGCCTCTGAATCCTTATTGCCCTATGGTTACCACCCACACCTGGATTTCTTTTTATTTTTAATTGTGATAAAATACAGATAAATATAACATAAAATATAAAGGACATACAATTTACCATCTTAACTTTTTTTTTAATTAAAAGACAGGATCTTGTTATGTCGCTCAGGCTGGTTGTTTGTTTTTGAGACAGGGTCTCCCTGTGTTGCTCAGGCTAGAGCACAGTGGTGTGATCATAGCTCATGGCAGCCTTGAACTCCTGGGCTCAAGTGATCCTCTCGTCTCAGCCTCCCAAGTATCTGGGATTACAGGTGCACACCACTATGCCTGGCTCAATATAACCGTTTTTAAGTGTACAGTTCAGTGACTTTATGTACATTCACGGTGTTATGCAATCATCACCACCATCTATCTCCACAACTCTTTTCATCTTGCAATACTCAAACTGTAGCCATTAACCAATAACTCCTCATTCCCCGTCTCCCTCCAGCCTCTGGAAGTTACCATTCTTTCTGCTTCTATAAATTTGACTACTCTAGGCACTTCACAGGAGTGAGATCATACAGTGTTGTCTTTCTGTGACTGGCTTATTTCACTTGGCGTAATGTCCTTGAGGTTCATTCATGTCGTAGCATGCATCTGAATTTCCTTCTTCATACCTGGAGTTTGCATTCAACAGAGATCCCAACCTCCAAACTTACAAATTGAGAATCCTGACTCTCTGACTATGCCTATAGCTTGCTTAATGCCCCATGGAGAAAATGCCTCAGGTTCATCAGGTGTTAAATGGACATGACTGGCTTCCTCCTAACGCCAAGCATTCAGGGGCTAAAATGAAGTATCTCTTGCATAAGACGAAGGGTCTTTCTTGTCTTCACACAACAAATGTAATTTCACCTAGATATTCCTTTTTCCTAAATCAAACCTGTAGCCAGGAATGTGAAGCCAAGGTGTGGTTCGGGATTCCTTTCCAGAATTGAGGGAGGAATCCCCACCTAGAATTTTGATGACTCAGATGTTACCAAGATATGTGGTAGGCAATTGGTAGTAGGAAGGTAATTATTCATCTTTCATCCCGTTGAGTCTGTGACAAATAATCCAACCAACGGACAAGGTCTGAAAGTCAAGACCTCTGAAAGGACATAAGCAATGCCTGCCAACAGGTCCCCTCCTGGTTTCGGGGTTTAAGACCATTACTCTCAGGAATCTAGGTTAACTCAGGTAAAAAGAGCTTTCTTAACCCAAGCACTCTGTAGCACTGGCTGAAGAAGCTATCCACGCTTTTTTGCTAAACAAAAACACCCTTCCATTTGTCTCTTCAAAATTCTCACTGAATTTTTTCTTCATTTGTGTCTCTGCTGAGTCACACAGAGCTATGATTCACAAACGTAAGGTAATATTTATCCACCAGACTTCAAGAAAAATCAGTCCATCAAACTGAGAAAAATAAAAATAATAAACCCTGAATTTGATTGAATTACAGGATTGTACTTTATTGAGATTGTGTCCTTCCCTCTTTTCTGGAATTACAGGTCTTATCTTTTATAAAATAATAATAATGAGTGTATTTTGGGAATGTCTGAAAGAGTGACAGCTTAGTCAGTCCTCCAAATTCACTTTGCAATTTTTCTGGCAAAATCTCAAAATCTGAGAACCGTTGAGCTGAAAGTCACATCACTCCTCTGGAAACTAGCTCAGAATATTCCTGGCTTACCTGGAGCTGCGGGCCCAGTGAAACTTCTGGCTTGGGATCACTATCAGCAAACTGGTCTCCAGCCCTGCCTTTCTCCTAACATTAAAAGATGGCCTCTTGGATCACTTTGGTAGTTAATCACCACTAACAAAGGAACAAAATAAAGGGGAGGAGAACAGGATTACAGACACAAAGGGCCACTGCTCCTAGTCTCAGAACAGGATTGCTGGAATGACGGCTTCTCCCCAGGAAGAAGGGGCTGACCCAGGGCACTGCACATGCCTTCTCTTCACAAAGACAGGAGGACACACCTGTTGCTGCAGAAGACCACACTGCCAGCACAGTAGCTGGCACACAGCCTGAAGGACCCCACTACTGGATGAAGAAAACACTGAAGTCAGCTTCAACTGCGCCTTTAGTGACAGACATCTGCCAGCCAAGGAGGTGCACCACAGTCGTTTCCTCCCTAAGTCTCCGAAGGTCTAGTCCGGGCTGTTCTAGGGTTCTCTCTTGTCTTCCAGTGAGGTGTGGTGTGGTGCACAGGCACTGCTTTGATCACCATGTCTCAGACCACCCAAGCTTAAGGGGCCAGAATTAGCAGCTACACCACCTAGAAACCTACTTGGGGGAGTCTGCAATGCCCTGGAAATGGAGAGCTCAAGAATCTGACCACATCTCAAATGACCCTCAGTAAATTCCAGACACAAGGGCGTGACATTTTATGTGGCACATAGCACATTTGAACTATGCTTTGTTGAACCTCCATGTCAACCTCTGTAATACAGTAACTCTAACATTGGAATAAAACCCAAGTAATCACACAAATCTAACTCTAGTTACTTTTATGGGTTATGTCTCAAATGTCAAAACAACCGACACATAATAAATGAAGTAAATCTTTTAAAATCTGTAACAAATGTTCTCTTGCCCTGGGAAAGGAGATGGTTTCCCGGGCTGGCTCCCCCGAGGCCCTGGGCCAGCTGTTGTTTCAGCACTGCTGGTTTTCTGGAACTTGGGCAGCTGTCTAGCTCCCAGTCAAAATGGGCACCTCTAATCTTGCTTTTTTGCTCGGATATCACACATTCCAGGCAGCTGTACTCACCTTCAGAAAGGGCAGACTTTGCTATTGTAAACAGTGCTGCAATGAACATTCGTGAGCACGTGTCCTTATAGTAGAACGATTTGTAATTCTTTGGCTATATACCCAGTAATGGGATTGCTGGGTCAAATGGAATTTCTATTTCTAGGTCTTTGAGGAATCGCCACACTGTCTTCCACAATGGTTGAACTAATTTACACTCCCACCA
>NW_016107538.1:2239640-2257949 GCF_001604975.1 Cebus imitator | reverse complement strand
AAAGAAAGGGCAGACTTATCTCAGACCAGGTGTGAACACTGCAGGGTGCTGAGAGAAGCAGCTCAGCATCTCGGCAAGGCCAATGGCCAGGGCAAGGCAGGGCAGGCCCGGCTTGCTGGGCAGGAACACACAGGTGGGCGTGCGGACAGATGCCTCCAGGTAGCAACAAGTTACAAGGTGAGGGTGAGGGACCTCTTTTTGCTACTAGTGAGATATAGCCCTTCAGTGGTAGGAGGAATCTCAGAAATCATTCCCTCCACCCTTCACCTTCCTAATATTTACTCAGAGTTTTTTTTTCTTTTTTTAAACAATAAATAAGGACCCCTGACCTAGACCCCTCAACAAAGGAAGGAAAAAACATTGTTCATTCAAGGGCCAAAAAAATGTGTCCCTCCCTCGATTGCTGTGGCCAGGGCCAGAGGGCAATGGGCCAGTTTCTCTATAAACAACATCCTCTGTCTCAGCAAAGTCCTCTAGGAAGGGCTTATGTCTCAGCAGCCACTGAAGTTCAATTCTTAGTTCCACTTCCCCGGGACACCCATTTGCTCAAATGGTTTTGATTTCCACCTTGCTGAAAATCAGATGGTTAAACACTCTGCCTTTCTATAACCCTGCCTGTCTGGGTGGAGGAAGCCTAACCATCTGTACATGGGTTTCCCGGGATGAGAGGTGGCCCTCCTCCCAGCACGGTGCATAGACTCAGAAAGCAAATAAAGCAACAAGAATGCTCAAAAGAACACAGAGGGGCTATCGCCTCCATGAGAGCAAAATAACCACTGCCCTGTCAAGACTATTTTAGCAGGAAGGAAACAGGCATATTAATCAGGAGAACTGATACGTGGTATATGTTATGGAGGGTTCCTGATATGGTCAGAAAGAAAATCTGGAGTTAGAAGCGTCAAGTGGTCGGAGTCTTGATCCTAGTATCTTTTAGCTGCATGACCTTGGTAAGTAACTTACCTCTCAGAATCTGCTTCCTCCTCTCAAATGGGGATGTAGTATCTGCTCCAACAACCTTATAAGTGGTTTGTGAGAAAATGAAAGTGAACACATTATGCAAATGCAAAGGAACTTGTATGCTAATCATATGGGCACAAACAGCAGGATTTGAGGAGCTGAAGGCTCCTTCCAGTGAGTTCTCTTAAGCTGTGAGACAAGGAGCTGGCTAAAGATCACCCTCCTCTCTCTAAAATGTAAGAAACCCCAACTTCCCTGGAAGCCTGTCACATTTATAGGCAACGTTCATATTCCGCAGCTCCTTTCCCTAAGCAAGGGTCCTGGACTGTCCAACTCCTCCTCTCATCGTTTCTTGGAGTCCCTGGGGCACTGTTGCATCCACTGGGCACCTTCTTCTCCTACCATTGCTGCCTCTGATGCCCTGCAGTCCAGATGGTGCCCAGGATGCCTGGTAATGAAGTATATTATATTCTGTTTGTTAGATGAAGCCCAAAGCAAGGATGCTTAGTACAATACGTCCCTCTAATATTAACCGAAACTGCTCATCCTCTCTTTACTCAGAGATCCTTTTCTCCCTTAAGCTCCAAGATGCCATGGAACCTAGCTTAAGAGGAAGGAGATCCTGGTGACAGATTCTGGCCTACTTAGAACCACTTTCCCACTCTGACCCTGAAATTCTGAGGTATAGCTAAGCTTATAATTAACTCCTTCTCTCTGGATGCATTTTCTATTAGGAGACTCTTCATGGGATGCCCCACAAGTGCACTACACAGACCCAGGCAACTGATTCCCAAATTCAGCCGCCATTCTAAATACCTCCTGGAAAAACACAGCTTTTTATTTTTTCTTCCACAGTTTGGAAAACACGACCCTCCAACATCCATGCGCTCCAGCTCCAGGATGGGCTCTGTTTATCTGCACCAGACTTGCCTACTGCAGCCTGTCGGCCAGTGGTGACTGCTTCAGGGATAAAGAAGTCTTTGCAAATTTAAGCTAAAGATATATAAGAAGAACATTGCTGGAGTTTCCTCGGCTCTTAAAATAGATATTTGGAAAACCAGCCTCTTTCCCCATGAAGAATCAGACGTGGGGACTCCCATTTGACTCCAAATGATGGAGTCAGAATTTAAATGCACACTTGTGACTCCAAAGCTAAAAAAGGTACTGTATGGGAACCTTCCTGTGGATCCTGGGATAAGAAGTGGCTGCTCCTGAGTCACTCCAGTTTTCATGAGTCCCAGATTCCTTACCACGACTCCACTGGGCTTTCTTTAAACTTCTTAGTTGATACCCGTTTTCTTCTACTGTTTACACACATTGCACACATTCTATTTTGAATCTCTTGGTTCTCAGTCCTTAAATTTCATCTTTCCTGTAGTTGGACCCTCAGAACATCCCAGCCTCAACTCCCAATCAAGAGCATTTCTAGCACAAAGTTGTGATTTTCTTTCATGTGTTGTCTCAAGCTTGAGAGCAGATCTGCCTTTGAAACCTGCTGCTGCTGCTGCCACCACCAGCACCATCATAGCTGACTACACATTGTGTGCAGGGACTATGCTAAGCAGGGAATCTATTATCTCCATGGGATAGGGTTTTACAGATGAAAAAACAGTAACGTAATGAGATTGGGTAACTGGCCCAAAGCCATACATATGATAGATGGTAGAGTCAAAATTCAAATGTACACTTGTGATTCCAGGGCCAGAAAAGGTTTTGGTAGGCTATGTGGGGACCTTCTGGCTAATTCTAGGATAGGACAGGGCTATTCCTAGGTATCTTTCAGTTGCTCAGTAGAGAGGGAGGTGGTCACTCACTAGCAGATTTCTGAGTTTCTTTAGACTTGGGCTGGTGGTGAAGAAGCTGGGCTGTGCACCCTCAGTTCCTAACTGACCTTCAGCTCTGTCTTCTTGGGAGCATTCTCCTCCTCAGGAGAGGAGGACAAGGGCACAATACTCTCTCAGGAACTGGCGTTTCTTCTTTCTCTTGGAACATCTTTCCTCATTTTAACTCTTTCCCAATCACTCAAGTGCCCTCTGGATATGTCCATTTGTCCCAAAGTCTGGCCTGGTCTGGCAGATAACTTAGAAAACATGTGCATGTGCCGCCCTCCTCTCCGCTCAGGATCTCTTCATTCATTCATTATTTATTCTGCATCCATTACATGCTGAACGCTCGTTACTTATCTGTGGATGTCACAAAATAAGTTCAGAATATGACAAATGTCCTGCCCACAAAGAGCACAGCTGCCAGTCCTGTATTTATAATATCTCTGCAATTCTACCTTCCCTTCTAATTTGACTGCTAGCTCTGCTTCTCAGGCTGTAGCGGCCTTCTTGGAATCATGAGAACCAACATGAGAACTAGGTCAGTAAGCTGAGGATAATGAAACGGAAAAATGGAAAGAGCCCCAGTGACACAGCTGGGTTGTTAAACTATCTAAACTGCATGTTTGTTTTCAGGCTTTAAGTCAATAAGATAATGTGTCTTTATTGCTCCAGCTGGAAGCATCCTAAATGATACACTCCCTCCAGGTGCCAGGAAAGATGCCAAATAGCAGGCCTAAACTGTCTTACAGCTTGGGATCCAAAATGGGAAAGGACTTTGTCCCTGCCAATCTCCATACAATGAATGCCATGAAACTCTGGCTGATCCTGTTCACTCCACTTGCCCACCCCAGGTCAATCCTGTGTCTGGTCAGATGCAGTGCTGTCATCAGCCCAGGATGCAGTATTGGGTTATGGGTCTCCCATGTGGCCACAAAGGAGGGCACTGTGTTTGACGAAAACCACGCATCATGTGTACAGGCCCCATGGTGAAGACAGGCAACACATCTGCTAAAATGGGGTTTAAAAATGAAGTTAACACTTGGTTCCGAGATGATCTATGAAAGCAAAACAGGTTCTAGGAGCCAAATGTGGGAACAGCTATACAGCAGAAAGGGTGGTACTGGTGGATTTCATACACTGATACTTAAAAAGGGAGATAAGGGCAAGAAATCCATTTTAAGATTGAAGAAACAGCACAGATGATCCTATCTTCTCTTCTGGGGCAGAGACACGGGCACAGGTGAAACTCAAAACAGAGCACGTAGCAGGACTGGGCGTAGCCTTAGGGAACCTAGGCTTTGTTTAAGCTGAAAAAGTATGAATCTATTCAGCATCAGGTTTGGCCACAACTAGTTAGAGAATCTGTAAAGCACAGAAGATGGGGACAGTAAATATGGGCGCTGGAGAGGCGTGAGAGTAGTGAAAGCTGGCTGGGCGCAGTGGCCCACGCCTGTAATCCCAGCACTCTGGGAGGCCAAGGCGGGCAGATCATTTGAGGTCAGGAGTTCAAGTGACAACAAAGGTGGGCAAAACACTGACGTGATCCAGACAGAGAGGACCTGTGGCCACACCTGCCCTGTTCTGTTTAGATCTGAGCTCTCTCCCCAGCAGGACCCATCAGCTCTAGTGTCTCAGAGCTAGGCAGACTATGTCCTAGGAAAACACGCCTTGGGGAAGCTTCCTGAGTGAGGTGGCTCCTGTCACGGTATCAATGTCATGATGTGTCTTATATCTGCTGCCCTGACCAAGAACCAGGAAATACTATTTCCAGTGACTTCTCGAGCAGGTGTGGTCCCCATCCCATGCCAGACTTGACTGTGTGGCTTCAGGATCTGTGTCGGGTTGCAAGGCAAGGCTTATCCTGCCTGGTGCCTGTCTTGACATCTATATTGACCTATTGGTTTTGTTTCCCTCAGTTGAGAGTAGAGATAATAGTAGCTACATCTTTCAAATACAGTGTGGCTTCATCTTGAGGACCTAGGGAAGAGTGTGTTCATCCTGTCCTCACAGACTAGAAACATATGCCTGTGAGGTGGATCCAAGGGCAGTGGTCACTCACTAGGAGATTTGTGAACATTTCTTTAGACTTGGGCCGGTGGTAGAGCAGCTGGGCTGTGCATGCCCCAGTGCCTATCTGTGGGAGGGTAACATCACACCAGGCAGAGACATAAAATCTACACCCTCCAAGGTTACATCAGAGCAGTAGGGATGACAAATCTGTGTTCTGGAGACTTTACTTCCTGTTCCACTCTCCATTCCAAAAAGTCAGTGTAGATGTTTTGGCTTTATTAAAGAGTATATTAAAGGGTATAGGCAGGGCAAGGCATGGTAGCTCAAACCCCTAATCCCAGCACTCTGGGAGGCCAAGGTGGGTGGATCACCTAAGATCAGGAGTTCAAGACCAGCCTGGCCAACATGGTGAAAACCTGTCTCTGCTAAAAATACAAAAATTAGCCATGTGTGGTGGCACATGCCTGTAGTCCTAGCTACTTGGGAGGCTGAGGTGGGAGGATCACTTGAACCCAGGAGGCAGAGGTTGCAGTGAGCAGAGATGGCACCACTGCACTCCAGCCTGGGTGACAGAGAGAGACTCCATCTCAAAAAAAAAAAAAAAAAAGGCATAGGCAGTTGGGTGGTATTGTAAATCACCTGTTTTGTTCAACAGGATGTGTTTGCTTCCAGAAATTTTTATTATTGGCTTTTCTAAGCTGCTGCTATACAACTCATTATTTAATAGCATGAAAAAAGGATCACGTTAAGTATTTTTTAAAAGGCTGTAGAATGGATTGTACGCTGTGGGCCCAACTATGTGAAAAAGCATAGCTTTAAGTGTATCTATGCATAAATGTATACAGCAGGAAGAGATAAAAATAGTAATGTTGGGTGTCTGCATGAAATGATTGTAGGTATCCACCTTTTTGTGCTTTCCTATATATTCCCATTTGTAAAATAACAATGCATAATTTAAATGATTAGAAAACGGTAACTTAAAAGCAAATCTGTTTGTTGACATGGCTCCTATGGTGGTTCAGTGAGCGTCTTCACCAACAGAGAGCCACCCAGGATGTAGGATCAGAAGACATGGGCCTGATTCCCAGCTCAGTCATCTGCCTGACACTCTCTAGAAGCCATCTGCCTTCAGAGACTCAAGTTTCTCCACATGTAAAATTAGAGTACTATCTGCTTTGTCTGATTGTTGGAATTACTGTAAGGGTATAAGTTAGAAAACAACACAATGTATTGGGAAAACAGATAATGAACAGGTAACATTCAAGTGATGACACATTTTCCTGGCTGCCCACATCTCTGTAGCCATTACTTTTCAGTCCAATTTTCTTATTCCTCTTCCTCTGCCTGAAAAGGTAAGAAGCTCCTTGAAGCTCACCACTTCTTCTTCCCAACCTATTCTCTCTTCCTAGATGAGCTTGTCCATTCTATGACTTCAGTTACCATCTGTTTATGGCTCACAAATTGATTGTCTCAGCTCAACTTTCAGACCTGTATATCCAACTACTTTGTAAGTATAAGGACTTGACTTTCTCACCGGCACCTTGAATCTAATGCATCCAAAATTAACCTTAAGGCCTTCCCAGACCCCACCACAACAAATTTGATCCTCCTCATGGCTCTTTTCTCAGAGATGGCCACCAGCATCCAACTAGATGTACAAATCAGAAACCCAGGGAGCATCCCTACCTCCTCTCTTTCCCTCACAACCCATGTCCACCCCATCACTGTTTTACATCCCACATGTCTCCAAACCCTCTTCCCTTTTCATTTCCACTGCCATTACTATAGTCCAAGCTATCCTTGTCTATTGCCTGGATGATGGCAATAGGCTCCACACTAGAATTCCTATATCTACTCATTGCTTCCGCCAATCCATTCTCCATTCTGCATCCAGAGAAAGCTTTTCATTTATGTATTTATTTATTTTTATTTTGTAGAGATAGGGTCTCGCTATATTGCCCAAGTTAGACTCAAACTCCTGGTCTCAAGTGATCCTCTTGCCTTGGCCTCCCAAAATGTTGGGACTACAGGCTTGAGCCACTACACCCACCCTCAGAGAAAGCTTTTTTAAAAAATCAACTTTATTGAGGTATAATTTGCATGCAATAAAATTCACCTATTTTAAGCATCCAGGTTAATGAGTTTTGACAAATAACTCCATTCTGGTAACCACCACCCAATCAAGATAGAAAATATTTGCAGCACTCAGGAAGCTCCCTCATGTCCTCTTATTCAATCTTTCCACCATGCCTGCTTCCAGGCAACTAAGAATCTGATTTTTATCATTATAAAATAGTTTTGCTTGTTCTGGAATTTCATATAAATGGAAACATATATTGAAGGCTTTTTGTCTGGCTTATTTCACTCAATAAAATATCTATGAGATTCACCCATGTCCTGGTACGTATCAGCAGCCTGTTGTTTTCATTGCTGAGTAGCATTCATGCTATGACTATAGCTAAGCATGTTCATCCATTACCCTGCTAATGAGCATTTGAGTTTGTTCTACATTTAGGCTATTTGGTATTATCTTTTCCCCATCCTTTTACCAGCCTACCTGGCTCTTGATATTCAAAATGCATCTCTTACAGGCATCATGTAAGCAAGTCTTGTTTTTTATTCAGTCTAATAATCTCTGCCCTAGTGGGGTGGGGTGGGATGCAGCAGAACTAATAGGCTTATTAATGGGATAAGTCTAAGAGCATAAAGTATTTGTAGAGGTTTGCCTTCATCTTACATAAACTCCAGATATCTGCTGGTAACACAGTGGTTCTAAAAGCATGGTCTGTGGACCCCTGATGCTTCACTGACACCCTTTCAGGGATGTGTGAGGTCAAAACTATTTTCATGATATAACACTTGAGTATTCTTTGCCTTTTTCACCATATTGTCATTTGCACACATGATGCAGGAGCAATAGTGAGTAAACTGATGGGGCCTCAACACAAATCAAAGCAGTGGCACCAAACTGTGCTAGAAGTCACTGTACTTTTTCCCTCCACACACTGAAAAATTGAATATAAAATTTAAAAAAGAAGCCAATTTCACGTAAGAGGTACTTGATAACAACAGTAAAAATTATTAATTTCATTATATCTCAACTCTTGAGTACATGACTTTATAACGTCCTAAGTGACCGAATGGGCCTTCTGCTGGTTTTCGAGCAAAAATGTACATGTGCAATTGTGTAAGATGCAAGCAGAAGTGGCAGCATTTTTCCCCAGAGGGAATATTTAATCAATTAATTCATGATACACGTTGATGATACTTTTTTCTTCTATGTTTTGGCTCACTTCTCTTTAAATGTTTCTCCATTAAGGCCGGGCGTGGTGGCTCACGCCTGTAATCCCAGCACTTTGGGAGGCCGAGGCGGGTGGATCACGAGGTCAAGAGATCAAGACCATCCTGGTCAACATGGTGAAACCCCGTCTCTACTAAAACTACAAAAAATCAGCTGGGCATGGTGGTGTGTGCCTGTAATCCCAGCTACTCAGGAGGCTGAGGCAGGAGAATTGCCTGAACCCAGGAGGCGGAGGTTGCGGTGAGCCGAGATTGCGCCATTGCACTCCAGCCTGGGTAACAAGAGCGAAACTCCGTCTCAAAAAAAAATAAATAAATAAATAAATAAATGTTTCTCCATTAAGAAAGCCATTATTTCTACGGAAAGAATAAATTCTCTACCACGGTAGATCAAACTCTTTTTTTAAGAGCTGCTATATACCCCACACCCAATGAGGGTATGTAAGACCCTTCAATCTGACATCGCGGTATACAATACCCCTATTGTTAACATCTTTTGTTACTCTATGATAGTTTGTCACAATTAATGAACCAATATTGATACATTATTAACTGAAGTCCATACTTACTCAGATTTCCTTGTTTTTTCCCAGCGTCCTTTGTATGTCCCAGGATCCCAGTGGGACACCGTTCCACTCTCAACCCCACAGTAGCCGCTATCTTCTTGAGTGATCTCACCTAGCTCACGTTCAGCTCACCTCTCAACCTTCGACTTACTAGGGACCTAGACGTGTCCTCGTGTATGCTCTTATACAACTCCTTCCTCTCTATATCTCACTCCACACTATCTATCTGCTTCCACTGCTCTGAATCCCAATTTCCACATCTTCCACTCAGTGGGACCACTGTGATCTACACGGACTCCAGCTCTCTGTGCCACGGTTGGGAATAGTTCCAAGATAGACAGTTGGGTGATCATGGGGTTTACCTCATGAGTTTCCCTCTGTCTGGGATCAGCAGTTTTGTGCTACCTATTTTTCACTGCCTGAAAATAGCTGTCTTATCTGTTTTGTCATGTTGTATAGCAGTTCATGGTAGGAGGGCTAGCCTAGTACCAATTACTCCATCATAGCCAGAATCAGAAGTCCAAAGAAAGCTTCAAAAATTAGAAGTCTGATCATGTCCCTTCTCTGGTTAAAATCTTTCCATGGCTCTAAGAATAAAGATCCAAATTTGAAAATGGCCTGTGGGGTCTTATATGATCTGAGCCCCACCTGTGCTCCAGCGTCATTCCCCCTCCTCCTCAAGCGCACGTTCCTTCCTTAGCCTCTGGCCTTCCTTCAATCCCTTGCTGTTTTCTCTTATCTCTAGGCGTTTGCATGTGAAAGCACACCACCCAACATTCTTCCCATCCTTCTTCACCAACCAGCTACACGCCACAATAAATGAAACCTGTGAAATTAGCATAGCATTAGATGGAACAGAGTCTAAAAACAGACTCATATATGTATATATTTCAACTCAATGAGAAAGGGAGAAATTATTCAACAAAGACAGTTAATTCAATTGGCTAGCTATGTTATCCTTAATTTACCCCATATTCAAAAAGAAGCTTCAGACAAAGCGTTAATAAGCAAAATGTATAAGGAGCTATTCCAAATTGATAAAAAGCAACCCAATAAAAACTTGAAAAGGAATAAGCAATTCATGGAAGAACTACGACTAACAGATAAACATAGGAAAAAATAAACATAGAAAAGACATTCAACATTAAATATTAAATATAATAAAATATATATTAAAAATAAAATATTGATAGTATCCAATGTTAGGGAGATAAAAAAAGGCACTCTGTTACACTGTTAGAGTATAAATTAGTACAGCCAATTCATCAATATTTTAAATGTACTCTGACCCAGCTCTCACATTTCCAGGAGGCTATTCTACAGAAATAACGCATGGCCATTAAATTGCCTGTATCAGGAAAAAAACTGGAAAGACTCTAAATGCCCAATTATAAGACTATATAGAAACTATAGGACATCCATACATCAGAACACAATGCATCCATTTAAAAAATGAGATACCTCTAAATTATTTAAAAAGATGTCTACAGTATAATGTTGAAAGTTAAAAGTTAGTTGAAAAACAAACATCACACTATTAGTTATGCATGTATACATCATATACACACACAAGAAAAGAATCTGAAAAGATACACATCAATTCTAAAGGAGAGGATTTGAAGGGGGAACTCAGGAACCCCCTTTTTTTTACTTATACACTTCTAAAGTATACCATTTGAATCTGTCACAAAGAACATTTCACTTTTGTAATGTAAAAAACATTTAAGTGTACTTTTTGAAAAAGAGAATAGATTAGCTATTACAATCAACTGCTCAACTGCTCACGGTGAACTAGTGCAGTTTGAGTTTAACATTACAGCAGGGGGCTGTACTGCCACCTCGTGGTAGTTTACTGCCACCGTAAATTGCCTATCCAAAAGTTTCTGAATCTCAGCGCTATTGCCGTTTTGGGCGGGACAATTCTTTTTCGCGGGGGTTGTCACGTGCATTGTAGGATGTTTAGCAGTATCCCTAGCCTCTATCCTCTAGGTGACAGTAATATCCCCTCCCCCCGTTGAGACAACCAAAACTGTCTCGAGACGCTGGCAGTTGTCTCCTGAAGGGGGAAAAAAATCACCCCTGGTTGAGAACCACTAATGTGCAAGAACGAGTCTTGTGAGTGCAAAGTAGAGAAACAAAAGGTGTTCATTCATTCACTCATAAGAATATCGCACCAGGTAGTCTTTATAAGATAATTTCCTCATGTCAGTTAGAATGAGTGTTCTAACCCACAGGTGCACACACACACAATTATTTTCATAGCTTGAAGAAGATATTCTGTAGTTTAAACTCAGTAACAAGAAAACCTATTTTCATCCAGTAAATACCTAATTGCCCACAGGGCAGAAGCAACAACAATGCAAAGCCTGCCACACGTGTCCAGACTCCATTCCCAGGCCCAGGGCAAGACTTAAAAGCACTCTGGGCCTGGCACGGTGGCTCAACGCCTGTAATCCCAGCACTTTGGGAGGCCAAGGCGGGCAGATCACAAGGACAAGAGATCGAGACCATCGTAGCCAACATGGTGAAACCCGATCTCTACTAAAAATACAAAAATTAGCTGGGCATGGTGGTGCGCGCCTGTAGTCCCAGCTACTTGGGAGGCTGAGGCAGAATTGCTTGAACCCAGGAGGTGGAGGTTGCAGTGAACTGAGATGGAGCCACTGCACTCCAGCCTGGCGCCTGGCTACAGAGCAAGACTCTGTCTCAAAAAAAAAAAAAAAAGCACTCTGTACCATGGCTTCATCACAGTGCTCCAGTCATTACCACTAAATGTAAACCAACTCCTTCCTGTCCCTCATTTAGCCACTAATTTTCCCTACTTCAAAACATCCCTATGCCCACTGCTCTCCCAGATGCTCTCTATGGTCTATATGTCACAGAAAGGCCTTTTTTTATGCAGGATGGGGAGGTTTGTGGAAACTGGGCTCTGCTATCCACTGCCCTCACCCCAAATAGCATGAGCATATCATTTAACCTTTCCAGATCTCTATCTCCTCACTCACAAAATAAAATGCCCTTAATAGATACTCAAAGTTCCCTTTCGGTTCTAAAATCTATGACCAGGGATGATTACAAATGATCCACTGTAGGCTTTTTATACAATTGTAAGTAATTTCTCCAGTAAGGATTGTTCTACATACAATTAGGTTGGTGTTACTGGAATCTTTTTCTTCAATTTCTAGCGTTGGGGATCCTATAAAAACCATAATACTGAATAACCAAAGAATCCTAAGCCATAGCTTTACTACATAGTTATTGTATTTCTAGGGTTTTGTCAATGTGCATCATCTGATGTCAATAACGTACAAATGAATATTGTCTAATGTCTTCCCACTTTCATTATAGTCATATTTATTCCAGGCCTAATATATGAAGCTGATTAAGTGGATACCTGGATTAATCTGAAGTGCTTCCTAATTCTCCGTGTTGCTGTATCCTATCCTAAGAATCTTCCTACTAGGATGAATTGGCATATCTTCTGATACAGTCAACTTTGGCACACCAAGAAAAAACACTCATGGAGAGGAATAAACTACACATGAATGAACTGGCTAGGCCTCTAGATTCACTGGAGTCGCACTCTTACACAAGGTTACTTCCATAGTCAGCATGTAAGATGAAAACAGGGAAATACCAATATTGTCTTTATAAATCCTTGAATTTGCACATAAAATATAGCTGGTTTTGTGTATAGCTCTGATAATAACTCATATATAAATAAATAAATAATAGAAATTTATACATATATGTAAAATATAATTTTATACTATTCTTAATTACACTAATTTATTTTTTTGTTTGGGGGGGATATCTTGGTGCATATGAGTGAATTCTTGTTAAGTAAAATGTAAGTATTAGATGATTTTTCCTGAGATGGTTATCTCAAGCCACTGCATTTTGTGTAGATGACTCTTGGCAAAACATACCTAGCAGTCATCAAGTATATATCTAACATGTCAAAGGTCTTAGAAGAACAATTTTTCGTTGAAAAACTCTATTTCATGTGATTTTTTTAACCACATGAAAGTATTATTTTGTTTAAAATCAGCAACGAAAGACCTAAACAAAAATAGGTTTCCCTCATCATCATCATCATGATATGAAAATTATGGTCCCTGGTGATGTTAAAATTGAGAATAAGGCCAAATGTTAATATCAAACCAAAATGATCATGTTTCACAGGCATATGTGAGTGATATAAACAGTGAGTGGCACTGGTATTCAGAGGAGGAGATTTTTCTAAGTTACAGTGGACAAAGAAGAGGTAAGGGAGGAAGTGATACCTTAAGCTGGGTCCTAAAGAGGACTAACTTGTAAACTGAAAAGAGTGATAATGTGATAACTGCCTCTTAACTTAAAGAAAACCTAAAAAGTATTAATGCCAAAAAGACAGAAAGCCCTGCTTTAATCACTAAATACCTCTTCCTGCAATCTTCAAATCAAGCCTGGGGTCACCCTAGCTTGATTTGATATACACCTATAGATATATAGGTGTATATCAAATGATATCAAATAAAAATCTGAGTTTAGAAATAGCCACTTATGACAAAATATGCCTCTGACCTTGGCTGTCCATAGCTTGAAGGATTTTACAGACATCTACATAATAAGGCTTCAAAGATAATCTCAGAGGACAGAATATAAACTTAGTCAGGGAAAAGTATGACCATTTATTGGGTTCAGGATCTGTGTGATCCATTACTCTGCAAATGAGGTTCCCTGGGACCAAAAATCCCTAAAACAAAACAAGAAGTGCAATGTTACAGTTGGAGAGGTGCTTAAAGACCTCCAGGCTCAACTCCTTCATTTGCAAATGGAGAAAGTGACCAATTTCATACAACAAGAAAAAGGGAGTCACAGCAGTAAAAGGCAGCAGTGCCCACCCCAGCTGTCATGGTCACAGACACCTTCAGCCACACCCCATCATGAGTATTCCAAGCCCATGGTGAGCCTGTGGCCATCTTAGGTCTGTTCCACCACACACGCTCCACTAAACTGCATGTGTCATATCATTCACCCCTGCACCCTAAGCACCAAGCACAGTGTACTTGGTAGACAGCAGTCCCTAAGTATTGTGAATGAATTAATGAATGAGCCCCAAATTCCCCTGGTCTGATTCTACGCCCAACAGGCAAACTTCTGCTTGTGATTTACTTCTCCATTTTGATTTTTTGCCTATAGGGAGAAAACTGCTGATTAACTTTGAGCACTTCTTTGAGCTTATCTCAAGGTAGTAGGGTTACATGCTATTTATCTTATTCTACATATAATTATATATTTTCCTAATATTCTACAGTTTATTATTTCTTCAATCCTCTCTCCACCCATCTCCATCTCCATTTCCAAAAAGCAATACTTAAAGCTCCTTGTGGATTTGTTTGGGGGAAGAAGTAGTTATTTCTTTCTTTCTTTTTTTTTTTTTTTTTTTTGAGATAGAGTCTCGCTGTTGCCCAGGCTGGAGTGCAGTGGCGTGATCTCGGCTCACTGCAACCTCTGGCTCCTGGGTTCAGGTGATTCTTTTGCCTCAACCTCTCGAGTAGCTGGACCTATAGGCACGTGCCACCATGCCCTGCTAATTTTTTGTATTCTTTAGTAGATATGGGGTTTCACCATGTTAGCCAGGATGGTCTCAAACTCCTGACCTGTGATCTGCCTGCCTCGGCCTCCCAAAGTGCTGGGATTACAGGCGTAAGCCACCGCATCCAGCCACAGAAGTAGTTATTTCTAGACCTCAGTCATTATCAAAGTATAGTGTAAGGTTTATTGCTGAGGTAAAATGAGGAAACTGAGGCAAGTATTAAGAAAATGAGAAACTAATTTATTTAGCTCCCAGGCAAGGTTCTGTGGTCCAAGAAGGGGCCAAAGAAGTCGCACCCAGCTGTTCACGACGTGGGGTTTTATAGGGAGGGGGGGGCAATTGATTGGCTATTGGGAAACAAAGTGAAGGCAATTTCATTGGCTCTTGAGAAACAGGACATGCATGGAGTGAGCTATCATTGGTAGGTAGACGGGACTTTGGGTAAGCGGGCCTTGATTGGCTACTGGGGAAACAAAGCAAAGGCAACTTTATTGGCTGTTGAGAAACAGGACATGCATGGAGCGAGCTGTCATTGGTAGGCAGGCGGGACTTTGGGTAAGTGGGCCAGCCAGGGGCGTACGGGGCAGGCTGCTACTGGGTAGGGTTTGGTGGGGCTTCTTTAAATATTTTGGCGGGGTTTTTCAACAGCGGGCTGGGGGTTGAGTGCATAGTTTGGTGCTGAGTGTGGGCTGAGGTCAGGATATTAGAGGAAAGCCAAACAGACTAGAGATAGACTGTGGAAGTCCCTTCTAATCTGGGGCATCTCTTTGTATCTCCTTAAGAGAAAGTACTTTTTAAGAGAAAACTGAAAAGGAGACGAGGAGCAGTCCCTAATTCTGCCAGAACTGAGCAGCAGGGCCATGGATCCTGGGGACGCAGGCTGAGTTCACAGAAGGTTCAAGGGACTAGGGCTTGCCCATGTGCTATAATGCTAAATCCAGTCATCAGCTTCTCCATACCTATTTATTTATCCTCTTCCAAGGAGTCTGACTTATCCTACACTCATCCTTCAGAGAGGCAGCTTGTATAATGGAAAGAGTATGGAAGTAAGGTATCTTGTTTTTTTCAGAGCTTCAAATAAAAAGGGAATATTAGTAAAATCAGGCACTTTCCATAAATCATTATTTACAGATGAGGAAACTGTTAACTTGCCCAAGGTCTCTGTGCTGCCCACACACATTTTACAAGGTTGCTGTGAAGAAAGACTAAAATGAGGTTGTGTGTGCACACTGTAGATTCCTAGCTAACAGCAGGACCTTCTCTTATTTCTACTTCTTACCTCTGTTCTGGAGATTGCAGGTCCAATCCTCCATAATCACAGCCTTTGCTCCACTACTTGGTGTAAGGCCGGTTGCCTCACTGGGAGCTGGGACAGGCCCATCCCTCTCCATGCTTGAAAATTACGTCACCAGAATCTGCACTCAGCATCTAGCTTCGCCACGCCCACCTCTGCACTCAACACTAAACTCTGCACTGGGCACCTAGCCAGCCGTTCAAAAACCCTGCCAAAATTTAAAAGAGCCCCACCAAGACCTGCCCAATAGTGTATTGCCCCATCCAGCCCGCTCACCAGAAATCCCGCCTACCTACCTATAGCAGCTTGCTACGTCCATGTCCTGCTTCTCCACAGCCAATCAGAGTGCCTTCCCTCCATATATAACCTTATGCCTGAGAGGAGTCAGGCTGACTTCCCTGGCCTCTTTGCCCGGGACCACAGACCCTCTCTTGAGCGGAATAAATTGGCGTCTAATTGTTCTCATGCAGGCCTCAGTTTCCTCATTTTTTAAACTCGGCAATAGACCTCACAGAGAATAAACCTTACACTTGGGTGTAGCAACCTTTCCATTCTCACATATCTTCCTGGGAATTGCCAGCATTCTCCCAGAAACTCTGGCAAGAAATTCTGGATTGAAGTTTTCTCCTTTTCCATTGTATTTCTTTTTCCATTCTCTGAGACTCTACTCAGAATGTAGAGTCTGAAGCAGTATCTTTTGAGCTAAAAGCTAAACTTAAGAACTTCAGCAGCCATTTAATCTTCAGGAAACCCTAAACACAGGCAAGTCTGAGTACCCAGTGCCCTGAAGAGTCAGATACTGGGAACGCAGACAGTTACAGACAGCAGTAAAGGTAAGGTTCCTGATGAACACACAAGTGCAGGGTGGTGGAAAGGCCCCTGCTGGGAGTGCCTGGATTCTAATTTCCACAATGTGATAGTTGGCTGGGTGACCCAGAACACGTTACTTTTCCTTCCTGGGTGTTTCCTTCTTATGTACAAATGGGGAAATGGCTGAAAAAAATCGATGACACATTGATGCCTGACTTGGTGTCTGGCCCTGTGTCAACTGTTGCATGTCAAAATTCCATTTAATCCTCACAACCACCACTTAAAAGTAGCTACAATACAACAAACCTCAAATTACAAGAAAGGAACCACAAAGAGTAACCTGCCTACACTCATATCAAAGAGCAATACCACTCTCTGAAAATGTAGATACACATCCCCTCCTACATTCACACTGTCAGTCTATAAAACGGTTCTGCCATACTGCAGACCTAAGGGACTCGTTGGTGCCTGACCTGGCCCGGACATGGGAGCCTTGGGCGCTACCTGCCTCACCTTCCAGCCAAGTGCTCCAGGCTACGCGGGCCCTCAGCCTGTTTTCGAGCAAACGACCCAGAGGTGTCTCGGATAGGAAACAGACATGCACCCCACTGCCACACACACAAAGCCCAAAGACACGCTCCAGGGGCAGAGGGGGCGCGTCAAGGTGGCCGAGTCCCAGCTCCAGCAGAAGAAATTAGATCTGCGGGCCTGGGGGAAGGCCCAATGGGGAGCAGCCGGGACACCAAATCTGACAATCCACTGCTGGACACTCACACCCTGTCCAGCGTCTGCTCCTCCCCGGTCCAGACACGGGGAGGGTCTCTGCAGGGAAGGACAGGGAGGACACAAGACGCGCCACGCGCAGAGCCCGTACACACAAAGGAGCCGGAATCGGAAGTACGTGCAGAGGCTCCTGGGAAATGTAGTCGGGCGCGGCCCGGTCGCCGGACTTGAACTGGCGGTAGTCGGGCTGATGTGAGAACCTGCACTGACCCCCAAAATACCCGGCTTGTTCTACCGCCAGAGACAAGCTCTTGCGCGGCCCGAAAAGGAAGGTTAACGTTGGTGCCCTGGGGAAAGCAGACTGGAGCCACTCGGGGCGTTTAATAAACCATGGAGGACTATTGTGAATTTTTTAGGGAGAGACAAGGGGAAGTCGGGAGAGCAGAAGTCCAGTCCCTTTATCGCGCTCCACGAAATAAACAGGGCTGCAGCGCCACTTCTGAGCGCCCAACACCACAGTCACACACCTGAGGTCCTGCCTTGTGCCAGGATCCTAACGAATGAGCCTCACTGTCACATTCTGGTTCAGTGGTTCCCACGCCCCTGCAGCCGAAGCAGGTGGTCCTCCGATGGGCGTTTGGGCTCCTATCACAGAAGTTCTGTGTTCCAGTTCATGGAGAGCTGGGGACCTCCCTGGGCCATCTTACATGCCCCTGCCCAGAAAAGTGTCCCGTTATTCCTATTTCTTATTTCCTGTTTCCTAGCTACTTACATATCTTATCACATTCCTCCAAATCCCTTAGTGATTGATTTTATATTTATGCAGGTTCCATTCCGCACCACACTCTCCATGATGGACCCTTCAGGATATAGTTCTACTCGGTTCTACTGGTACAAGAATGAAGACAGTTGAGTTATTGCTCTCTTTTTTGTCGCTTCCAGAATCAGGAGGTGGCAAGAACCAGCTTTTAGGACAGCCTCAGGCTTGCAACTAACTCCACCGCCAACCACACCCCTCAGGAGAACAGCTGTACCTAAATCCAGCCAATTTTTGCCCCTGTGCTCTAGATCCTGTCTTCCTGAGCGCGTTTCTGGACAGAATGTTCTGGGCATCCACAAAAATGCTATTGTATTATCTGGGCATGGTGGCGTGTGCCTGTAATCCCAGCTGCTCAGGAGGCTGAGGCAGGAGAATTGCCTGAACCCAGGAGGCGGAGGTTGCGGTGAGCCGAGATCGCGCCA
>NW_016107538.1:2237027-2239485 GCF_001604975.1 Cebus imitator | reverse complement strand
TTTTTTTTGAGACAGAGTCTCACTCTGTCACCCAGGCTGGAGTACAGTGGCACAATTCGGCTTACTTCAACCTTCGCCTCCCGGGTTCAACAGATTCTCTTGCTTGAGCCTCCCAAGTAGCTGGGATTACCGGTGCGCACCACCAGTCCCAGCTAATTTTTGTATTTTTAGTAGAGGTGGGGTTTCTCCATGTTGGCCTGGCTGGTCTCAAACTCCTGACCTCTGGTGATCCACTTGCCTTGGCCTTCCAAAGTGCTGGGATTAAGGCGTGAGCCACCATGCCTGGCCCAGTCTGTATTAAAGTCTTGATTGTATTTTTCATTGAATTCATTGAATTCTTCAGTTTCAGATTTTCTGTTTGGCTATTTTTTATATCTTTGTTAAATTTCTCATTCAAATTATGAATTGCTTTCTTGATTTCATTGAATTGTGTAATTGTATGCTCTTGAATTCCACTGAGCTTCCTTAAGATTATTATTTTAAATTCCTTTTCTGGAACTTTGTATACTTTCTCATGATTGATGTCTGTTCCTGGAAATTATTGTGTTCTTTTAGAGATGTTGTGCTCCTTGCTTTTTCATGTTTCATGTGTTTCTACATTTCTTTCTTTTCTTTCCTTCCTTCTTTTCTTTCTTTCTTTTTTTTTAAGACAGAGTCTTCCTCTTTCACCCAGGCTAGAGTGCAATGGCGAGATCTCAGCTCATGGCAACCTCTGCCTTCCGAGTTCAAGCAGTTCTCCTGCCACACCCACCCAAGTAGCTGAGATTACAGGCATGTACTACTATACCAGGGTAATTTTTGTATTTTTAGTAGAGACAAGGCTTCACCATGTTAGCCAGGCTGAATGAACTCAAGTGATCTGCCCACCTCAGCCTCCCAAAGTGCTGGGATTACAGGTGTGAGCCACTGCACCCAGCTCTGCATTGATTTCTAAATGCATGATGAAACAATCACCTCTTCCAATTTCATGGAGTAGGTTCTGTAGGGAAAGGTTTATTTATATGGGTCTTGGGGTGTTGCTTCAATGAAATGTGTTGGCTTTCGTTCTAGGTGGACACAGTAGTGTATTCTCTATGTAGTTTCTTCAGCTATAATATATGCTAGTGACAGGCCAGGTGAGGTGGCTCATGCCTGTAATCCCAGCACTTTGGGAATTTGAGGTTAGGTGTTTGAGATCAGCCTGGCCAAGATGGTAAAATTCCATCTCTACTGAAAATACAAAAATTAGCCAGGTGCAGTGACGGGCACTTGTAATCTCAGCAACTCAGGAGGCTGAGGCAAGAGAATTGCTTGAACCCAGGAGGTGGAGGTTGCAGTGAGCCGAGATCACACCACTGCACTCTAGCCTGGGTGACAGAACAAGACTCTCAAAAAAAAAAAAAAAAATGCTAATGACATTTGTGAATGTTTCAGTGGCCTAGGCTGAGAGGTGGTAGTGGTGGTCATGTGGCTTTTGCACAGGGCTGTTTCTCAAGTCACAGGCTCCTTTGTGCACATGGTGGGTCAGCCAACTTGGGCTCTGGATCACTGGGGTTGGGGTTATGGGGCTGTTAACTCTAAATGGGGACACGAATGCATTGTTGCCTGGCCAGCCTAGAGGGTGCCTGCCAGTGGTGGCCTGTGGCACTGTTTCTCAGACCCTGGACACAGAAGCACAGCTGCTTGGCTGTCCTGGGAGCATGTCTTCTAGGCAAAGCCTGTGGGCTATTACTTAGGCCTGCGACAAAAGCACAGAGCTGCTTGGCTGGCCCAGAGGTATGTGTCCTGGAGCAGTAAAATAAAAATACATTGGATATGTTCAGTTAAATAAATATGTTTATGTAATTAATTTCACCTCTTAAAAAAGTTTTTAAGATATAGCAACTAAAAGTTAAAATTACATATGTCACTTACATTGTATTTCTCTCTCTATATAGTGGTATAGATGTATATGAATTATTTTAAATTCACTGAAGAGTCATCTGTGTTTTAGCATATGGTCAACTTTCCTGAATAACGCATGTGTGCTAGAAAAGAATGTATATTCTATTTGTTGCATGCAAAGTTGCATGTAGATCTGTTATCTTGAGATTCATAATCCTGTTATTGAAACTTCTTTTTTTTTTTTTGAGACGGAGTTTTACTCTTGTTACCCAGGCTGGAGTGCAATGGTGCGATCTCTGCTCACCACAACCTCCGCCTCCTGGGTTCAGGCAATTCTCCTGCCTCAGCTTCCTGAGTAGCTGGCATTACAGGCACACGCCACCATGCCCAGCTGATTTTTTGTATTTTTATTTTTGTTTTTATTGATTTTATTTTATTTATTTATTTATTTTTGGGGGACAGAGTTTTGCTCTTGTTACCCAGGCTGGAGTGCAATGGCGCGATCTCGGCTCACCGCAACCTCCACCTCCTGGGTACAGGCAATTCTCCTGCCTCAGCCTCCTGAGTTGCTGGGATTACAGGCACGCGCCACCAT
>NW_016107538.1:2226634-2236002 GCF_001604975.1 Cebus imitator | reverse complement strand
ACACACACACACACACACACACAGACACACACACACACACACACACACACACACACTCCTAGCAATGCCAGGTGGTCGGTTAGTACAGGCAGGTGGAAATCCCACCATATAGAGGGTGCCATACAGGAAGCACTCTACTTCCACACGGACTGGAGAATCCCTTTCCCCACCTTGGCCCAGCCTGGACAAGCTCTTTCCACTCATTCAGGCAACACTAACAGGGGCCAGTAGATAACCCAGAGCAGACCAAAATAGTGCCACAAAGGCTCTGAAGACTAGATAGTCACTGGAAGCACAGCCCACCACAAAAAGTAGACCAAGGCCTAGATACTATATTCTAAACCCAAATAAATCTTCTAAAATTAAAGATTTAAATAGACTCCAGAGTCTTTTAATATCCAGAATTCAATCCAGAATCACCCATCACACCAAGAAATAGGAAGATCACAACTTGAAAGACAAAAGAACAATCAACTAATGCTTATACTGAGAAGAATCAGATTCTGAAATCATCTTACCAGGATTTAAAGCAACCATCATAAAAAACAGTTTCAATAAGAAATTACAAATGTTCTTAAAACAGATGAAAAAATAAAAAATAAAAAATCTGCACTCCTGCTTGGGTGACAGAGTGAGACTCTGTCTCAATAATAATAATAATAAACAAAAAAATAACCCCAAAAAATTATCTGGGCTTGACAGCACACACCTGTAACACCAGCTACGGGAGGCTAAGGCAGGAGAATCCCTTGAACATGGGAGGAAAGGGAAGGGAAGGGAAGGGGAAGGGAGGGGAGGGAAATGTTACAAAAAAGAACCAAATGAAAATTATATTATTTAGTAATATACAATGTATATTATTTAGTAATATACAATTACTAAAATATTTTAAACTCATTGGATGGACTTGATAGTAGAGTGGAGATGACAAATAATAGAACCAAAGAACTTGAGGGGAGATCACTAGAATTTACCCAATCTGAACAACAAAAAGAAAATGGACTAAAAATAAATGAACACAGCCTCATGGGCCTTTCTTTGGGACAATGACAAAAGATCCAGCAATCTTAACATCAGAGTCTCAGGAGAGAAAAAACGGGTGGGACTGAGAGTATTTAAAGAAATAGTAGGCTGTCCACAGTGACTCAAAACTGTAATCCCAGCACTTTGGGAGGCCAAGGTGGGTGGATCATGAGGTCAGGAGATCAAGACCATCCTGGCTAACATGGTGAAACCCCATCTCTACGAAAAACACAAAGACTTATCTGGGCATGGTGGCACATGCCTATAGTCCCAGCTACTGGGGAGGCTGAGGCAAGAGAATCACTTAAACGGGGGAGGCAGAAGTTGCAGTGAGCCGATTTCGTGCCACTGTACTCCAGCCTCACAACAGAGTGAGACTCCGTCTCAAAAAGAAAGAGAGATAGTAGAAGATAATTTCCCAAATTTTGATTATTTTCCAAACTATGAAAGACATGTACTTACAGATTCAAGAAGCTGAACAAACCCCAAATAAAGTCAAATAAATTCCTAACAAGATACATCATAATTAAAATGCTGCAAACTTTTGAAAGATTAAAAAGTTACTAACAGCAGCAGAGAGAAATGTTTCCATTACATCTGGGGAACATCAATTCCATGACATCAGGTTTCGTGTTTGAAATCATGAAAGCCAGAAACAAATAGCATATTTTTCAAGGGCTGTCAACTTGAAGGAAAAAAAAGGAACTGCAAACTGTGAATTGTATCCAGTTAATTATCCTTCAGAAATGAAGAGGAAATCAAATCATTCTCAAATGTATGTAAACTAAAAGAATTTGTTGCTATAGATTTAGCCTTAAGGAATGACTAAAGGAAGTTCTCTAAACAAAAAACATAATAAATGAAAGTATCATGGAGTATCAGGAAGGAAGGAAGAAATAATAGAAAAATTTAAAATATAATTAAATACAGTAGGCCATACCTCTCCTCAAGTTTTACAATATAATGTCGATTTTTTGTTCATTATGATTTTTTAAATCTTGAGTTTAATTTTATTAATAATAACATTGTTATCTGGCTATTTTTGTTCATATTAGGCTGGTATACATTTTGTAATAACTTGGATTTTAATATTTTTGTTTTGCTTGAATCCCAATGTATGTTTTATTAAAAAATATTGCTGCACTTTGTTTTTTTTTTACTTATTAGTTTTTTTGATAGCACAGTTAACAACAATATATCATATATTTCAAAATCATATAGAAAAGAACGTTTCAAATTTTTCCAACACAAAGAAATGAAAAATATTGAAGGTAATGGATATTATAAATACCCTGACTTGATTATTACATATCCTATGCATGAAGAACATTTCAAATTTCCCCAGCACAAAGAAATGATAAATGTTGAAGGTGATGCATATCCTAAATACCGACTTCATTATTACACATCTTATGCATGTATCAGAATATCACATGTACCCCATAAACACGTACAAATATTATTTATCAGTATTACATTTTCTTCTTGTAATCAGACCTGCTATTGACAAATCAGGTTTATTTATTTATTATTTGTTGAGAAGACACAAAATGCCAACCGCTGTTTTTAACACTGAGGATTTTTCTTTGTGATTTTTTTTCTTTTGTTTTTCTTTTGCTTCTGGAAGGCATTAGAATTTCTTCTTTAATAGATTTCATTGTAATATGTAGTGTCTATTCATAATTTTGTTTGACTCTCTATGCATACTTTCTCTTTTTTTCTTGAGATGGAGTTTCGCTCTTGTTACCCAGGCTGGAGTGCAATGGCGTGATCTCGCCTCACCACAACCTCCGCCTCCTGGGTCCCGGCAATTCTCCTGCCTCAGCCTCCTGAATCGCTGGGATTACAGGCATGCGCCACCATGCCCAGCTAATTTTTTGTATTTTTAGTAGAGACGGGGTTTCACCATGTTGACCATGGATGGTTTCAATCTCTTGACCTCGTGATCCACCCACCGTGGCCTCCCAAAGTGCTGGGATTACAGGCGTGAGCCACCGCGCCTCGCCTCTACGCATACTTTCAATCTGAAGTCTTTAATTTTTAATTTTTCCATAATTCTTGATTATTGTTTCTTAAAATAGTACCTCCTCTGTTTTTCTTTCGTTCTTTGTTCTCATTATATAAAATCTAGTCAGTCTCCATACTGCTTAACATTTCTTTCATATTTTTCAACTTTTTTCCCTGATATTTTATGGAAGTGTAGAGTTCCCTGGCCTGATATTCTAGCTTCACTAGAATATTCTAGATATTCACTCTTCAATTTTACATATTCTGCCATTCAACCTAGTATTAACCATTATATTTTGACACACGGTTTTGTTGTTTTTATTTTTATGACAAGTTCTTGCTTGATATTTCAAGTATCCTCCTTTATCATTCTTAGGATAGCTTTTTAAAAGTGTATATACAGGCCACACACCTCTTAGGACCAAATGTAGAGTTGCTCAATCCAACAATTTTCCCACTTCCAGAGAATCTCCAGATTGGATTTTGACAAAGATCCTCTTTTATGTTAGAAAGTTATATTAGGTAAATTTCCCTGCATAACAATATTGCCACATACTTAGTGGTTCAAATAACACAAGTTTATTATCTCATAGTTCGTATGAGTGAGAGTTGGGGCACAGCTTAACTGAGTCCTTTGCAGCCTGCTATCAAGATGTCGGGCAAGACAGGGTTCTCATGGGAAGACTCTACAAGGAATAATTTCAAGCACACAGAGCTGTCCAAAGGGTTCAGCTCCTTGCAGGTTGTGGAACTAAGGGCCTTCCATTCTTGCAGGCTCTTGGTTGGAGGCCATCCTCAGTTCTTTCGGCATATGGGCCTCCACAACATCACCACCACTTCATCAAAGCCAGCAAGAGAGGAGTCTCCTAGCAAGACACACATTAGACTTTTATGTCACCTTTATTGTACTGTATTGGTTACAAGTGAGTCCCAGTCCATATACAAGAGGAGGGGATTGCACAAGGGTGTAACTACCAGGAGTCTCAGATAATGAGAGTAACAAATCTCTTTTGGGAACTGGAAATTGCCTTTTCCTGACGTTTCTAAAAGCCACTGAATGGTTTTAAGCAGTAAAGTAATAGCATATGCTTGTTTTAGAATGAGCACTAGCCAGAAAGTGTTGAGAACAGATTGGTGGTAGAGAAAACCCTAGTTAGGGAATCCAGTTATCAGGCTGAGACGGCAATCCTAGTGAAATGGTGGTGGCCCCAACTAAAGCAATGCTACTGGGAATATAGAAAGATGGAAAAATTGGGGTTACTTAAGATACAATGAATAGGACTTGGTGATAAATAGACGATGAGATTAAAGAGTTAAGAATATTCAGGTTCTAGCTTGTGCAAATGAGTGAGTTGGCAGTTAACTCATTCACTGAGAAAAGGAGGGCAGTCTAGACACGAAGTTGGAGGTGGATGGGTTAGTCCCCTGACAGAATTGGAGAAACTATATCATGATCTCTTGAAAGAACCACTTTTTATGATACATTTAAACTCATTTTTATGTCTGCAAAGAACCTGTTGCTCAAATTTGTTAAAACAGCATCAACCTTTTCAACTCATTTTAAATACATGAATTTTTAGGATTACAAATAGTCTGTGGATCCAGGAACATCGGACTGAGCGTACAAAGAGGGACCTGCTCTTCCTAAAAATATCTGTCATATGTTTTGAAAGCAAACGATGAGTTCTGGGAGGACAAAATATGGATAAAAACTACGTATTTTAATGTATCTTACACTGGAGTAATTTGGGTTGAACTCATCAGCCTTTTTTTTTTGAGACGGAGTTTCGCTCCTGTAGCCAAGGCTGGAGTGCAATGAATGGAGTGATCTCGGCTCACCGCAACCTCCGACTCCCGGATTCAAGCGATTCTCCTGCTTCAGAAGCCTCCTGAGTAGCTGGGATTACAGGCATGCGTCACCACGCCCGGCTAAGTTTGTATTTTTAGTAGAGACAGTGTCTCCATGTTGGTCAGGCTGGTCTCGAACTCCCAACCTTAGGTGATCCGCCCGCTTCAGCCTCCCAAAGTGCTGGGATTACAGGCGTGAGCCACAGCGCCCGGTCGAACTCTGCAGTCTTAAGCACTGTGCCGCAGGATCTTGTGCAGACAAAGCTAGGGGACAGACCGGACTCGGATCTGCCTCTCCGGTGCTCCCTCCTTCCCCGGACCGGGGTTGGGTGGGGGTGGGGGGGAAGGAGGGGCGGGATCAGACACAGGAGATGTTGCATCATACTTTCGCGAGACGGACACAGCTCTTACATCCTTCGCTTCTCCCAGCAGCACAACGGGTGCTCCCACCTGCGGAGAACTGGAGTCTGGTGATGCCCAGGGGCTTCTGGGAATTGTAGTTCTGGGCAGAATGAGGGCAACCCGCCTGGTTCCGCTCCTTCTTACGCATGCGCGACTCCGAGCTGGCCCAAGAAGTTCATACCCTTTGTGAAGCCGGGGATGGGAGGTGAGTTAGTCGCGGTGATGTCGCTCATCTCCGCTCGGCCTCTGCGGTGGTTCCCCGGGTCGTTCTGCGCCGGGTCTGTGCTGGAGTGTGCGTTTGTTAAAGGGGCCTCGAGGGCATACCATGAGCCCCGTCCCTTCTCTCTCTAGCCTGATCCTCTCCTCCGGGGACGCCGTTGTGCGACGGGCGGGGCGGTCGCGGGGTCCTGGGCCAGTACCCTCAGCACGGCGGAATTTGTCCATGCTCCCGATGCCCCAGCGCCACCTCTTCCAGGCGCCCGGTCCCCACAGTGACAGCTCCAAGCGGTAGGGACATCTCCAAGCGGTGGGGACAGACATCTGAGGACCCAGACTCAGGGATGCTGTCCCGGGCTTCCAGGGTCCAGCTCCGTAGGACCGAGGCAGATTCCACCGTGAGGAAGAAATCCGACCCAATCTGACCCAGTCGTTTCATCAGAGCCCAGGAGGGAAGCCAGGAAGTGGGACTACGAGGCCCGGGCTTCTAACTCGTCTGGCCAGAGAGGTCTGAATTGGGGTGAAGAGCAGAATCTCCATAACAAGGAGGGGGTGGTGATCATGGAGACAGAGTTGACTGAAATGTCTGAGAAAAGAGGTGAGAATTGCGGACATGTTGAACTTGTGGGCGTGAAAGGGCGAAATTTCTGCTTCTGAAGGGAAAACCGTTGGCTCAGGGGAGGTGGTAGTTGGCTGGCTTGTCTCCATTGTCTTGGGGATGGATGGGCTTTTTAAGTGAGACTAGAGGGCTTGGTATGGGAGCATTGCCCTTTCCATGGCAGCTGGACACACAGTGGACCCTTCAAAGCTACCCCCAAAATGTGAGTGAAATGTTAACTTCTACGGCATAAGCAACAAAGCCTCAATTAATTCATTTTCTCATGTACTCTTCCTCCCAAATGATTATCTCATGCTAGTCTCCATTGGGGCTGAGAATTCAGCTCTTTGGTTGGCAAAAATATATTGTTTTACATAGAAGAAAACAGGCATAGTAGTCAGTGACTGACTTCATTTCTACCTGACCACTTTCATGAAGGTTGTGCTGTGACCTCCTATATCAGAATTCCTCCTGGGGTGTTTGTTAGATTTCTAGATTGTACCCCAGGCCCAGCTAATGCTTATTAATTTGAGGTGGGGTCCAGCAATCTACATTATAAGTAAGCTTTCAGGGTGAGAACAATTGAGCTTATTTCTCTGATAATTATTTAGTATAGATTAAGCTGGGAAATTAAGTGACATATTCTAATTTCTAGATCAGAGGATGCCATCTTCCAGAATGTGTTATGATTATAGCAACTGAATTTGAGCCCGGAGTAGCAGTATTCCTGTACATCCTGGGACGAGGGTGCTAGGGGGAGGCTGGTTTTGGGCTACCTTCAGTCTCAGTGTTTGTGGGGTGCACATACAGGATGTTGGAGCAGTTTTTAGACTTTTTATCTGAGTGGCTAGATAAGTCTAGGCCTCATTATTACTGCTTTCTTGCCGTTAGCTCTGTTTTCCCAGGATTCTCCCCATTTCCGAGAGAAGAGCACAGAAGAGGGAGAAGTAGCTGCTCTGCGCCTCACGGCCAGATCCCAGGTGAATGAGTCTGTTGATTATTGGAATTACACCTTGTTTCTTAGAGTACAGATGTGTTCCCTTCTTTTTGATGTGGAGTTTCTTTATCCACTAAAACCTATCTACGGAGCTGAGTTCTAAATCTAAGAGACTACTCAGGAGGCTAATGAACTCAGAAGAAAATGTTTTTTACTTACTTATAGCACTGGATGGATTTCTTCCTCATTTAGTGTTTATTGCCCCTCAACAGAAGGGTATCAGGTAAGCAACATTTCCCTTTCTTAGCCTACTATGCTCATTTCTGTGCTTGGTAATGTGAGAAACTATTTTAAATATAATGTGGTAATACCTCTCAAAACTTGTTTCTCTAGATGAAACAGGATGTATGTGACTTTAGCAATTTAAGAAAGCACTTAAACGCTGAAGTGATTGTAAAAATAATAAGTACTCACATAGTTCAAAGAAATGCTGGAAAAGGAAAACCTATGAAGGCATAATTGAAAGAGTTACAATTAGAATCCAGCCCTCTGAGATGATGGAAGCTAAGGTATTATGTCTGCAACTTACTTTTCTATTGTTAGCCCGTCTCTCCCAAAAGGTAAACAGACAAATATTAAGAATTTTTATTTTAGGTGGTGATTGTGCTATATCAGTGATTATTATATTCTTCATTAAACTTTTGTATGTTTGAAAAGTTTATTAAAAGAATTTGGGGCTGGGTACAATGGCTCACACCTGTAATCCCAATACTTTGGGAGGCTGAGGTAGGCAGATCACCTGAGGTCAGGAGTTCAAGACCAGTCTGACCAATATGGTGAAACCTCATATCTACTAAAAATACAAAAACTCGCTGGGCGTGGCGGTGCATGCTTGTAATCCCAGCTACTGTGGAGGCTGAGGCATGAGAATCACTTGAATCCAGGAGGCAGAGGTTGCAGTGAGCTGAAATAGGGCTGCTATACTCCAGCCTGGGTGAGAGTGAGACTGTCTCAAAAAAAAAGAAAAGAAGTTGAGTAGGAAAAAAGGAACTTTCCGTGATGTGTATGGCTTACCACAACCCAGAGATTCCTCAATCAGCCTTTCTCTTTGCTTCTATAATCCAAAGTGTAAAAAGTAGATGCTGCATGTTTGTAGTGTTTGTAAAAGTGACTTTTCAATATCCTTTATATACTTGCCTGTCTCCATTGGCTTCTCAACTTGAAGTCTTGAAGACTAATAAAGTCTTCAAGAAGCTTTAAGTTGCAGCTAATGAAATCAATTAAAATAGGCCTAAGTGAAAAGAAGTAACTAATGTTGAACAAACTGAAAAATCTAGGTCTGGCTATATATAGGGCTCAAGCAAGAATGTTAAAACCTGTTTCTTCATTTACCGACCTTTTCTTTTTTCTCCATGAGTCTGTTGTCAAGCAGGTTTTTCTCCTAGTGTTGGCCTCTAACAAAAGTTTAGGCTTAACATTTTCCTGTGTTGAAGGCCAGAGAAAAAGGGCAGATTCTCTTCTAGTCATTCTTGCAGAAGTGCTGGGATTGACTCTAATGGGATATTAGGCTCATTCCTGGATGAGTTATTGGCCAAATCTAAGTGTAATTCTCTATAGAATATACCTACACAAACACACACACATATACCCCTACACACACACACACGAGCATGCACACATCCCACCCATGAGTCAGAGTTGGAGTCAGTACTACCTGAACTACACAGACTCAAAGTAGCCAGGCGTAGTAGCTAGGGGAAAATTAGGGCACAGGTACCAGAAGTGAACCTATATTTTAGTACTTTGATATTAGATTCAACACTGTTACAGCATCAAAGTGATTGAATCTATTAATGGAAAATTTTAAAAGCTGTCTTTGTTCTGTTTGGATTTTTAAAATGCAATATTGCAGCTTTTTTGCTTATTAGAATTTGCCTGGGCTATTTTTTTTATCTTTGATTTATTAGATTTTTTAAAATATTAAAGTTTTAATTCTTGCTCATTGTAATGAAGTGAACAACACAGATAAACAGAAATGTAAAGGTAATATACCAGGCGCAGTAGCTCACGCCTTCAATCCCAGCACTTTGGGAGGCCAAGTTGGACAGATCATGAGGTCAGGAGATTGAGACCATCCTGGCCAACATGGTGAAACCCCATCTCTACTAAAAATACAAAAATTAGCTGGGCGTGGTGATGCGTGCCTGTAATTCCAGCTACTTGGGAGGCTGAGGCAGGAGAATCACTTGAACCCAGCAGGTGGAGGTTGCAGTGAGGTGAAATTGTGCCACTGCACTCCAGCCTGGCTGCAGAGTGAGACTCTGTCTCAAAAAAAAA
>NW_016107538.1:2213009-2225878 GCF_001604975.1 Cebus imitator | reverse complement strand
TTGCCTGAACCCAGGAGGCGGAGGTTGCGGTGAGCCGAGATCGCGCCACTGCACTCTAGCCTGGGTAACAAGAGTGAAACTCCGTCTCAAAAAAAAAAAAAAAAAGACTCTGTCTCAAAGAAGTGTTGCAAATAGCACAAAAAATTTGTATATGTTTCACCCAGATTTTGCAAAAATTTATATTTTACTTTGCTTTATTACTCTTTTTTCAAAACCAGGACATTCACATTGGGATAATATTATAACTTACTGAACTTAATCAGGTTTCCCAGCTGTTTTATTTTCTCTTTTTAAAATTTCTGCTTTTATATTGTAAATATTTCTGTTTTCCTGTGTTTTTTGTTCTAACTTGATTTGTGTGCTCTGTTCATTTATTTGTGTTTTTCAGAAATGTAATGGAAGTGTTTAAAGCTATGAAATTTCCTCTGAGTACAGTTTTAGCCATTTAGCATTTTTTTTCTATTTTATTTCATCATTATTTTCATATTTTGATATATTTTTTCAGTTATCAATTATTCTGTTCTATTTTTGTTTTGGGATATACTGAAATTTACTTTGTTATCTTTTGCAAATGCTACATGAATGTTTAAACAGAAGATGTTTTCTATCCAGTTAGAGCATTTGGTTTATATTTATTTCAGTAACCTTAAAATATTCCTGTTGCCTATGGGTTTACTTAAAGCTGCCGGTTCAATGCAGATATATACCTATCTCCTTATGGTTTTTGTATTTTTTTGTCTTATAGAAGTATAATCTTATTATCTTTTATACATAAATATTTATGAGTTGTATTTCATAAATTGGAGCTGTTTCCAATGTAATGCTTTTTGCCTTGAATTAATTCATGTTTAACTGGTTGCTTTTTGCTGTTTTTTCATTTCATGACTTCTCCATTTACAAGTTCTGTATTGCATTTCATCTAGTGATTGGCTAGATTGACTCTGCAATATTTATTGACTCAGAGAAGCATTATGTAGACATGACCTTTTTTCCCTCTGCTTATATTTTACTTTAATCAAACTGTAATATTGACTCATTGGTTCATATTTTAATACTTTATTCCCCAGAAAAATTGTAGTGTCTCAATGGAGAAACCAGGGTCATCTTCCGGTTCTCATATTGAATCTAGCATAGTGTATCTGGCACATAAATGATAGTGATCCTTTATATAAAATATTCTGAATCTGAACAGCATTAGAATACATGTTGTTTGTCATAGTCAGTTCCCCTGTTAAGTGCATCTCAGGCTTTTGCTCCAGGGCCAGCAGAAATTGGGAGAAGAAAGAGAGGTTACAAGGGAAAAATGTTGAAAAAAATGTTTTATGTCTTAGGAGACAGTGACATTCAAGGATGTGGCCATGGACTTTACACCAGAGGAGTGGGGGAAGCTGGATCCTGCACAAAGGGATGTGATGCTGGAGAACTATAGGAACCTGGTCTCACTATGTAAGAATGGATTCTCATTGTGACTCTGGAATCTGCTTATGGGAACATCATTGGTTTAATGACAGTGAAATAGCTTAACAAAGCCTTCACCTTTGCATTCAGGAGTCAAAAAGTGTTAATTCTTTTTGGCCTATGTTGAAAATCTGTTCCTGCTCTAGATTCTTAATGAAATGTCTATGCTTGTCTTGTATCAGGATTCTTTGGATTTAAGTGACAGAAACTTAACTCACACTCTTAAAGGGGAAAAAAATCTTGATTTTTCAAGGATCCAAATATATTATCAGGAATTTCGTTTATTTCTTAATTGATTTATTTTTGACCAATTGGCTTGGTTTTGCTCTGTATTAGCTTTATTCTTGGACTCCCGACCTCAGGTGATCTGCCCGCCTTAGCCTCCAAAGTGCTTGGATTACAGGCGTGAGCCACCACGCCCGGCCCTGTATTAGCTTTATTCTTAGGATTATCCCATGTGGCAAAGATGACCAGTGGCAGCCCAGGGTTTTGTTATTCTTCCAGTTAGATAGCTAAGCTAAAAAAGAAACTACTTCTGTCCTGGGAGTTTCAGCAAATAAAGTCAGATGCCCATCAGTGAAACAGAGCCAGAAAGATTGAGTACTCTGTGGCCAGTTTTAGATCCTGGGCCTACCAGCATGCCTGCTGGTACACACATGCATGCATATGTTTGTATGATGGGTGGTGGGGACGGTTAGCCCCTCCCAAACCTCATGTAAAAAAATCCCCTAAGAAAGTGACTTCTAGTAACTGAAGAAGGAGGAAAGGGAAAATATTAGAAGATAAAAACTTAAGTTACCAACATTACAATTGTGTGGTGCTGCCACTGAGGTCCCACTTTTTCCTCCTTTCCTGGGGTAAGGACTACTTTTCAACATCTTTCTGAAGTTTCCTCACATAATAAGGAAATAAAGAGAAATTCCTTTCTTTTCTGATGGTTGAAAATATTTGTATTTACAAATCTAGTTGAACTCGTTACCAGGCCCAGACACTTACTGCAGATACTCATTTAGAGGTCCATCCTCCCTTACTTCAGCTTTTCCTGTAATACTTTGTTTTTCTAGATCAAGAGGTTGAGACCATATTCTGGTTTAGATCTTTATAACTGTTACAAATAAGTAAGTCCAGCAGGTCAGGGACCATGAAAGTTGGGCATGGTGGCTCATGCCTGTAATCCCAGAATTTAGGGAGGCAGAGGTGGGAGGATACCTTGAGCCCAGAAGTTCGAGACCTGCGTGGGCACTATAGTTAGTCCCCATTAACTTTAGAAATAAAAAATAAATTTTTATAAATTAAGAAAATAAAGAAAGTTGGAACTCACTAAGGAATATCTAACAATTTGACCTACTGGAAGAAAAATTACACGAATAACTTACTCCTATTACTTTCTTCTTTCTTTTTCTTTTTTTTAATGAATAGGGCTTCCAGTTTCCAAACCTGAGAACTACACCTTGGAGAATGGAAAAGAACCATTGAAGCTTGAGAGAAAAGCCCCTAAAAACAGCTATTCAGGTGAGTCAGATAGATGGGAAGTCTTCAGAAATGATAGCCTAGCAGGACAACAAAGAAATGATACTTTTCAGTGCTTAAGAAAGAATATTAGAAGTGCCTGTGCGCCTTTATTTTTTAATTTTTAAAAAAATTCTCAAGCATTATAAATATATAGGGAAGTCCAAAAAATAAAATAACATTCGTATATCTATCAGTGAGATTAGACACATACTCATATTTTGCTTTGTTTACCTCTTTTCTTTCTCTTTCTTCCTTTCTTTTTCTTAAAATATAAAATTTATAATTATGCAGTGCTTAGCAAAGAATATTAGAAGAGCCTGTGCACCTTTATTTTTTAATTTTTTAAAAATTCTAAAGCGTTTTAAGTATATACAGAAGTCCAGAAAATAACATTCATATATCCGTCACTGAGATTAGTTACATACTCCTATTTTGCTTTGTTTGCCTCTTTTTGTTTCTTTCTTTTCTTATAATATAAAACTCATAATTATACAGTTGTATGAATTTTCACAAATTTAGCACATTCATGTAACTATTGTCCAAATCAAGAAAACAGCCTCACCAGCACCCCTAGAAGAACTCTTATGCCCCCTCTTTCAGCCCCTCCCTCCTCCCAAGAATAACATTATCCTAACTTAGAGCACTAAGTTTTGATGGTTCTTGGACTGTCTATAAATGGAATTGTGTTGCATATACCCTTGTATCTGGCTTCCTTCACTGAGCATCAGCTGTGAGATATATGCATGTTGTTGCATGTCATGGTAGTTTATTCATTTTCATTGTTACATAATCTTTCATTTTGTTAATATACCAGTTTAGTCTCCTGAAGATGAGTATTTGGATAGTTTCCAGTTTTTAGCTGTCTGAATAATGCTGCTGTGTACACTTTTTTAATGCCTTTTGGTGAACAATATATGCATTTCTTTTGGATATATACATACAAGTAGACTTGTTTTATCATAGGATAGATACATATTCACTTTTGGTTGATGTTGCCAAAGAGGTTTCTAGAGCCATTGCACCAGTTACATTCCTAGCAGCAGAGTATGTGCATTCTAGTTGTTCCACATGGTTATCAACACTTAATATTGCCCGTTTTCATTTAACCATCCTTTTGAGGTGTGTAGTATCTTTTATTTTTTAAGAAATGAAAAGTACTGGGCCAGGCGCAGTGGCTCAAGCCTGTAATCCCAGCACTGTGGGAGGCCGAGGCGGGTGGATCACGAGGTCAAGAGATCGAGACCATCCTGGTCAACATGGTGAAACCCCGTCTCTACTAAAAATATAAAAAATCAGCTGGGCATGGTGGTACATGCCTGTAATCCCAGCGACTCAGGAGGCTGAGGCAGGAGAATTGCCTGAACCCGGGAGGCGGAGGTTGCGGTGAGCTGAGATCGTGCCATTGCATTCCAGCCTGGGTAACAAGAGCGAAACTCCGTCTCAAAAAAAAAAAAAAAAAAAAAAAAAGTACTGCATATTCAGTTTAAGCCCTTTTATTTTCGGCCAGGTGCAGTGGCTCACACCTGTAATCCCTGCACTTTGGGAGGCTGAGGTGGGTGGATCACCTGAGGTCAGGAGTTCAAGGCCGGCCTGGCCAGCATGGTGAAACCCCATCTCTACTAAAAATACAAAAAATTAGCTGGGCATGGTGGCGGGCACTTTTAATCCCAGTGCTTGTGAGGCTGAGGCAAGAGAATCTTGAACCCAGGAGGCGGAGGTTGCTGTGAGTCGAGATCGTGCCATTGCACTCCAGCCTGGGCAAAAGAGGGAGACTCTGTCTCAAAAAAGAAAACAACAAAAAAAGAAACCCCTTTTATTCTTTCTCCCCTAGAAGTAACCACTATTTCTTGAAATTGGTGTGAATGATTTCAATGTTTGTGTAGATGTGTGTATACATAGAGACATATATACATATGTATATAAAGCAATATGTATATTTTATTGTTGTACCTTTTCTTATGTAGTCTAATTTTTTTAATGTTCACATTGTATTTTGGTATTAATCTATGTTAATATATATGAATAATGTTTATTCATTTCAACTACTGTGGAGCAATAAGTCCATTGTGTGAATAAACTTAACAGTTTATTTTTTTGCCATTAGTAACAGTTGCAGTAATCATTCTTTTATTGATTCCTAATGTTCATCTTGAGAGCTGGTTTAGGGAAATAACTGGAAGCACAATTAGTAGATCTTAAATCATCACATGTTTAGCTTTACTAGGAGCTGCCAACAGTTGAGTTATCAGACTTGTTAATTTTTGTCAGTCTGATGGATGCAAATTGATGTTTTAAATTTTTCATTTCTCTTGAGTGATAAATACGAGTTTCAGCATTTCATGTGTGTTAGCTATTCAAGTTTCTTCTTTTGAGTTACCTGTTGATACCCTTTGCCTATTTTTTGAGATTGGGCTTTTCTCTTGATTTGGTGGATTCTTCATATATTTTAGGTGCTAATATATGACAGAAGTAGCATTGCAAATCAGTGAGAAGAAATTGGTTCTTCCAACCTTTGGCTTATTTTATTTTCTGGTGTCTTAGGAATATAGATTTTTGATTTTTTTTTAACATTGTTTTTTGTTAATTCTCTACCTACTTTATCCCAGTGTCAGAAAGATAATCTTTATTTTATTCCAAAATGTTCAATTTTGTTTTATGGGTATTTATTTTTGTATATGGTAGAAATAGGAAAACTAATTTTGTCTTTTTCCATGCTTAAAACCAGTAAGTCCAGCATTGTTCATTGAAAAACCTTCTGTTACTGATTTGTAATGCTAGCTTTGGTAAACCAGTTCCCCTGTATACTTGGTTCTATTTCTTGTTCCTCTGGTTTACTTGTCTGTCTATGTCTAATACCATGCTGTTCTAATTACGATACTTAGTAGTATTTATAACTCATAAAGAAAATCCTTCCTGGATATTCTTATTTTTTTTTAAATGTTATACTTTTGAATATTTAAAGAGTTTTAAAATCTTTACCTGTGATTATGAATATGTCCCTTTCTCCTCATAGACCTATCAGTTTCTGTGACTTTCCCACTCACCACCCATCTCCCTTTTATGGGGTATTGCAGTTTTCAAGGTGATCTGTTAAGAGATCCTTATATATGAGGTTTTTACCTTTTGATATGTTACAGATATTTTTTCTAATTTTCGCATTTCAGTTTTGCTATATGTTTTGATTTACAAATTCAATGTTTTACAGTTTTTTTTTCCTGCCTTTTCAGTACTGCTTAAAACATTTTACATTACCCCAAGGTTATGTAAATTCTTTAACTTCTTTTTTTTTTTTAATTACATTTTAGGTTTTGGTATACATGTGAAGAACATGCAAGATTGTTGCATAGGTACACACATGGCAGTGTGATTTGCTGCCTTCCTCCCCATCACCTATATCTGGCATTTCTCCCCATGCTATCTCTCCCCAACTCCCCACCCCCTGCTGTCCCTTCCCTATTTCCCCTCAACAGACCCCAGTGTGTGATGCTCCCCTCCCTGTGTCCATGTGTTCTCATTGTTCAACACCCACCTATGAGTGAGAACCTGTGGTGTTTCATTTTCTATTCTTGTGTCAGTTTGCTGAGAATAATGGTTTCCAGGTTCATCTGTGTCCCAACAAAGGACATGAACTCACTGTTTTTTATGGCTGCATAGTATTCCATGGTGTATATGTGCCACATTTTCCCTGTCCAGTCTATCATCGGTGGGCATTTGGGTTGGTTCTGGGTTTTTGCTGTTGTAAACTGTGCTGCAATGAACATTCGTGTGCGTGTGTCCTTATAGTAGAATGATTTATAATCCTTTGGATATATACCCAGTAATGGGATTGCTGGGTCAAATGGAATTTCTATTTCTAGGTCCTTGAAGAATCACCACACTGTCTTCCACAATGATTGAACTAATTTACACTCCACCAACAGTGTAAAAGTGTTCCTATTTCTCCACATCCTCTCCAGCATCTGTTGTCTCCAGATTTTTTAATAATCGCCATTCTAACTGGCGTATTGTAGTTTTGATTTGCATTTCTGTAATGACCAGTGATGATGAGCATTTTTTCATGTGTTTGTTGGCCTCATGTATGTCTTCTTTTGTAAAGTGTCTGTTCATATCCTTTGCCCACTTTTGAATGAGCTTGTTTGTTTTTTTCTTGAAAATCTGTTTTAGTTCTTCGTAAATTCTGGTTATCAGCCCTTTGTCAGATGGATAGATCGTAAAAATTTTCTCCCATTCTGTTGGTTGCCGATTCACTCTAATGACTGTTTCTTTTGCTGTGTAGAAGCTGTGGAGTTTGATTAGGTCCCATTTGTCTATTTTGGCTTTTGTTGCCAATGCTTTTGGTGTTTTGGTCATGAAGTCCTTGTCTAGGCCTATGTCCTGAATGGTTTTGCCTAGATTTTCTTCTAGGGTTTTTATGGTATTGGGTCTTATGTTTAAGGCTTTAATCCATCTGGAGTTAATTTTAGTGTAAGGTATCAGGAAGGGGTCCAGTTTCTGCTTTCTGCACGTGGCTAATGAGTTTTCCCAACACCATTTATTAAACAGGGAATCCTTTTCCCATTGCTTGTTTTTGTCAGGTTTGTCAAAGATCAGATGGTTGTAGATGTGTGGTGTTGCCTCTGAGGCCTCTGTTCTGTTCCATTGGTCTATATCTCTATTTTGGTACCAGTATCATGCTGTTTTGATTACTGTATCCTTGTAGTATAGTTTGAAGTCCGGTAGTGTGATGCCTCCAGCTTTGTTCTTTTTGCTTAAAATTGACTTGGCTATGTGGGCTCTCTTTTGGTTCCATATGAAGTTTAACGTGGATTTTTCCAGTTCTGTGATGAAGGTCATTGGTAGCTTGATGGGGATAGCATTGAATCTGTAAATTACTTTGGGCAGTATGGCCATTTTCACAATATTGATTCTTCCTAACCATGAGCATGGAATGTTTCTTCATCTGTTTGTGTCCTCTCTTATTTCGTTGAGCAGTGGTTGTAGTTCTCTTTGAAGAGGCCCTTTATGTTCCTTCTTAGTTGTATTCCTAGGTATTTAATTCTCTTTGTAGCAGTTGTGAATGGCAGTTCATTCTTGATTTGGCTCTCTTTAAATCTGTTATTGGTGTATAGGAATGCTTGTGATTTCTGCACATTGATTTTGTATCCTGAGGCTTTGCTGAAGTTGCTTATCAGTTTCAGGAGATTTTGGGCTGACACGATGGGGTCTTCTAAATATACAATCATGTCATCTGCAAATAGAGACAATTTGACTTCCTCCTTTCCTAATTGAATACCTTTTATTTCTTTTTCTTGCCTGATTGCTCTGGCTAGAAATTCCAATACTATATTGAATAGGAGTGGTGAGAGAGGGTATCCCTCTCTAGTGCTAGATTTCAAAGGGAATGCTTCCAGTTTTTGCCGATTCAGTATGATATTGGCTGTGGGTTTGTTGTAAATAGCTTTTATTATTTTGAGATACGTTCTGTCAATACCTAGTTTATTGAGGGTTTTTAGCATAAAGGGCTGTTGAATTTTGTCAAAGGCCTTCTCTGCATCAATTGAGATAATCATGTGGTTTTTGTCTTTGGTTCTGTTTATGTGGTGAATTATGTTTATAGACTTGGGTATGTTGAACCAGACTTGCATCCCCAGGATGAAGCCTACTTGATCATGGTGGATAAGCTTTTTGATATGCTGTTGCAATCGGTTTGCCAGTATTTTATTGAAGATTTTTGCATCTATGTTCATCATGGATATTGGCCTGAAGTTTTCTTTTCTTGCTGAGTCTCTGCTGGGTTTTCGTATCAGGATGATGTTGGTCCCATGAAATGATTTCGGAAGGATTCCCTCCTTTTGGATTGTTTGGAATAGTTTCAGAAGGAATGGTACCAGCTCCTCTTTGTATGTCTGGTAGAATTCGGCCGGGAACCCATCTGGACCTGGGCTTTTTTTGGTTGGTAGGCTATTATTTGCTGCCTCAACTTCTGCCCTTGTTATTGGCCTTTTCAGGGTTTTGACTTCTTTCTAGTTTAGGCTTGGGAGGATACAAGTGTCCAGGAATATCTGTTTGTTCCAGGTTTACTAGTTTATGTGCATAGAGTTGTTTGTAATAATCTCTGATGATGGTTTGTATTTCTGTGGAATCTGTGGTGATATCCCCTTTCTTCTTTTTTATTGCATCTATTTGATGATTCTCTCTTTTCTTTTTTATTAATCTGGCTAGTGGTCTGTCTATTTTGTTGATCTTTTTAAAAAACCAACTCCTGGATTTATTGATTTTTTGAAGTTTTTTTTGTGTCTCTATCTCCTTCAGTTCTGCTCTTAGTTATTTCTTGTCTTCTGCTAGGTTTTGAGTTTTTTTTATCTTGCTCCTCTAGCTCTTTCAATTTTGATGATAGGGTGTCAATTTTAGATCTTTCCTTGCTTCTCATGCGGGCATTTATTACTGTATATTTTCCTCTAGACACTGCTTTAAATGTGTCCCAGAGATTCTGGTAGGTTGTGTCTTCATTCTCGTTGGTTTCGAAAAACATCTTTATTTCTGCTTTCATTTCATTGTTTACCCAGTCAACATTCAAGAGCCAGTTAGTTGTTCAGTTTCCATGAAGCTGTGCAGTTCTGAGTTAGTTTCTGAATTCTGAGTTCTAACTTGATTGCACTGTGGTCTGAGAGACTGTTTGTTATGATTTCCGTTCTTTTGCATTTGCTGAGGAGTGATTTACTTCCAATTATGTGGTCAGTTTTAGAGTAGGTGTGATGTGATGCTGAGAAGAATGTATATTCTGTGGATTTGGGGTGGAGAGTTCTATAAATGTGTATTAGGTTTGCTTGGTCCAGGCTTGAGTTCAAGTCCTGGATATCCTTGTTAATTTTCTGTCTCTTTGATCTGTCTAATATTGACAGTGGGGTGTTAAAGTCTCCCACTATTATTGTGTGGGAGTCTAAGTCTCTTTGTAAGTCATTGAGAACTTGCTTTATATATCTGGGTGCTCCTGTATTGAGTGCATGTATATTTAGGATCGTTAGCTCTTCTCGTTGCATTGATCCTTTTACCATTATGTAATGTCCTTCTTTGTCTCTTTTGATCTTTGTTGCTTTAAGGTCTATTTTATCAGAGATGAGAATTGCAACTCCTGCTTTTTTTTGCTCTCCATTTGCTTGGTAAATCTTCCTCCATCCCTTTATTTTGAGCCTTTGTGTATCCTTGCATGTGAGATGGGTTTCCTGGATACAGTATACCGATGGGTTTTGGCTTTTTATTCAATTTGCCAGTCTGTGTCTTTTGATTGGGGCATTTAGCCCATTTACATTTAGGGTTAATATTATTATGTGTGAATTTGATCCTGCCATTTTGATGCTAGCTGGCTGTTTTGCCTGTTAGTTGATGCAGTTTCTTCATTGTGTCGATGCTCTTTACCATTTCGTATGTTTTTGGAGTGGCTGGTACTGGTTGTTCCTTTCTATGTTTGATGCTTCTTTCAGGAGCTCTTGTAAAGCAGGCTTGGTGGGGATGAAATCTGAGTACTTGCTTGTTCGTAAAGGATTTTATTTCTCCTTCACTTATGAAGCTTAGTTTGACTGGATATGAAATTCTGGGTTGAAAGTTCTTTTCTTTAAGGAAGTTGAATATTGACCCCACTCTCTTCTGGCATGTAGGGTTTCTGCTAAGAGATCTGCTGTGAGTCTGATGGGCATCCCTTTGTGGGTAACCTGACCTTTCTCTCTGGCTGCCCTTAGCATTTTCTCCTTCATTTCAACCCTGGTGAATCTGACGATTGTGTGCCTTGGGATTGCTCTTCTTGAGGAATATCTTTGTGGTGTTCTCTGTATTTCCTGGACTTGAATATTGGCCTGCCTTGCTAGGTTAGGGAAGTTTTCCTGGATAATATCCTGAAGAGTATTTTCCAGCTTGGATTCATTCTCTCCATCATATTCAGGTACACCTATCGAACGTAGATTAGGTCTTTTCACATAGTCCTGTATTTCTTGAAGACTTTGTTCATTCCTTTTTACTCTTTTTTCGTTAATCTTGCCTTCTCGTTTTATTTCATTGAGTTGATATTCGACCTCTGATATCCTTTTTTCTGCTTGGTCAATTCAGCTGTTGAAATTTGTCTATGCTTCGTAAAGTTCTCGTGTTGTGTTTTTCAGCTCCATCAATTCACTTATATGCCTCTCTGAGTTGTTTATTCTCTTTAGCATTTCATCAAATCTTTTTTCAAGGTTCTTAGTTTCTTTGCATTGGGTTAGAACATGTTCTTTTAGCTGAGTGAAGTTTCTTATTACACACCTTCTGAAGCCTGATTGTGTCAATTCATCACACTCATTTTCCATCCAGCCTTGTTCCCTTGATGGTGAGGAGTTGTGATCCCTTGTAGGAGGAGAGGTGTTCTGGTTTCGAGTGTTTTCATCCGTTTTGAGCTGAATTCTTCCCATCTTTGTGGATTTATCCAACTGTCATCTTTGTAGTTGTTGGCTTTCAGATTGGGTCTCTGAGTGGACGTCCAGTTTGTTGATGATTAAATTATTTCTTTCTGTTTCTTAGTTTTCCTTCTGACATTCAGGCCCCTCTGCTGTAGGAATGCTGAGGTCCACTCCAGGCCCTGCTTGCCCGGGATCACCTGCAGCAGCTGTAGAACAGTAAGGGTTGCTGCCAGTTTCTTCTGCTGTCTTTGTCTCAGAAGGATACCCGCCCGATGTCAGTCTGAGCTCTCCTTTATGAGGTGACTCTTTGGATATATGAGGGTCAGGGAGCTGCTTGAGGAGACAGTCTGTCCTTTATAGGAGCTCAAGTGCTGACCTGTGAGCTCCGTTGTTCATTCAGAGCTGCTGGGCAGGTATGTTTAAGTCTGCTGCAACAGAACTCATAAACCCCCCTTTTTTTTTTCCCAGATGCTCTGTCCTGGGGAGTTAGTTAGGGCTTTGTTTATAAGTTTCTGTCATGCTGCTGCCTTTTTTCAGGGCTGCCCTGTCCAGCAGTGAGGCAGCCTAGTCACTGCCTGCCTGCAGAGGCTTTGCTGAGCTGCTGTGGGCTCCGCCCAGCTGCCGTGTGAACTTCCCTGCAGCCCTGTTTATATGGACGTAGTTAGAACTGCCTCAGCAGTGGCGTTCCACCTCTGTAATGGCGGACTCTCTCTGTAATGGTTGGCTGCCTTGGCAATGGCGAGCTGCCTCAGCAATGGTGGACTATCTCCATAGTGGTGGACTGCCTTGGTAATGGCAGACGCCCCTCCCCCACAGAGTTGGACTGTCCCGAGTTCAGCTGTGCTTGCTGTGAAACACTCAACCCAGAGCGTTTCAGTTTGCTGTTTTTTTATTTGGGTGGGACCAGCCGAGCCTGATCACCTGTCTCCCTGCCTCAGACCCCTTTGTTTTTTTTTTTTTGTTTTTTTTTTTTAAGTTGAACAGGCAACTTTGTTTCCCAGGTGTTCCAGTCGCCTGCTGAAGAGGCAACAGCATCTGTGTGATTTCCCGTGCAGCGACCCACTGCACCGGCTGAAACAGCCATGCTGAGATTCATGGCGCTTTTCTGTCCAGGAATCTCCTGGCCTGGCTCCCTATTTCAGTCCCCTTTTTTGTCAGTTGAATGGGCGACTCTGTCTCCCAGGAGCTCCAATCGCCAGCTAAAACGGCACCTGGACCCATGTATTTTGTGCAGAGACCCGTGGTGCTGGGGCACTGGCCGAAACAGCTGCCCTGGCCAAAGCAGCCGCACCGGCCAAAACAGCTGCGCTGGTGACCCATGGGGCTCCTCTGCCTGGGAATCTCTTGGTCTGTAGGCAATAAAAATCTGTTTGTAAATGCGGCATGCACTCACCCTCCAGGCTTTCAATGGGAGCTGCAATCCTGAGCTGCTCCTAATTGGCCATCTTGGATCTCCCGCCAAATTCTTTAAATTCTTTTTTTTTTTTTTTTTTTTTT
>NW_016107538.1:2209074-2212904 GCF_001604975.1 Cebus imitator | reverse complement strand
TACAGGCACGCGCCACCATGCCCAGCTAATTTTTTGTATTTTTAGTAGAGACGGGGTTTCACCATGTTGACCAGGATGGTCTCGATCTCTTGACCTCGTGATCCACCCGCCTTGGCCTCCCTAAATTCTTAATCCATTTGGAATTGCCTCTTACTTCTCTGAGTGTATCTTCTTTGCCTTCTTTTTGAACAATTAAATGTTTAAATTGCTCAAAATTTGATTTTACTTTCCCTTCCTTTTGTATGTGTGGAGTCATAAACTTGAGTACTTACATGGGCCAGAAGGAAATATCAGTGAGTTAAGCAAAAAGGGTGGAAACTGGTGAACTAGAGGAGTAGAGGCCTCAACTGAAAGGAGTAGCCGTTACTCCATTAGCTCTAGCTCAAGGGCTGGCAAGCTTTTTGTGTAAAGGGCTAGGTAGTAAATAATTAGGCTTTGTGGGACATGATCTCTGCAGTCATTCAATCTGCTACAGAAGCATGAAAGCAGCCCTAGACAATATGTGCATGAATGTAATACATGCATGAATGGATATGTCCCAGTAAACATTTATTTAGAAAAGTAGACAGTAGGCTGTAGTTGCCAATCCCTGCTCTAAATGGTTGTTGTCATTCGGTATGCTTCCAGTTTCTTTCAAAAGAGAAACCCCAAATTTTCATTTATCTGTAATCATTCTATTTTTAAACATGGGTAACTAATTTTAAAAGTTTGCATAAAGAGTGTGGGCCAAAGAAAACATGTCAAAGGTCAGATTTGGCCAACTGATCAACTGTTTGCAGCCTTTACTTACTCCTTCATTAGTCTCATCCTTCCCACAACCAATTACCTTCTTTCAAAATGAGTCCCAAATACAACATGTTTAAAACTGAATGTCTAAAATAAGTCTAAATTTTCCATTCCCCCCCATCAGGATCCTTTTCCAATAATTGTTTTAATGGTACTTATTGTCATCAAATTGTACATGCCAGTCTCCCCCTCTCTTCTTTATCCAATTCATCACTGTATTTACTTAATTATATTCTAAGTCTTTCTTCACTGTTAATTTCCCTTTATATATTTTTTGTTTGCCTGGAATACTGTGATACTCTTTCTGATTCCACCTTTGCCCTCGATACTTCATTCTCAACATCATAGTGAGAGTGATATTTTCATAATCAAATCTGATCGTGTCATCACTCTGTTTGAAACATGTTCAGTGGCTTCTCACTGCCTTTAGGGTAACAGATAAAACCCTGGAGATCTACAGAATCTTGTGAAATCTGGCTTTTACTCATTATCGCAGCCTCATTTCACAGCTAACTATTCTTCCATCTCTGTGCTCTAGTGTAGCAATTCTGAATGCTTTGGCATTAAAGGACCTACTGTAACTAAAAATTGTTAAAGACCCTAAAGGTGTTTCATTTATGTGGGTTGTGTCTACCAATAGTTATTATACTACAAGTTAAAACTGAGAAAAATTTTAAGTTACTAACTAATTCATCTACAAATAATTGACCAAGTGTGGTGGTCCACACTTGTAAACCCAGTGCTTTGGGATGCCAAGGTGGGTGGGTCAGTTGTCCAGGAGTTAGAGACCAGCCTGAGCAATACAGTGATACCCATCTCTTAAAAGAAAAATAGAAATAAACAGTTAAAACCTGTTACATGTTACCACAGTATAATTTTTATTTTTAAAAACCCAGCTATTTTATTTAACAAAAAAACAATTTTATTAAGAAATATGGAATTGTTTTATACTTTTGCCAATCTGTTTAATCTCATAAATAGAAAATAACTATATTCTCACAACTGCTTCTGAATGCAGCTTGATATGATATGTTGTTCTGGTTGACATGTATGAAGAAAATCCAGCATCGTACAGATATAAGTTGGAAAAGGAAGGAGTATTTTATATTCTTTTCAGGTCATTATAGCTATTCTTTGAAACAGCTCGAAAACTGAACAAGTGGTACTTTCTGAAAGACTAGGTACAATGTGGAATCTGAACCCACATCCATGAATTTTTCATATATTAAAATCTGTCAATCTTTTGGACAGTATTGGTTCACTAAGTTATGCGGATCTATATTGACACTTTACATTGTGCAATATTTTAAAATATTATAACTTTTGGTATCATAACTGACCTTATCAGAAGTTTTAGGAAGCCATCAAGCTTTTGGTGGTAGATAAAAGTTTTCCACAACTCATAATTTCTGCCTAAAACTGTCTGCCAAATACTCAAGTTAGATAACATAGTTTGCCATTCAGTCATTCTTTCAGGGAAAATGGTGGTCTCTGAAACAAGTGGTAGGTTCAGCTCAAAACTCAAATGATTACATGGTGGTTTTCCTCAAGATGACTATTGTTCTTTGGTATAAACAGAATTGTCTTATAAATATTTCCTATTTCATTAACCCTGAATATTAAAAAGGCATTTTGGCCGGGCATGGTGGCTCATACCTGTAATCCTAGCACTTGGGAGGCTAAGGTGGGCGGATTGTAAGGTCAGGATTTCGAGACCAGCCTGGCCAACATTGTGAAACCCCGTCTCTATTAAAAATACAAAAATTAGCTGGGTGTGGTGGCACATGCCTGTAGTCTCAGCTAGTCGGAAGGCTGAGGCAGGAGAATCGCTTGAACTCGGGAGGTGGAGGTTGCAGTGAGCCAAGATTGTGCCACTGTACTCCAGCCTGGGTGACAGAGTGAGACTCTGTCTCAAAAGAAAAAAAATGGCATTTCAAGGGTTGAAATTCAATGAAATTAATAATGTTTTTGCTTCCTTAGACATTGTAAAATAAAACTGGCTTTTTTTTTTTTTAAGCCAAGAGTACACGATGGGGAAGAATACAATGACTGCTAGTAAGTTTAGTATCATTGTCTTGATTTGTACTAAGTTGTTAGCAATTTTACCATTACTTTTACAACATCATTGAAAATGTTGAGACAATGAAAAAGGCAAGTAACATCTAAATGTTATTTTGAAAGGAGTTTACAACTTACAGTTTCCCAGGGGTTCATAGACCGTGCTTGAAGATCTTTACCTCTACTTACCTATACAAGCCTTATATCAATTTATGTTTTATTTATTTAACAAACACTTATGTAGCACTTATGCTATGTCAGAGTTTTAAGTGCTTCATAAATATTTGCATTTAATGCTCATTAATGTAGGTATTGCTAGCATTCTTTGTGAGATGGGTACTGTCATTGCCCCCTCTTACATGTAAGGTAACTGAAGTAGAGAGGTTAAATAACTCACCCAGTATTACACAGATAGTAAGTGGCAGAACTGCAATTCACATTTTGCTTGTGAATGTTAGATTGAATTCTTTCTTCCTCTATGTGCATAGTGACTGTTTTTCCCCAGTGACTAGTTCGGAGCCTAATACATGGAAGATATTCTATAAATAATTGTTGAATAAAATGAATAGAAGATAAATTGATGAATGAATTAATTTATTTGAGTGTATGAAATGAGTGACTCATCTAACTTAATTTTCTTCTAATAGTTAATCAGTTGCCGTGGCATCACTGGAGAAACAAATCTGTTTTGTTCACTGACTGAAATATCTCCATCATATTATCTTTTATTATTATATATACTTTATTTCTGTATTTGCTCTTCTATTTTACTCCTCTGTTTATTTCTTTGAACTACACTGTTTAAAATATTTTATCTCAGCTGGGCACAGTGGCTCACACCTTTAATCCCAGCACTTTGGGAAGGCCAGGTGGGCAGATCACTTGAGGTCTGGAGTTTGAAACCACCCTGACTAAAATGGAGAAAGCCTGTCTCTCCTAAAAATATAAAATTAGCTGGGCATGGTGGCACATACTTGTAATCCCAG
>NW_016107538.1:2198570-2209059 GCF_001604975.1 Cebus imitator | reverse complement strand
CACTTGAACCCAGGAGGTGGAGGTTACAGTGAGCCAAAATCACACCATTGCACTCCAGCCTGGGCAACAAGAATGAAACTCTGTCTCAGAAAAAAAAATAATAATTTCTATAAATCAGCTTTATATTTGATATAAAAATTCTACTATATTTATATTAGATATATTTAGAGAGATTAAATTCCCATTTCTGCCTTCTCTCCCCTGTTCTGATGTTTTTCCTATAGATACAAATTTTTACTAGTTTTCCATTTATCCTTTTTTGGTTTTGTGTTTGAAAATGTAACAAAATAGTGTATGTATTTGTACCCCCTTTTTTCTTTACAAAAACGTAGCAAACTGTTTATGCTTATTTATATCTTGCTTTTTCTACTTAAGCTAATATATCCTGGTGGACACTTTATAACAATATATAAAAATCTTTGTCATTTTTTAAGGAGTTGCAAGTACTCCATTGTATATATCTACTATATGTTCAATCATTCCTGTATAGTAAGATACGTGAGATGTTATCAGTCTTTTGCTACCTCAATTAGTGCTTCAATGAATAGCCTTGTGCATATATCATTTCATATATTTGTCATTATGCCTTTAGGAGATCATAGGAGGTTTTTGATCAGGGAAATGTTACAAAAGCATTGTTAAGAAGATTAAACTGGCAATGGAATATGTATTTGGATGTGAGTAGGATTGGAATATTGAAAATTTAGAAGCCATAACTGTACTCTACACTGAGATGGTTCTGTGCCTAGAAATTTATTACAACAAGTATGTATGCTATAAAATGTTGTTTTTCCCCCATCCTGATCTGGGTACTCATTGCCTGCTCATCCATGGATATATTGCTTTATCTTTATTGGCATCTCTGCCCTTACATTTCTTGTCATCTTTCCCATCTTCTGACTCCTGGATAGGATGTACTCATTTTCTCTGCATATTCTGAGCATTTGTTTCCCTCCATTTGTTTCTCTTTGCAAATCATCTAAGAGTCAAATCCACTTGTTCCTTGAAGGCATGCTTTTCACTTTCATTAACTCTTACCTATTACAGAACTGCCTTTTTGTTGAGCACAGAAAACGAAGGAAATTTGCATTTCCAATGTCTTTCAGACATGAAGACTAGACCAGAGAGCAAGGATTCAACTTCAGTGCAAGATTTTTCTAAAGCAGAATCATGCAAAGTTGCAATAATAGACAGACTGACAAGAAATAGTGTCTGTGACTCCAACTTGGAAGCAGCTCTTGAATGTGAAAATTGGTTAGAGAATCAGCAAGGAGATGGGGAGAGACATTTGAGAGAAATGTTCACTCACATGCATTCACTCTCTGAGGAAGCAGACCATGAGCATGATGTGTATTGGAAAAGCTTCAATCAGAAGTCTGTCCTTATCACTGAAGACAGAGTTCCCAAAGGATCTTATGCCTTCCATACACTTGAAAAAAGATTGAAACAAAAATCAAACTTAATGAAAAAGCAGAGAACTTATAAAGAGAAAAAACCTCATAAATGTAATGATTGTGGTGAACTCTTCACCTACCATTCAGTGCTTATTCGACACCAGAGAGTCCATACTGGAGAGAAACCCTATACCTGCAATGAATGTGGGAAATCTTTTAGCCACAGAGCTAATTTAACTAAACACCAGAGAACTCATACTAGAATTCTCTTTGAATGCAGTGAATGCAAGAAAACCTTTACAGAAAGCTCATCCCTTGCAACACATCAGAGAATTCACATTGGAGAGAGACCTTATGAATGCAATGAATGTGGGAAAGGTTTTAATCGAAGTACACATCTTGTGCAGCATCAGTTGATTCATACTGGAGTGAAGCCTTATGAATGTAATGAATGTGATAAAGCTTTTATTCATTCATCAGCACTCATTAAACATCAAAGAACTCATACTGGAGAGAAACCTTATAAATGTCAAGAATGTGGGAAAGCCTTTAGCCATTGCTCATCCCTAACTAAGCATCAGAGGGTTCATACTGGAGAAAAGCCATATGAATGCAGCGAATGTGGGAAAACATTTAGTCAGAGCACACATCTTGTTCAACATCAGAGAATTCATACTGGAGAGAAACCCTATGAGTGTAATGAATGTGGGAAAACCTTCAGCCGGAGCTCAAATTTTGCTAAACATCAAAGAATTCATATTGGAAAGAAACCATACAAATGTAGTGAGTGTGGAAAAGCCTTCATTCATTCATCAGCTCTTATTCAACATCAGAGAACTCACACCGGAGAGAAACCCTTTAGATGTATTGAGTGTGGGAAAAGCTTTAAGTGCAGTTCATCTCTCATCAGACATCAAAGAGTTCACACTGAAGAGAAGCCCTAAAAAATTACTGAATGTAAAAAAATGTAAGTTGGTTTTATCACTATGTTAAATACTTGAGTGTTTAGGTGGAAGACCCATCCATAATATGCATGTGAGGACCAATTCTCTGCATCTAATTTCATTTATAATACATAGTTTTGAGCCATAGACAGGTTCCTTATGTACATTATTTGATAATTATAAAATCTAGCCAGCAATTTCAAAATTTTAATCTCCAACCTCTCAAATAGCTATTTGTGGAAATTCAAGAAGTCCCTGAGAGTGGGTAGCAGTACAAACATTGTAAATTCTAGTTTTCTCCACTCTGGGTTATGCCAGAGCTTTGTTGTAGCCTCTCGCTTTGTAAGGAAATTCTTATTGGGTAGATTAGGCTGAGGGCTTATATCCTCATCAGGAAGACACAGTGTTGTTATTTATTACTCCGTGAGTCCCAAGTAGAGATCTAGATATACATATGGTGTAATTCCTCCAGACTGTCATTTCTTTTATATTAGCCATAAAAAACCAAAAAGGCAGGGTTGAAAGTCATTAGGATTCCCTTCCTCCCCCAACAAGTTGCTGTCCAATTTGATGACCATAACTAGGATGTATAACATTTACAGATGATTCTAAGTTATGTTCACATGGATTATGTTCATCATTGATTTATATCATTGTTATCCCTCTACTGTGGTAACCTTCTTTGATTTTCCGTTTCCCTTGGAGTTGATGTGAAGTAATGAATGAGTCAAAATCTTAACGGTGGTTGTTGATCAAGTTATTATTTTCTTATCCTTGGCAGTGAATGAATCCTTGGTTTTCTATAATCAAAGTGTCAGGGAGACTTCATTTCTCTATTTCTGTAAGCTGTGTTGTGTCCTTTTGAGAAAAAGCTCCAGGGATATTGAGGGTCTGAAAAGTTGATAGGTTCAGTGTGTTATTATATTTAGGGTCCCAGTAAAGAAGAACTGAAGCAACTGTGAGACACCAGGGCATACTTCCCTGTATGAGTGGAAAACAGGTACAGAAAATAGTTCACAGGATAGTCCTCAATTGACTTGCTTGAGGATAAGCAGCTTCCCTTTATGAAGAAGTTGCCATTTCTCTGGACTTAATATTTACCTGCTTTTTGTTGTTGTTGTCTTTATTAGTTCAGTCTCACACTGCTATAAAGAAATGCTTGAGACTGGGTAATTTATAAAGAAAAAATGTTTAATTAGCTAATGGTTCCATGGGCTGTACAGGAGGTATGACTGGGGAGGCCTCAGGAAGCATTTACTCATGGCAAAAGGCAGAGCCAGAGCAAGTATCTTCACAGGGATGGAGCAGGAGGAAGAGAGAGAGGGAAGGTGCTACACACTTTTTAACTAAATCTCATGAGACCTCTATATCATGAGACAGCACTAGGGGGAATGGTGCTAAGATTCTTGAGAAACTACCTGTATGATCCAGTCACCTTGCACCAGGCCCCACCTCCAATGCTGGGGATTACAATTCAACATGAGATTTGGGTGGGGACACAGATCTAAACCATATCATTGTCATTCTCTATATGTTGGTTGGTCTTTATCCGAGACCCCTGAAGAAGGTAGACAAATCATGAAACCACAGTGACATAGTAGCATAAGTTACATTGGTGACCAAAGACTGGTGAGGAATTGGAAACAATGCAAAAGGTCAAATAAATATTTAGCAAAACACTATACAAATGTCAATGTTTTCTTATTCTATAAAATAATACATGTTTTGTGAAAAGAAAACTATGAAAAGTGGTAGCAAAAATGTAATTAATCTTCGCTCCTAAATCCTGTCCTTCAAGATCAGTCTGTACCCCTGCCCCTTCAACATTATCTCTGTTAAGACTTCTTGTAATTCCCTCTCAGTAGACCTTAGTTTTGTGATTGGGGAAAATGAGGGAAGTAGAGTTTAAAGAAGTGCTAGTGGAGAGCATGATCATTAAGGATGAATGGATTATAGATCCAGCAGTGATGGAAATCACAGGAGACAAGAGTGAAAGGACTCTTCACAAAAGGATTTTTAAATGAACAAAAAACACATTGAAGGGGGTTGTGGTGGGTGGGAAGGCTTAGGGTCTGAGAGGTCAGAGTAGGAGAATGATTGGTTCAAGAAAATACAGGGAACTGGGCACGGTGGCTCACGCCTGTAATCCCAGCACTTTGGGAGGCTGAGGCAGGTACATCACCTGAGGTCAGGAATTCGAGACCAGCCTGACCAATATGTTGAAACCCCGTCTCTACTAAAAATACAAAAATTAGTCAGACATGGTGGCATGCACCTTTGGTCCCAGCAACTTCGGAGGCTGAGACAGGAGAATTGCTTGAACCCAGGAGACAGATTGCAGTGAGCTGAGATCATGCCATTGCACTCCAGCCTGGCTGACAGAGCAAGACTGTTACCAAAAAAAAAAAAAAAAAAATGCAAGAAAAGGAACTCACCTCTTTTATCACAATAACTTAGTCTTCAATACTAATGGTTTAGAACAGGAATTGACAATCTGTGGCATGGACTCATGGGCCAACTCTGGCCAACCACCTATTTCTCAGAACATTCTATTGGAATTCAGTCACACTCACTCATTTACATGTTGTCTTTGACTGCTTTTGTGTCCTATGGCAGAATTGAGTAGCTACAGCAGAGATAGTGCCTTTGGGCTTTAATATCACAAAAAGGGCAGCTTATAAACAACAGAAAATTACTTCTGACAGTTTTGGAGGCTGGGAATTCCAAGATCAAGGTGCCAACAGATTTAGGGTCTAGTGAAGGTCTGCTTCTTGGTTAAATTACCTTTCACTGTGTCTTCTCATGGTAGAAGGGGAGAGCTCTGGTATCTTCAGCCCCTTATAAGGGCACTAATCCCATTCATGAGAGCTCTACCCTTATGACCTAATCACCTCCAAAAGGCCACAATTCCTAATATCATCATAGAATTAAGTTTCACCATATAACTTTGGTAGAGATATAGCCCATCATAGGTTGTATGTCTCCAAAAGCCTGAAATACTTACTATTTCGCTGTTTACAGAAAATATTTGCTGACCTCTGTTCTAGAGCATTCATCAAGAAGTGGGATAGAAGATTTAAACCACTCAGAGAAATTAGGTGGAATGGAAAAATTGAACTTATCAAGAGATAATTGGGGTCAGAAAAATAAAAGAGATGGGAAATGACGCATCAAAATACTCCTTATTCTAGGATGTTACTATGTATTGTCAAGAGAATTCAAGTTATTGAAATTTGCCAAATTCTTGAGTGAAAAGAAATTTATTTGGGGACCAAAATTTGACTAAGGAAAGAAGACCAACATGGGCTTTCCAGAGTTGAGTATGAATTCTGCCACTCCCACTAGGCAGTCATGTGACTTTGAAAAACTCCCTACTCTGAGTCTCAGTTTCTTTATCTGTATTAGGTTTCAACAAAGGGAATATATCATTGACCGCTCATAAGGTTGTCATAAGGATTAAAGGAACTGGCAGACAATAAATAAGAGTCCCCTACTCCTACTTGGTGCTCTCTTTCTCGCTCCCTGTCTCCATAGAGAAGTGGCTGAGCATGCATCAGTAGAAGTACTTAAGGGTGGGTGTGTTTTCCACATCTTTTGTTTATCCATGAAGAACTGTGATCATCCTGTTCTCTCTGGCTTATCGTAAAGATGAGATTTTACTTCTTTCTGCTCTTGGGTCCATCTGGTGCTGTTCTCTGCACAGCCTCCTTCAGACCTTCCAGAACCTTTTTTTTTCCTACTGAGTATCACTTAACCAGTAGCTACCTGGGATGGTTCCAGAGGCTGAAGTTTGCAGTTGAATAGCATTTTAAATAGTGTTAAAGGGCTTGGGATTTCTGGCCCTTTGCATGTCAGTATTTGTCTTTTTTATGCCTGATGTTTAACCTGCCACATGTTTGTACTGCAACACGAATCGTCGACATTTTAATGTTACGCATTTCAAATGTTTTTTATTATCTATGAACTAAATATGCTCTTATTGGCTCACTTGTCAATAAAGATGTTTGCATATGTATTCTCTGAAACTTTTGTTAATTGCTTTTAAATTTTTCTTTTTTAAGCATATTTTAAAATCAACCTAAAATGTAATAAAGCACCAACCATAAAATATCTCCATATCATTCAGGATACCAATCCCATTTCTAGTTGTTTATCTGGCTTCACAACTTCTGGAAAGATGGGATGGGAGATACCCTCAGCAGCCCGAGTATCTGCAAGAAGGTTAAGCAGTAGAGGAAGGTAGTGTCTAATAAGTAGTGCTGAGTTCCCAGGCCAGGTATAGGCACCACTCAGTAGGGCTAATTGAAGGGGAAGGGAGGAACGAAATTTGTATAAAAAGCACACTTAAAATTAGGCAAAATGGGCCAGTGCAGTAGCTCATGCCTGCAATCCCAGCACTTTGGGAGGACGAGGTGGGCGGATCACCTTAGGGCGGGAAGACCAGCCTGACCAACATGGAGAAAACCTGTCTCTACTAAAAATACAAAGTCAGCTGGGCATGGTGGCACATGCCTATAATTCCACCTACTTGGGAGGCTGAGGCAGGAGAATGGCTTGAACCTGGGAAGTGGAGGTTTCAGTGAGCTGAGATCATGCACTCCAGCCTAGGCAACAAGAGCGAAACTCTGTCTCAAAAAAAAAAAAACTACTTTTTGCCTTAAATATTAGGCAAAATGTGGTAAAAATCTGATTTTGTATAAGTTTTTAATTCTATCTGGTTTGGGGGGAAAAATGTAATATCACCCAAAATATAAAAATGATAATGTAAGAATACTAAACATCATTCAAATTGATTAACAGTTAACTAGATCAGTTATCTATTAAAAGTCTCTCAATTTTCATTTTCTTAGATGTGTTCTCACTTTTAAAAATATGTGTTTATTAGAAGATGACACAGGTTGGAAGATTGCTTTCTTCCCTTCCTTGCATAATTCTTTCTAGACCCCAACTAGGCAGTCTTGGGACCCAGAGCCATATGAGCTGTCCCTCTCCATAAGTTTACTGACAAGGCAGAAGGGAATTCCCTTCTGTATTCTGTAGTAATATACAGTATTCTGAAGCAACATACAGGGGAATACCCTTCTGCCTTGTCAATAAAACTTATGGAGAGGGACATTATATGTATTTTATATATATAATATATGAATATGTAATATATTTATATGAATATATTCATATATATATATACATACATATATATAATGAAAAGCATAACAGCACAAAGCACAAAACCATGTTCTGATGAGACAATCTCTACTGTTTGAGTAGATTACACAGAAGGTAAAGAATGATCTTTCCCTTTCTCTTGTTGAACAAACTCACTTAAGAGAACCAAAGTTTAATATTTTTAAATATAATATTTTGTATTAAAGATTTCACAAAGATTTTAATGAATAAACCCATCAAAATCAAGCCAACTTTTGTCAGAATTTTAACACATTTTATTTCTTCATTCTGGTATTCATAGCACAAGTTTACTTTCACCCAAACCTTCTAAAACGTACAGCATCTTCTCCAGTTTTGTCCTTTACTATTTTTCATATTCTGAAACAAGCACACATTTCGCTCTAAGAGAAAAAATAGTCCTGTTTTCTTTTGATAAAAACATCACATTTTCTTGTATACATGTTTGGGGATCCCCAAGACTGCCCCCAGTTTCAATGATTCACTAGAAAGATTCACAGGACTCAGCATATTGTCATTCTCTTGGCTGTGGTTTACCACAGTGAAAGGACGCACAGCAAAATCAGTAAAGAGAAAAGGCTCCTGGGGCAAGGTCTGGAGGAAACAAGGCACAAACTTGCACAAGTCCTCTCCCAGTGAAGTCACACAAGACTTGCTGTGTTCCCCCAGCAACGAGTTGTGACAGCATGTGTGAAATGTGGTCTATCAGGGACGCTCAGTAGAACCTCAAAACCCAAGGTTTTTTTACTGGGTGCTAGTCACATAGGCACTCTCTGTCTAGCATGTACCAAAATGCCAGACTTCCAGAAGGAAAGCAGGTGTTCAACATAAACTGCATTGTTTTTACAGGCAGTTTTTACACTCATCAACTCTGGGATTAGTGGGAACGATCCCAAAGTTACAGTTCTCAGATGCCAGCCAGTGGCCAACCTTGTAAGCAAGTCTTTCTAAAGATAGCAGGCTCGGGCTTGCTATGTTAACTTTTCTGCACAGTTTTGTATTTTCATACAGCCTCACAGCCACTCATATTAATCACAAATTTGCTAACCAAAGAAATTAACTGGGATCTAGATAATCAGAACTCTCTACTGTAGACAGGCAACTTAGCAAATGAGCAAAACTCACAGACATAAAATAACCTCCTGCAGCCACACATCCCTTTTACACCTTAGCACGCACATTTCCTAGCTCAGTCTAGGAGAATGGCTTGAACCAAAAGCAGTAACACCTCAGTTTCAATGAACTCAGATCTTGGTTTCTGGTATCACTTTCTACTAAAAGGAACCAAGGCTCCTCAGAAAAGTGGCTGGTTCCAGGTCTGAGGAATAGAAACTCCAAGAAGATCCTGGAACATCTTATTTCAGGGAAAAAAAAAAAAAAAAAAAAAAAAAAAAGTAGTACTCAAAAAAATGAGGGTAGGTCACAAAGACACAGAAAGAACAATTTGAACAGCAAAGCAAAACGAAGACGAATTGCAAGCCATTGAAAAAGTAGTTCATGGGTTCACATTGATAATAAGTAAATAAATGAGCATTAACAGAGGACCCTTGCTTACAGCAAAATACCTGATGCCAACTTGTAAAGGCAAAGGAAATTTGGGAGCTGGAAAATTATCATTTTGTAGCCATAACACTAAAGACTGATTCAAGCAAGAATCATCAATGGACGCTAAATCTAAGGGGAAATTTTGATGAGGAACAGGGTATTTGATTAGAATTCAAGTATCTTTTCCAGAGATTGCTTGTCACGATCAGCAGTTGCAAGGCAAAAAATAATTATATGGTGGAAGAACTGGGAAATACTTTGAATACGTGATCAAAATGAATATAATCAGTAAGCAGCACATGGACATTTTGTGCCTCAGATGTTATACCACGAGAAAGACACAACATAATGTGTGTATTATTCTGGCTGGGAATGCATAACTGGAATCTAATCAGGAGGAAATATTTGACACACCCCAAAATGAGGACTATTAAAAGGACTGCATTCTTCAAAAATGTCACAAAAGACAAGGAAAAGCTGAATAACTGTTCCAAATTAAAAGAGACTAAAGAATCATGACAAGCAAACACAATACAGGATCTTTGACTAGGTCTTGTGTGAGAGAAAGTCCCCCAAAGACATTGGTTTAGTTTTTCAAAACTGGAATACAAGCAGTAAGAGTAGATAAAAGTATTGTATTGATGTTAAATTTACTGCAGTTGTTAACTATATTATGGTTATATAAAGTATTAATAATATGCTTATTGTTGGGAAATGCATATTGAAGTATTTAAAGGTAAGGAAGAGTAATGTGGGCTGGGTGCATTGGCTCACACCTCTAATCCCAGAGCTTTGGGAGGCCAAGGCAGGCGGATCACCTGAGGTCGGGAGTTCAAGACCAGCCTGACTAACGTGGAGAAACACCGCCTCTACTAAAAATACAAAATTAGCCAGGCATAGTGGCGCTTGCCTCTAATCCCAGCTACTCTCGAGGCTGAGGCAGGAGAATCGCTTGAACCTGGGAGGTGGAGGTTGCTGTGAGCCAAGATCGCATCATTGCACTTCAGATTGGGCAATAAGATTGAAACTCTGCCTCAAAAAAAAAAAAATTGTTATGTATGACAATTACCCTCATTTAAATGAGTCAAGAAAAATTGTGTATAGAAAAAGCAAATGATAAAATAAGCAGGATTAAATGTTAACAGAGTGTCAATCTGAGCAAGAGGAACCTGGCTAACCTTTGTAGTTCTGTTGCATCCTTTGTGTAAGTTTCAGGTTTCTTTCAAATTGAAAAAATAATAATAACACACATATTGACCCAAAGTTAGACCCATTCTCTAACATAAAAATACAAGACAAAAGTATATATAATACAATTATGTTAAAAGACTATTTTTTTCTATCTTACCTAAAACGTATCACCAACGATTGATTAGCCATTAATAAGCTCTTTCTATTTTTTTTTTTTTTTTTTTTTTTTTT
>NW_016107538.1:2188845-2197555 GCF_001604975.1 Cebus imitator | reverse complement strand
TGTTGACCAGGATGGTCTCGATCTCTTGACCTTGTGATCCACCCGCCTCGGCCTCCCAAAGTGCTGGGATTACAGGCTTGAGCCACCGCGCCCGGCTCTTTTTTTTTTTTTGAGACGGAGTTTCGCTCTGACATTCTCAAGTCAGACTAGAGACGCTGAGCCTGTGCAGTGATTATATGGTGGCACAAGGGAGTCAACAGCTGTGAACACTGCTGCCTCTTCCTGATGTCATCACTGCAGTGCAGGCAGTTTGCACACCGAGCCTGGCCCAACATCGCCCCGAGTGCCACGGTCTGCTATGCCAATGTGCCACCTGGAGGCTTCAAGGCCCTGCCTGCCACACCATCCCCCTCCTGGAAGCTCCATCCTGCAGCCTAGCCACTGCCACAGCCACAGCAGGCACCACTGCCAAGCACCTTCCAGCTGGGCTTCCCAGAGGGCAGAGGTGCCTCAGCAGCTCAGACTGGGAAGGTAGTTTCATCCACATTTCCATTGTTTCCACCAAAGAGATTCCCTACAGAGGATGCTCTTGATCAAAGGTGGGCAAAATGGCATGCCAGGTGAATGGAGTCAGCCCCTTTCCCTGGCCACCACATTAGGTTGGGGACAAGTGGCCATCAGGCAGGCTTGGGACATGAGAGGCTCAGCATGCTGCATGTGGCCTGACCAAGACTGACCAGGCCAACACCACTGCCAAGCGCCCCATCTGCTGATGAGAGACTTGCTGTCGATCCCTGGGCTGGCACTATTTCTCAGGAGGACTGGCTGGCCGCCTGTGGGTAGGATGCCACACTGTGGAGGGAGCTGAGATCAGCCTTCACTTCAGGGAGCCCCTATCTGGATATAGACTTGCCTTGCTCGTCCTTCCTGTCACCATGACGGCAGCCTACATCGCATTGCTTTTGACCAGGTCATTTCATTCACAGCGAGGGACATGCAGCAGTAACCCCAGACCAAGGAACTAACTGTTCTCACTACATCACCCACTGCCTGGAAGCCACTGGGCTTAGAATCACTCAGTTATGCTGAATTTTATCCTTTCTATTGGAAACCAGCAGATGGCGCTGACTCCCTCACAGCCAGAAGGTACAGGTCTGAGAGTCAAGGTGTGAAAGCAGACAGTGTTCAGTATTGCACGTCATCTCTCAGTCATAGAGTTTTCTATTCCTGTCCTGGAGAAATGGAGCTTTGCTGGTTGGAAGGTCTTAGGACCCAGGCAGAGTGAAGCTTCCCCCAGGGGAACACAACAATGTTTCTATTTAATGTGAAGAGACTGGACTAAGTCTCAAACCGGGGGCACTCTCTGTTCTTGGTGTTTCCATGTAAAGAAAGTCAAATAACTTGCCACAAAGGTTTGCCACAGAGGCATCTGAAAAAACAGGGGGCAGAACTATTCAGAACTCAGAGGCTTCAGAGTTGAAGACACCAAGAAGGAGAATCCTGACCCATTGAGGGCAGGGGAAGTATGGGGGCGGCTGGGAGAGGACATCATAGAGGTCCACCCTGGCCTTGTGATCTGTCACAGAACCGTGCACTAGAACAGCTGTGCACATTTTCTCTCCACTGATTATAGTATGTCTTTCCATTAGCGACCCTCCAATCACTAAGGGAGCTTGCTACAAAACACACATTGCTATACCACAGCCTGGGTTTTGCAATCCAAGCCTGGCAAGGATTCCTTCATGTCACGGGCCTCAAGTGACTTTCATGCACACTCAAATCAGAAGGCTATCCTGAATCCTGGATGTCACCTTTATGCCCAGAAAGGGAGAAATGGGGTCAACCAGCAGCAGGCCAGTCACGGAAAGGGATCAAATGTGAGTGCATGGCCTTCCTGACACCCAGGCAAGACTTTGGGCACAAAGCCCAGCTGCCGCTCTGGCCACTGACTCGGACCAGGGACGCCCCCACGCAGGCCGGTCTGCCCTGCCTGCTCTTCTCCCTCCTACCACCCTCTCTTCGGCTGATTGTGTTAGGAAGGGAGAACCTGCCGGTTTTCAGAAGAAAATGTAGCTTTGTTATGACATAGGAAAGACTGCAAGTTATTAGGAGAGGAGGAGGAGTCAAACAGCTCCCGAAAATCAGAGGGAAAAGGAAGGTGTAAATATGTTGGTAATAAAATCTCCAACTACAGCACAGTCACTGGAACGTTTTTGTTACAATTTTTGTTTTCAAGGACATAGTAAATAAAACAGTCACTTGAACTGCCAAAAGAACCCCCATTTTACACAATGAAAAGGATACACACTAAGCCAGAATACAACAGCACTCAGGTCTATATGTTTTAGTGGTGCTAGTGCAGGAGGAAATGTCCAGGGAGGTTGCAGTGCCCACCAGGGAGCCCAGACCCATGGAGGAGCCTGGGGCTGGAGGGAAGCCGCAAACCACTCAGCCCAAAGCACTTCCTTCAGGCATCTGAAGGGGGAAAGCCTAGGTCTCCGAAATTGCAGGTGATTTTTAATACACTGGTGTGAACGAGTCTGGGGTTCCCTAAGTGATCACTTAGTGGTCAGATGCACTTTGAAACAATCAACATCTACACAGGAAGTTACTAGGAAACAGGAAAAATATTTTCCTGAATTTCACAGCAGATTAGGAGCTAAAGGAAGAGATTCCCAAGCCCATTATGGAATTGTTTGTTCTAACAAAGTAAATTCACAAGAGCACATCAAACACCAGACCTAATGCAAGGGGCAGTGCCCAGGCCACTGACTGCCTCAGGTGAGTTCTTTAGCAGCAGTCACAGGGCAATGCTTAGAATGGCAATGCCATAGTGAAGAAGGGGGATTAGATACAAAAGTTTAGAATAATGCCCACCAAAAATGCACGTGGTTCCATCTCTCTCCCCAGTTCTGATTTTCTCAGAGTTGCAGCCATCCCTGAACATGAGGGGAAACAGGAAAGGGCCCGGGGGTGTCGGAATTTATTTCTGGGTTCTCTATTCTTTTCCGTAGGTCTATGTCTCTGTTTTTATGCCAGTACATTGTTGTTTTGATTACTATAGCTCTGTAGTATAATTTCAAGTCAGGTAATGTGACTCCTCCAATTTTGTTCTTTTTGCTCAGGGTAGCTTTGCCTATTCTGGGTCTTTTGTGGTTCGATTTGGATTATTTTTTCTATTTCTGTAAAGAATGTCATTGGTATTTTGATACTGATTGCACTGAATCTGTATATTTTTCTTTTTGCTGGTAAGAAGAGATATTCTTAACGCTTAGAGACCACTTGCCATTCTCTGACTTATGACCCTCTCCACACAGTTTGAGTTTTCAAGGCCAGGAGGGGAAAATGTCTTGCTTTAAATCTCTCTGACTTCTTTTTTTTTTTTTTTTTTTTTTTTTTTTTTTTTTTTTTTTTTTTTTTTTTTTTTTTTTTTTTTTAGATAGAGTTTCGCTCTTGTTGCCCAGACTGGAGTGCAATGGCTTGATCTGGGCTCACCACAACCTCCGCCTCCCAGATTCAAGCGATTCTCCTGCCTCAGCCTCCCAAGTAGCTGGGATTACAGGCATGTGCCACCACGCCCAGCAATTTTGTATTTTTAGTAGAAACAGGGTTTCTCCATGTTGGTCAGGCTGGTCTTGAACTCCTGACCTCAGGTGATCTGCCTGCCTCGGCCTCCCTAAGTGCTGGGATTATAGGTGTGAGCCACCATGCCTGGCTGTACATGTGGATTTCTAATCAGTAGGAAGTTCATGGGAGGAAGCTGCCTAACCTTGAGGAAAGAACCCCCTGAAGAGAACAGAGGTAACACAGGGCTGAGAAAGGTGCCTTTTCCAAAAGTCAGAATGAAAAAAATCTCATAATTCATTGAGTAGTAGCCCAATGTCCACAAAGGGCTGAGAAAGGTGCCTTTTCCAAAAGTCAGAATGAAAAAAATCTCATAATTCATTGAGTTGACTAGGTTGAACATAAACGGTTTTTTCCAGCACTGGGGAATAATTGCCATTAGATAGAGTAATGCTTTGGTCCTTCTTACCGTATCTTAAAAGCAAGATCCAAGTGATTCAAAATATTTCAAAGTCACTTAAATGTATTCCAGCACTAGAAGAAAAATCAATCAAAACTGACAAAGAACTACCACGTTAGAATTAGTAATATATACATATATATATATTTAAACAGTCATTATTAACTGTGTTCCATATAGCTAAAAATTTAAGTAAAAATATGGAAAATATTTTATTTATTTATTTATTTATATTTTTGAGATGGAGTCTTGCTTTTTTGCCAGGCTGGAGTGCAGTGGCACAGTCTCAGCTCACTGTAACGTCCATCTCCTGGATTAAAGCGATTCCCCTGCCTCAGCCTCCTGAGTAGCTGGGACTACAGGCGTACACCACCACACCTGGCTAATTTTTTAAAAAATATATTTTAGTAGAGATGGGCTTTCACCATGGCCAGGATGGTCTCGATCTCCTGACCTCATGATCCGCATGCCTCCGCCTCCCAAAGTGCTGGGATTAGAGGCGAGAGCCACTGCAAGTGGCCAGAAGATATTTTTAAAAAGACTAAAGTTGAAATTCTAGATGGTAAAGCTACCACATCTGGGATAAAAAATGTACAGTAGATAGGATTAATGGCAGATCAGATGTCAAAGAAAAAACTATTAATGAACTTGAAGATTTGGCAATAGGGAAATATTTGAAATAAAACACAGAGAACAATGAAAACAAAGACAGGAAAAGTGCATTAGCCAGCTGTGAGATTACTTCAAGTCACATAATGTTTATGAAATTTGAATCCTTGAAAGGAGAGAGATGGAGTGCAGAAAATAATTTTTAATGTTTTAAAGTTTTCAAATTTGATAAAAACATAAATCCAGATTCAAATATCTCATAAAAAGAAAAAAAAAACAAAACCCAAGCACAAGAAACATGAAGAAACTGCCACAGGGAATATCAAAGTTAAATTTTTCCAAAATAGTAATAAAAATTCAAACTTAAAATTAGCCAGAGGAAACACAAAGAGAATGGCAGATTTCTCAGTGAAAACTTCTGAGTTTTTATTATAAAATCTTTACTGGAAAAAAACTACAGACATATAATTATACTACTATAAATATATACCAATAAAAAAAGCAATCTATCTTCATAAAGTAGGTTTCATTTAGACAAATTCAAAGTTGCATCTTTATCCATTTGTTTACCCAATATTATGTCTGTCTTACCTAAAGTGTGAAAACAATTTAAATTTAGTGTAGTTATTTATGTGGTTAGATTTAATACAGCATTCCATTTGTTTTCTGTTGGTACCTATTGATACCATCTGTTCTTTTGCCCCTCCCTCAGTTTTGGCTCTGTTTTCTTCTTTAAAATTAAAAAACCTTAAGTAATTACATTGATATTTACTTTGGCCTATTAACTACATGACTTTGTTTTATATTAGCGGTTTCTCTAGGGCTTACAGATGGAGCTGAAGGCCACTGTATTTAGCAAACTAACACAGGAACAAAAAACCAGATACTTCATGTTCTCACTTGCAAGTGGGAGCTATATGATTAGAACACACAGACACATAGAGGAGAACAACACACACTGGGGCCTTTCAGAGGGCGGAGGGTGGGTGGGGGGAGAGGATCAGGAAAAATAACTAATGGGTACAAAGCTTAATGCCTGGGTGATGAAATAATCTGTACAACAAACCCCCATGACACAAGTTTACTTATGTAACAAACCTGCACTTGTACCCTTGAACTTAAAAGTTAATAAGCAAATAAATAAATGATATGCAGAACAGTGAATACAGTCAAAAAGAATTGAAGAATACAAAATTTAAAAAAATCCCATGTACAAAGATTAAAATAAATTAATATTGTTAAAACATCCATACTATTCAAAGTGATCTACAAATTCAGTGTAATCCCAATCAAATTTCCAATGGCATCTTTCACAGAAATAGAAAACAAATCATAAAATATGTATGAAGCCACAAAAGACTCCAAATAGCCAAAGCAATTTTGAGAGAGAACAAAGCTGAAGACATCACAACGCTTGATTTCAAACAATGTTACAAAGCTATAGTAATCAAATCAGTATGGTTTTCATATAAAAACAGACACATAGACTAATTAAATAAAATAGCTCACAAATAAACCCATACATATATGGTCAACTAACATTTGACAAGGACACCTAGAATGCACAATAAAGCAAGGAAACTCTCTTCAATAAACGATGCTGGAAAAACTGAATGTCCACATACAAAAGAATAAAATTGTACCCTTGTCTTATACCAAGTACAAAAATTAACTGAAAGTACTCTTTAGTTAAAGTGACAATGAATGAGTGCATTAGCTTTTCCTAGAAATTTGTAGAAATCATGGGAAAGTCTTTGAAAGTTTCTTAATCCATACATAATCTGTATTAAATGGCATGTGACATTTGGGTGACATATTTATATATTTAAAAAATTATTATATTGTATATGCTAATTTTGATTTGTTTTTTTAAGTCAAATAAACATTTTTTACTTGTCACTAACTACTCTACCCTTGTAGATGATTTTGGTGGAATAGGAGACTCTTATGAAGTGATTTATATGATGTAATTATTTTGCTGTGGTTGTAACCACCCAAAAGAGAAATCTTTATTTTCTCCTGAAAAATAATAGAAACAAAAATAAATTCTAAAGAATATACAATATGTTCACATACTAAAACATAATGAAAACATAAAAATTAACAGATAAGCCAGAAAAGGAAAGAGATTAAAAATTAAAGAAGCTATTTCATTGAATATTATACTGGTCGTCATTGATGTTTGCCAAAATTTAAAGATTTTAGATTGTTGAACATGTATGTTAATAAATTATAGATCAGAACATATGTATTTATAAATATATTTCAAAAGTTTTCCTTCCTCAGAGTAGTGTTACTACTCAAGTATCAAAGAGGCCAATTGGGTCATGAACACATGTAGAAGCATCGACACAATGTTTATAATCTAATCTTCATGGGGAAAAAGAAATGCTCAAAAACCTAGAGATGTGAACAACACCAATAAAATTTCTACGATTTGTCAAGATTGTTTAAAATGATAATTTCTATTTTCCTGGTTGGCTATTACTTTTCTGGAAGCCTGGGGGGGAGGGGGAAAGGAGAAGCTGTCACTGAGGTCCCTGAAGTTACCCGGGCCCAGGAGAGACACAGCATCAACTGACACCTGCAGTAAATGTGACTGAAGATCCTCACTGGGAAGAGGCTGTAGGACCATATCTGCCATGCTCGTGTTTTAAATGATTGCCAAGATGAGTCAAAACTCCCTTTTTTAAATAGTAAAATTTTCAGGTATTCAAAAATGTCACACAAGACTAATTTATTGTGTTTGCCTATGTAATTTCTTAAACATTTTAAGCAGGAGTTATTTCACATAGTGTATTTGGCTTTTGTTATTTGGAACCACTGAAGACAATAAATCAGCTTTTGTTATTTGGAACCACTGAAGACAATAAATTTGTTTTCTTCCACTTTTCTTTTTCTTTCTTTTTTTTTTTCTCAGAGTCTTGCTCTTATCGCTTAGGCTGGAGTGCAAAGGCACGATCTCAGCTCACTGCAACCTCAGCCTTTGCTCGCTGCATCCCTCACTTCCGCAGGTAAGATGTCGATATTTACGCTACTGACCGTGGCCAGTTCTTGGCATTGCTCAAGTCCGTGGGCCTTCAGACTGGCGGGTGACTTCAAGAGACCAGCCACCCTGGGTCTCTCCTGGGACAAACACTTGCATTCACCCATTATCTATGTCTTGGAGCCCTGAGAGGCTTGGGTGTCACCAAGTCACCGTGTTTCATGTTATTTCTGGAGGTTCTCGCCTTTGTGGCCTCGGAAAGGAAGGCGATCTGGTGCTTTAGGGAAGGCGCTCGGGATGCTCCTCCAGACGGTGTTCTTCGGCCTTTTGCTCAGCATTGATCTGGTTCTGCCAGCTCTGGGCGGTGATCTCTTGCCTCTGGCGCGGCTTTCCTTCAATGATTCCATCAACTCCAGACTTCATGTATTTTGCATGGAAAGCACGCGGTGCCCGTTTCAGCGACACCGCACCCTGGAGCCCAAACGTCAGCCCTGCAAGTGCGGGGTTTGTGGGGGACAATTTCGGGCTCAGGTACGAGGGGCGCTTTCCCAGCGCGGAGGCGTCCTGGGCCCCAACTGAGACCGTGGGCTCCTGGCAGGAAGACCTGGAGTTTCGGATCCCCGTGAAGGATGCATTTCCCCCGACTCTCGGGCACAAGCTGCCCTTTGGTGGCGTTGGGCACGGATCACCGCCTCGCAGAAGCCCGCGACAGGCTGGAGCAGGCGGCGCCCGCGCCCGGGACTCCTCTCGGGTGATGGCGCCGGGAGGTCTCGTCTGGGACCAAGCGGGGCCTACGGGTGAGCGACTCGCGGCCGGATGCGGCTTTCGGGGGCTCGGGTTTGGAAGACACCGCTGCCACCCCGCGGCGCCTCTCGGGTCCGCTCCCCAGGACTGGCCCTGCCCACGGCGCGCGGGTGGTAGCGGGCTGCCAGGAGCCAGTGGCGGGTGCGGTCTGTAGGACGCCGTTGCCGGGCGGGAGGCTGCGCTGGAGCGCGCGGGGCGGGGCCAACGCCTAAGGCAGCGGGGCGGGTGAGTGCGCTGCGGAGCTAACGGCTGAGGCGGGTGAGGCGGTGAGCGCGGAGGCAGTGGAGCAGGCGACGAGCGGCTGAGGTGGCTGAGGGGCTGAGGGGGCTGAGGGGCTGAGGGGGCTG
>NW_016107538.1:2183161-2188317 GCF_001604975.1 Cebus imitator | reverse complement strand
AGGGGCTGATGGGGGCTGAGGAACTGAGGGGCTGAGGGGCTGAGGGGCTGAGGGGCAGCCGGGCAGGGTCCCTGCTGCAGGGTCCGCTGCACATCACGTGGCCGAATCCCCGGGTGCTTTCTCTGCGACTGCTCAGCCAGTTGTTTTCTTACTGTGAGCCTCGTGGGCTGCTGCTCGGCGTCCTTTCTCACGCTGTTTTTGCATTCTATTTGGTAAGTATTTTATTTAGGATATTTTACTGATATAACTGAGGATGAATTGTGTTTTACAGTATTTTATTTTATTATGCGTTTTCTCCTAGATTTTGGTATCATTTTTATGCTGACAAAATGATTAAACATTTTGGAAACTTTCCTAAAGCTGATAAAATAGCTTTTATATGATCTTTTTCTTGAGGTAACAAAATAATTTACTTTGAAATGTCTCAGCCTAACGACTTTTGTGCCTTTGTTGTTTTGTGCAGAGGTGGGAAGACTCCTTTGCATTTTGGTGTAACTTCTGTGTTAATGTTTTTGTTGTTTTGCAAAATCACTTAGTGATCAGCGTTTTCCAACTTAGAGTTAACATGTATCATTTTGTGATTTTAAAAATGTCTTGTATGTCTCTCTTCGTTTGTCATATTTGGAGTTATCTTCATTTTTTTCATCATTAAAGTAGGAATTTATTGAATATTCCAATAAGACTGACGTTTTACTTCATCTCCCAGGCATTCATTTTTCGGTGTTATTCATTGATTTCTCCATGTTCATTAATATTGGGAATAATTTTATATAAATTGATTATTGCTATGTTACAAGTTTACTGACAACATTCTCTGTGTTTAGTATTTTAATGTATTTTTCTATTAAATATACTTTAGTCGCTTATACCGTATTTAGGTTTAGCTTATTTTCCTGATTTTAGACCCACTAATTATTAACTGGAATGCTAATAATTTTCCTTAAGCTTCAATTGTTGATTATTTATTCATTTATTTATGACAGATGAGCATAAAACTACTTCATTATGAAGATTTAATGATATATTGAGTAGATATTTTATACTAGGTGCTTGGACACAAGCACTCTTAAATAATTGTTATTATATTTTTTCTAACTGTTTTTGACATAACAAAAGTGCATTTTTAATTTTTTAATTTAGTTGTAATAGACTTTAGGATGTAATGGTTCAAGATTCTTTTGTTACCTGTTTTTTAACCACATTGTATATTCTGTTGTCATTATATAATATTAACACGCTATGTTAATCTGCTAGGCTGTTATAACAAAATACTATAAACCGGGTGCTTTCAACATTTATTTTTCACAGCCTTGGAGGGTGGGAAGTCTATGACCAAGACAATGGCCAATATGGTTCTTGAACAGGCTTTCTAGCCTGTTCTTATAAGGGTGCTAATTTCATTATAAGGACCCCAGCCTCATGACCTCATGTAAACCTTATCTCCTTCAAAGGCCCTATTTCCAAATCCCATCACACTGAGAGTTAGATCTTCAGCATATTAATTCTGGGGGAAACAAATGTTCATGCCGTAACATACACCCTTTGTTTCTACTTCCACAGTTGTTTGTTTAATTTTATTATAATATTTTGGAGGAATGCCCTAATTATATTTTGGGTACTTATTAATATTTTAATACAAACTCTGTTTTACAATATTTTATTAAGCAGTGAAAATGCTAATAAAGTCATATAGTAGTTGCTTCCTATACTATATGTATCTTGTGATAGTTCAGAAAGACAGATTTTGCATAATATACGTAATGCTATCATTCAAACATCTTTAATAAGATCAGAAAAAGAAGAATGTTTTTCATGTTCAACCAAACTAAGGTCCAAATCCTCAAATACAAGAACTTAGATATTTGTAGTCAGGTATTCAACTGTTTAATTACAGTACACCTGGAACACACATTTTAGTCTCAGTTTTCATATCAGCAGGGCATTGACAAAGTGTATTTGTCTAACAGCAAGTCCAAGCATTAGATTTTGATAGCATCTGAACCCAGTTCATCATTTCTGTTGTAACCCAGTGAGTTAGAAGGAACTCACCACAGTCTGAGTTCCAAATTAAGAGTCCTTATTGATTCGCCGGTGACTGAGAGACAGCTAACGCTCAAAATTCTCTCGGCCCTGAGGAAGGGGCCTGATTATCTTTTATACCTTGATTTAGGTAGGGGATGGGAGTACCTAGCTGAAATGGAATTTTATAGAAGCAGAAAAGCAGGTTAGAGGAAGGGGCTGCAGGCACACAGGTGGTCCAAGAAGGGGGACAATCAGGCTCCTACACAACAATCAAAGGGAAACTTTTTTCTTACAATAGCAAGGGGGAGGTATGCCAAGCAGGATGCCATTACAATGGTTACAAGTGTTAAGAATAGTACATTTCAATGCCTCTAAGTGCAGCATGACCCAGTTATGCACCCAAAGGGGCTGTGGTAAGGAGGGGGAAGCCAGATTGGAGTTTACAGCTAAAATGGAGTCAGTTATGCTAGCCCAGGGTAGGTTATTACACTGTGTATGCTTAAGTGTCCAGACAAGCATTCTCCAATACTTTTCCTGATGCTGGAAATGTTCTCTATGCTACAAAATAGGCTAACTACTACCCACATGTGGCTTTTGAGAACTTGAAATGTGGCCAGTGTGACTAACTGAATTTTTATATTATTATGATTAATTTAAATTTAAATGTAGTAGCCATATGTGGCTATGGGACAACATGCTTCTAGGTCATTATCACTGGTGTGTAGATACATCAGACAGTTCACAGAAGCCTCACACTTAACCCCATTCTTCTTAGTCTGTATCAAAGCATGGGGCCTGCTACTTTATCTCCCTATACTTTTGAGTTATCACTCATTTTTTACCCTAACATAACTCAAAGTAGACAGTATGCCAAAAATTATAGAAAACTAGTGACAAAATCAGTAACTTAGCAGTTTTCCTTGAACTCTTTGATGTGGTTCAATAAATAATCTTGTGGGGTTTTGTTTGTTTTTTGTTTTTTTAATAGAGTCTGGCTGTTGCCCAGGCTAGAGTGCAATGGCGTAATCTGGGCTCACTGCAACCTCTGCTTCCTGAGTTCAAGCGATTCTTCTGCCTCAGCCTGTGGTGTAGCTGGGATTACATAATCTTGTGTTTTTAGTATAATCTCTATATTGATTTTATTATCTTTAAGATGATAACACTAGAAAGACCTACTTCATACTATTTTATTTTTTTAAGACACAGTCTCAAAAAATAGACTCAGTCACCGAGGCTGGAGTGCATTGGTGCTAACAGGGCTGTAGCCTCAACCTCTCAGGCTCCAGTGATACTCCCACCTCAGCCTCTGAAGTAGCTGGGACTACAGGTGGGTGCCACCAAGCCTGGCTAATTTTTATAGAGACAGGGTTTCGCCACGGTGCCCAGACTGGTATCTGATTCCTGAGCTCAAGAGATCTGCCTACCTCAGCCTCCAAAAGTGCTGGGATTACAGAAGTGCGCCACTGTCCCCGGCCCTCTATAATGTTAAATTAGTCAGCTGAAGTAATGCATGCATCATACCATATCATGTTTTATAAAGCATGAAGTCAGGAAAATAAGGTGGTTAAGAGAATGAACTCAGAGGTGAAACTGTGCTGCAAAAAGTTACTTTTGGTAAGAAGACCAACATAGGTAATAGAGGATAAAATGGTCTTTGAATTATTTACAGTGTTTTCATGTTTACAAAAATGTTTCTGTTTGCATTTAATGTAAAGGGGAAATTTTAAAAGAACTATTTTAAATATAAAATATATCATCACATTTAAAAATTTTTTATTATACTTTAAGTTCTGGGATACATGTGAAGAATGTGCAGGTTTGTTACAGAGGTATACACATGCCATGGTGGTTTGCTGTACCCATCAACCCTCCATCTACATTAGGTATTTCTCTTAATGCTATTTCTCCCCTAGCCCCCACTCCCCAATAGGCCCTGGTGTGTGATGTTCCCTTCCCTGTGTCCCTGTGTACTCATTGTTCGACTACCACTTATGAGTGAGAACATGCAGTGTTTGGTTTTCTGTTCCTGTGTTGGTTCCTCTGCAAGTTTTCCAAATAATATTAACATCTATCTTTGTCTGTCACCATTGTGTCAATATTTGTGTGATCCTATAAAATTTATAAGGCCAAGAAGGATGCTTTTGCTTTTGCAATGCAAAAAAAAAATGGCCAAACACAGATACAGATGATATAGATAGATAGGGGGTTGCACTTTGAAATTTATTTTACTAAGGGACTTGTTTCACTTCAAGTTTAAAATTATTCTGGTTTTAAATTTAACACATGATAAACCTTATAGAATGATAACACAATTGTACATGTTATAAACTCACAGCATTTATCAAATGATGAATCAATTATTTTGTGTTTGAGGTTGGTATTATTTTTCTTTAACTGAGACTTCAATTCTCAGTAAATGAGAACAGTTTTTATACAGAGGGGCCATGCCCTAATACCACCACATGCTAGCATTGTTCTCAGACTGTGAGGTTCTGCCCTCCCCAAGCCAGGATGAGAATTTTATTTCTCACACTGTTCTTGCTACTTGTTTGTGTCGCTAATATCCCCCAAAAGTTCATTTTATGCTGTTTGTTGTTCTTTTACATTTAATACATGTATCAAAAAGTTAGCTTCATTTTAAAAATAAAATTGTATGCTATCTTTTAATCTGTGTCCCTATAAAATAATCTTGATCCGTATACTTTTGTTATTACAGGCAGAACAGGATAAACTTTCTCTTTCTGGAATAAATGCCATGACCACTACTCTTTGAGCATTTTTAAAAAATTATTTTTTAAACAGAAATTTATCAGCCAGGTGAGGTGGCTCACACTTGTAATGCCTGCACTTTGGAAGGCCAAGGTGGGCAGATCACAAGGTCAGGAGTTCAAGACCAGCCCGGCCAACATGGTGAAATCCCATCTACTCCATCTCTACCCTACAAAAATTAGATGGGTGTGGTGGTGGGCACCTGTAATTCCAGCTACTTGGGAAGCTAAGGTGGGAGAATCGCTTGAATCCGGGAGGTATAGATTGCAGTGAGCCAATATTGTGCCACTGCACTCCAATCTGGGCAACAGTGCAAGACTCTGTGTCAAAAAAAAAAAAATAAACTGGCAAATGAAAAATCTTAA
>NW_016107538.1:2181295-2183140 GCF_001604975.1 Cebus imitator | reverse complement strand
AAAAAAAAAAAAAAAAAGAAAAGAAAAGAAATTTATCTAACATACATTAACCAAATTTTTTTTACAATAACCACATTTCTTTTAAGAGAAAAATTAAATATTTACCTTCTTTTATCAAGAATCCTCTGAATATAAAATATTTATTTTTTTAACTTTAGAAGAAATTGAAAAATATCTACATGTTACTAATCTTAAAATACTCTGGGTTTATATGGTGTTAGCATGTTTATATGGTTTATATGGTGTTCGCATGTCTTCCAAATTTTAAGGAATAGGTATTTAAATGGCATGCACTTTGTTTTCAAACTTAGAAAATGTTTCAACCTTTTGGCTGGGCATGGTGGCTCATGCCTATAATCCTAGCACTTTGGGAGGCCAAGGTGTTCCAGACCAGCCTAGGCAACATGGTGAAACCCCATCTCTACAAAAAAACTACAAAACTGTCCAGGCATGGTGGCACCACCTGTAGTCCCAGCTACTTGAGAGGCTGAGATGGGAGGTTTACTGGAGCTGGAAAAGTTGAAGCTGCAGAAGGTAAAGTGTTGAGGCTAATAGATGGTAAATATTTAATTTTTCACTTAAAAGAAATATTGGTTACATTGAAAAAAAATTGGTTAATGTAAGTTAGATAAATTTCTGTTAAAAAAAAATTAAGTCAGCCTTGTTAGCACCACTGCACTCCAGCCTGGGTGACAGAGCAAAACCTGTCAAAAGAAAGAAAGAAAAAGGAAGGAAGGAAGGGAAGAAAGGAATAAAGGAAGGAAGGAAGGAAGGAGGAAGGGAGGAAAGGAGGGAAAGAAAATAAAGAAAATGTTTCAAGCTTCACAGTAGCAAAGCCACTCTGTGATGAATAAACTATAGAACCAAAACAAAACAGGATTCTAACAACCAATCTAACCAAAAATATAATGATAAACTTCTGATCTGAATATAAAAAGCCAATTTTAATAATAAATATATAGTATGAAAACCTCACAGAGGTCAAGTAGGATGTTTTATACTTGTAGTTCCTATACCTTAACTACTATACTAACAGGCCACTTGCAGTAAAGGCGGGCAGAAAGCTTTCTTAGCCGTATTTTCGATGCAAATACTGCACCCTGAGGTGGTGTGGCCTGCCTGAAAGCCAGGTGGGGCTGGTGGCTGGCAGAGAAAGGAAAATAAAATGTTTTTCATGTCAGTTTAAAACTGAGCTCGCAGCCACTGGGCCGGCTGTGAGTTCCCCGCCCCTGCGGCTTTTGGTTGCCTTGACACAGGGACATTGAAGAGCATTAAATTCCTCTCTCCCTCCTCTGTGTCTCTCTTTATATTCTCTCTCTCTTTGTCTCTATTTTCTCTCTCTCTCTCTGTCTCTGTCTCCTCTCTCCTCTCTTTTCTCTCTTGTCTGTCTACTTTCTCTCTCTCTTCTCTGTCTCCTTTCTCTCCTGTCTCCTCTCTCCTCTCTGTTCTCTCCCCTCTCCTCTCTTTCTGTCTCCTGTCTCCTCTGTCCTCTCTGTCTCCTATCTCCTCTCTGTCTCTTCTCTCCTCTCTTCTCTCTGTCTCCTCTCTGGTATAGGCCAAGGGAACAGGTGCAAGGGGCCAAGGGTAAAAATAGGATTCTCCTAAGAAGCCTGAAAAAGGCCAGTAGTAAGTCTTGTAAAGGTTTTGCCAGTCAGTCTCTATTAAACTGTGGCAGCCTACTTCCCAACGGTTGGGATGGTGCCAATATGATGACCTGTGGTGAGTGTTTGGGCAACGCCCATAACAACACCGAATTTTTCTTGACAGAAGAGACAATTACTCCCTCTTCACCCTAAACAGATGAAGAGGCCTGGTAGTTTCTTATTTAAGGTTTAATTTCCTAAA
>NW_016107538.1:2171855-2181218 GCF_001604975.1 Cebus imitator | reverse complement strand
CATCGGGGCAGAATTTTCTCTTGGACATGAAAAAGAGGAAGAATGAGACCTCAAAGATAGAATAAGAAGAAGAAAAAGAAAGAGAACAGAGTTATTTCCAGGAGTGTAAACTTAATCAGAGTTCCTTGAAGTCAATGGTTACTTAGCCAATAGAGAATATTATTCACCTCAAGAGTAACAGGTCTAAACCACTGTATATCAGCCAACAGGAGTCTAACAAAACTGGTGAATCTACAGTAAAGACAGAACCACATATAGGCTTGACAGACAAAGGATGGGTGCCCCTAGATGGGAGACCAGTTTGATGCCTGCCCAGCCACGTCCCCGGAGGGATATTTCAGGATGTCTTGGCTAAGGTGTACCCATATAAACCCCGGGCCTGGTCACCTCGGAATTTTTAGTTCTGAGATGAATCACTGTTATGCCTTATGATGCTCCCATGGAACCATTGGTGAAGGCCCTCACAAGCCCCAGCCAGGCCTTCGGCACCCCTATGGCAGCCCACAGTTGGAAACTTACTGTCAGCAGGCAGGGGCTTGGTTTAAGAGATGGCGGCAGAGGAAGCCTGGTTTGGATGTGGACTTGGATGCCCTGTGGGTATCAGTCCTGCTGACACTTTGGCCCAAAATAGATCCGGTGCTGAGCAAGCAGTGTATGCCGGCGCCTCAATAAGTCCATCTGCACAGTGGGGAGCATGGAGGGATGGGTTTGGCCTTTACTTCTGCTTGTTCAGTCCTTCAGCTCGCAGAAAGGATACTAGTCCATGAAGGTGACCTCCCAGAACGGGTTAATTAAACTTTATCACTCACTGTCCAAAAAAAAAACAACAAAAAACCCTTCTCCATGGGTGGGCCTTCTGCCTCCACCTCTGCAAAAGCCCAACCTGAGGTCAGAAACAGACCGAAAGACCACTTTGGTTTTACAAAATGCAAAGGCTGGAGTTAAAAATATGAAGGCTACTAAACCAACCATAAATTCCAGAAAAAAATACCGCTTTCATAAAACTTGCTCCCGTGTGGTCCACAGAACACCCAAAGCCAAAAAGAGTTGAAAGTTCAGAAAAAAAAAAGTTATCTCAACAGACTGATGCTCATGAAGAGGCCTCTGTTCTCTGAAGCAAAGAGCCTCATAAGTTCCCCTTCAGAAGGGGCTTTTTCATCTTTAGGAGACTGGAGTATTCAAAAAAAATCCTTTTCTAGAAGTATTTGCTCCTTCAGAACATTTTATAAAAAAACACTAATGTAAAAAACACCACCGCAGGAAATGCCTTTGAAGAAAACATTTTTATGGAAAACACTAGTATGTCAGAAGGCACCATCTCTGAAAACACAACCTACAATAATCCTCCTGAGGCAGATTCCGCTGGGACTGCATTCAACTTAGAGCCAACTGTTAAACAAACCAATGAAACACAATGGGAATACAATGACCTGGGCACTGACCTGTTCCCCAAGCCCAAAAACTTCAATTACCCATTGCTCTAATCCCCAGGTGATCAGTTTGAAATTCAGCTAAACCAGCAGCTACAGTTCCTCATCCCTAACAACAATGTGAGAAGGCCCATATCTCATGTTATCCGGACCTTGAAGATGGACTGCTCTGAGACCCAAGTGCAATTAGCATGTGCTAAGCTCATCTCCAGGACAGGCCTCCTGATGAAGCTTCTCAGTGAACAGCAAGAAGTAAAGGTGTCCAAGGCAGAATGGGATACAGACCAGTGGAAAACAACTATATCAATGAGAGCATGGAAGCCCAGAGTGAACAGCAAGAGCAGAAGTCAAGTGAGCTCACCAAAGTTGTTCCAGGATATGGCTACAACAACAAACTCATCTTGGCAATATCTGTGACTGTAATTGTAACAATTTTAATCATAACTTTCTGTCTCATTGAGATTTATTCTCATAGAAGGGCATCAAAGGAAGATGAAGAAGGAGCCTCAAGGGGCCTTTCCAGATTTCTGCCACACAGGACATGCTCATCTCAAAGTGCGACTCAGGGTGGCTTTTTCTTATTAAGATGGCCGCTCTGGCTTAGGGATACTTACAGACCTCTCAGTGCCACACATGTGAAAAACATGACACAGAAGCTGCAGGACAAGTAGTCTTCCAATGAGGATGAGATCTTCAACAGGGACACTGGGGACAGTGAAGCCCCAACAGAAGCTCCAACAGAGAAGACTCCAACCGGAGAGTCCACTGCTGAGGGGGAGACCTTGCTGTAGGAAGAGAACACAGAGTGACCCCAGCCCACCTCAGGCCTCCTGAAAAATATTATTTTTCTCATAATATAGTTAATTCTAGCAATGCAGTAAGATATTTGAATGTGTAGTTAAATATATTTATGCAGAAATAACAAGGGCTCATCAGAAAGAAAAACAGTACTGAAGCCAGCGGCCCACACATCCACCAGAGGCAGCAGGCAGGGGAAGCACAGGGCCATCTTGCCCTCCCTTGTTTCCCAGTCTAATTAGTCACCCAGACCTGAAAACATACCCTCAGATATGATGAAATCTCTGAGTACTTGCTTGTTCGTAAAGGATTTATTTCTCTTTCACTTATGAAGCTTAGTTTGGCTGGATATGAAATTCTGGGTTGGAAGTTCTTTTCTTTAAGGAAGTTGAATATTGGCCCCCACTCTCTTCTGGCTTATAGGGTTTCTGCTGAGAGATCTTCTGTGAGTCTGATGGGCTTCCCTTTGTAGGTAACCTGACCTTTCTTTCTGGCTGCCCTTAACATTTTCTCCTTCATTTCAACCCTGGTGAATCTGACGATTATGTGCCTTGGGGTTGCTCTTCTTGAGGAATATCTTTGTGGTGTTCTCTATATTTCCTGGACTTGAATATTGGCCTGCCTTGCTAGGTTGGGGAAGTTTTCCTGGATAATATCCTGAAGAGTATTTTCCAGCTTGGATTCATTCTCTTCATCACATTCAGGTACACCTATCAAACATAGATTAGGTCTTTTCACATAGTCCCACATGTCTTGGAGACTTTGTTCATTCCTTTTAACCCTTTTTTTGCTAATCTTGCCTTCTTGTTTTATTTCATTGAGTTGATCTTCGACCTCTGATATCCTTTCTTCTGCTTGGTCAATTTGGCTGTTGAAACTTGTGCATGCTTTGTGACGTTCTTGTGTTGAGTTTTGCAGTTCCATCAGTTCACTTACATTCCTCTCTAAGTTGTCCATTCTCGTTAGCATTTCATCAAATCTTTTTTCAACGTTCTTAGTTTCTTTGCCTTGGGTTAGAACATGTTCTTTTAGCTCACAGAAGTTTCTTATTACCACCTTCTGAAGTCTGATTCTGTCATGTCATCACACTCATTCTCCAACCAGCCTTGTTCCCTTGCTGGTGAGGAATTGTGATCCCTTTTAGGAGGACAGGTGTTCTGGTTTTGGGTGTTTTCATCCTTTTTGCACTGGTTTCTTCCCATCTTTGTGCATTTATTCACCTGTTGTCTTTGTAGTTGCTGACTTTCAGATTGGGTCTCTGAGTGAACTTACAGTTTGTGGATGATGAAGTTATTTCTGTTTCTTAGTTTTCCTTCTAACAGTCTGGCCCCTCTGCTGTAGGTCTGCTGAGGTCCACTCCAGGCCCTGTTTGCCTGGGGATCACCTGCAGCAGCTGCAGAACAGTAAGGTTTGCTACCTGTTTCTTCTTCTGCTATCTTTGTCTCAGAAGGATACCCACCAAAAGTCAGTCTGTTTTCTCCTTTATGAGGTGACTCTGGATATATGGGGGTCAGGAAGCTGCTTGAGGAAACAGTCTGTCCTTTATGGGAGCTGTAGTGCTGAGCTGTGAGCTCTGTTGTTCATTCAGAGTTGCTGGGCAGGTACATTTAGGTCTGCTGCAGCAGAACTCATAAACTCCTTTTTTTTTCCCCAGGTGCTCTGTCCAGGGAGTTAGGGCTTTATTTATGAGTTTCCGTTGTGCTGCTGCCTTTTTTTTTCAGGGCTGCCCTGCCCAGCAAGGAGGCAGCCTACCTGCAGAGGCTTTGCTGAGCTGCTGTGGGCTCCGCCCAGCTGACATGTGATCTTTCCTGCAGTCCTGTTTATATGGGTGTAGTTAGAACCGCCTCGGCAATGGTGGCCCACCTCTGTAATGGCGGACTCTCTCTGTAATGGCAGGTTGCCTCAGCAACAGCAGGCTGCCCCAGCGATGGCAGACTACCTCCATAGTGGTGGAGTGTCTCGGTAATGGCAGACACCCCTCCCCGACAGAGCTGGACCGTCCGGGGTTCAGCTGTGCTTGCTGTGAAACTCTCAACCCAGAGGGTTTTCAATTGCTGGGGTTTTTTTTTTTTTTTTTTTTTTTTTTGTGGGGGTGGGACCAGCCTAGGCTGATCACCTGGCTCCCTGACTCAGAGTCTTTTTTTTTTTTTTTTAGTTGAACGGTTGACTCTCTCCCAGGTGTTCCAGTCACCTGTTGAAAAGGTGCTGGGATCTGTGTGATTTCCCATGCGGTGACTCACTGCGCCGGCTGATTCATGGCGGTTCTTTTGCCCAGGAATCTCCTGGCCTAGCTCCCTGTTTCAGTCCCCTTTTAAATCAGATGAATGGGCGATCTGCCTTCCTGGTGCTCCAGTCACCAGCTAAAAGGGCACCCGAATCCATGTATTTTGTATGGAGAACCGCCACACCAGGGCTCTGGCAAAGCAGCCGCGCCGGCCAAAACAGCCGTGCCGGCCAAAACAGCCACGCTGGTGACCTGTGGGGCCCCTCTGCCTGGGAATCTCCTGGTCTGTGGGCAATAAAAATCCGTCTGGAAGTGCGGTGTCCACTCACCCTCTGCGCTTTCACCCGGAGCTGTAATCCTAGTCAGCCATTTTGGATCCTCCTCCATAGCAGAATTTTTTTTTTTTTTTTTGAGACGGAGTTTCACTCATGTTACCCAGGCTGGAGTGCAATGGCGCGATCTCGGCTCACCGCAACCACCGCCTCCTGGGTTCAGGCAATTCTCCTGCCTCAGCCTCCTGAGTGGCTGGGATTACAGGCATGCGCCACCATGCCCAGCTAATTTTTTGTATTTTTAGTAGAGACGGGGTTTCACCATGTTGACCAGGATGGTCTTGAGCTCTTGACCTCGTGATCCACCCGCCTCGGCCTCCCAAAGTGCTGGGATTACAGGCTTGAGCCAACGCGCCCAGCCCATAGCAGAAATTTTTAATGTCTTCCCCCAATCCATTGCCTATTTACTTGAAAATTTCCCTTTTTTTCTGCGTATTCAGTTGACACTGAATAAAAAAGTTTAAATTCTTAAAAGTTCTGAATATATTATTTTCATATTTCAATTCTAAACAATATTTAGTATAAAAGTATCAAAATTTAAGGATGAGTTTATTAACATATTAAGTAAAAGTCCTATTTTATGAGAACTGCTATTTTCTCTTTCACATATAATGTAGTTACATAATTTATTATTCTCCTACTAGCTCAAAAAGCAAAATGATAATCACATTTTCATGGACCTAAGTCATTTTCATTTGTGTGATTCAAAGACCTAGGAATATAGCTTTCGAATACAATTTCCAGCACATAAAAATAAAAAGGCACAAAGACAAGATACTATAAGAAAAAATCGAGAGAAATAATTCACAACAGAAATATTCTCAAAAAGTGTTTACATTTTAGATCTTCAGGCTTAGATGTATGAAAAGTAAAAAGTTCCTCTTCAAAGTTTCCCTTTTTGTTAAAAAATATAAATAAGTGTTGGAAATAACTGTTGCTTTTAAAAATCAACTTCCTTCAAGCTTCCTTGCTTTTTACTAATAATTCTTTGTTAAGCCCTATGTAACTGTTAAATATAGTAAGGAAATAAGTACATTCTATGTCTTTATACTTTAACCAAGTTATTTGTTCTGGACCATAGCCTGCTCAAACATGTCCAAACATGCCCAGGCATTTTCTGGCTTACTGCCTATACCTCTTCCTTATTTGGAAATGTTATTATTCTCCTAGTTTCTGTAAACAGCCCCCTTCCTTTCTTTATTCTCCATTGTGCATTTACCTATTTAGGAAGTTTTAAGTTTTTAGCTAATTGAGATTAGTCTAGATTGTTCAGTCCAGCTCTAGCCAATGAAGCTAGAACACAGCAGTAAGGACCCAGTGCATCAGGGATAAAAACTGCTTTTCTTTGTTCAATGTACTCTCGTGGCAATCAGACTTCCAGGAAGCACCCGTTCTGCAGCAAGTAAAATTGCCTTGCTGAGAAAAATTGCTTTTGTCTGAGACAGGTTCTTCTTTTCAGCACCAAGGAACAAGCATTTGTTTCCAACAAATTTGGGGGCTTTCCCGGGATTCCCATTCCTCTCTGGGGAACAGGTTTTTGGTCCTCTCCAGTGAGGAGGTGCGCCCTGCTGCCTCGTTGCAGCAGCCTTAGGGGTGAGGAATTGAGACCAACTTGGTGTGATGAATAAACCTGGACTCTCAGCAACGTAGGAAGAAACAGGCTGGCAACTTGGGAGAAAAGATCATCACATACTTCAATGATCAGGTAACTCTGTGCACAGAACGAGGTAAAAAGCATTGCAAAAGTGGCAAAAAGTATTTCCTTGGTGGTGGGTACATATCAAGGCAAGCAAAGCCATGGGGGGAGTGAGTGAAGTATTCCTTGGTTGGGGTATCTTGGAGGTGAAAAAGAGGTGAGAAATCTCCATTGGAGGGGATTGAGTCTCACACAAACCTCCAGTAGTAAGGAAGGTGAGAAATTTCCAGTAAGGGAAATTGAGCCTCACCCCAAAACTATCAAGATGGGAAATACTCCAAGTAAAGTAAGGGATAAAAAAGATAAAGACTTGCTATCTAGTCTAGAATTAGAAGATCCCCCACCTCAAATGAGAGATGTTGAAGCTTCATTTTATAACTAATAGTTTGCCAGATATTAACAGAAATTACAAACGATAGACCTATAGAAGAGCTTCTAAGAGAAGCCCAAAAAGTATATGTAAAAAGAGGTGAAAACAAAAGCAGAAAGCAAAAATTCTGCTGTCCACCATACAACAGAGTACGCAGGGGGCCAGAACCAATGAAGAACCTAAACCCCCACTCTCTAGGCAATATAAAGAGTACAAAAGAGTAAAGCCAGGAGACTCAAGGGAAAAAAATGGGGACAAAACAAATGTTTCAAATGTGGAAAATTAGATCACTTTAAAAGACAACGTCCTGAATGAGAAAAGAAAAAGTCATCCCATTTACAGCTTTTGAAGAAGACTAGAAAAGTCAGGGGCTCTATTTTATTTTTTTATCTTAAGTCCCAAAAAGCCCTTAATAAATGTAGAAGTGGGACCTAAACTTAAGCTTATTACCTCTTTAATCAACTCAGAAGCAGCTCGTTCCTTAGTCTGTTATCTTCCATCCAGTGTAACTTGTTCACAAGAAGAACTTTTTATCTCAGGGGTAGAAGGAGAAGGGTTTAAAACAAAAAAACTTAGAGGAAATAGGAGTGAAATATAACAACCAATTAGCTAGTATCAAATTTCTGTGAATTCTGGAAGCAGGAACAAATCCATTAAAAAGAGATTGAATGCTAAAATTAGGCTTAGGCCTCTGAATCAATCATGGAAAATTCCTCCCCTCCCTAAACTTGCTCCCAATCTTTATACTATTATCAGTAGGATTCCATACAGCCACCAGTGGTTTACAGTAATAGATTTAAAAGGTGCCTTCTGGACTTAGCCATTAGCACAGGGCAGCTGGGACCTATTTGCCTTTGAGTGAAAAGACCCTCACTCCGGTTGAAAATGGCAATACTGATGAACAGTCTTACCCCATGGGTTTCGGAGTCTCCAAATTTATTTAGTCAAATATTAGAATAAGTCATTTAATTAGCAAAGATAAACAGAAAATTGAGCTTGAATGCATTGAAGGCATCACATCCTTGCCTCTGCCGGAGACTAAACAAGAACTTAGAAAATTTTAGGATTAGTCGGATATTGTCATCTATGGATAGACATAGATACGCCCTAGAAACAAAACCCTTATACCAAAAGCTCAGGCAAGATGGGCCAAACCCCCTCATTTGGCAATTACCAGAAATCCAACAGGTGGAAAGGTTAAGACATCTATTAGTAACTGCCTCTGTCCTAGCTTTGCCCTCCTTAATCAGCCATTCCATCTTTTTTTCAGTGTAAACAAGGGCATAGCCTTAGAAGAACGCATGGAGGCCACTGGCTGTCCTATAAGAAATCCTTAACCCAGTAACCTGCGGACAGCCTAAATGTATTCAATCTTTAGCAGCAACTGCTTTGCTAACAGAAGAAAGTAGAAAAATAACTTTTGGAGGAAACCTCATTGTGAGGACCCAGCACCAGGTCAGAACTATCCTGAGTCAGGAAGCAAAAAGTCTAGCTTACTGACTCAAGAATCTTAAAGCTTGAGGCTATTCTGTTAGAAAAACGTGATTTAACATTAACCACTGATAATTTGCTTAACCCAGCAGATTTCCTAACAGGGGATTCAAAGCTAAAGAGAGAGCACATATGTTTAGATTTTAATTGATTATCATACTGTGCCATAGCTAACCCAGAGTTAGAACCTAAGCAATGCCATCTTAAACCCTTTACCCTGCAAGCACCAAGAAAACCGGTTTTTCCAAAAATGAGTTGTAACTGCTGCCCCGTTTCCTTTGTGATAACTGTTTGCTGCCCCGTTTTCCTTGCAGTAACTGCTGACTTTGGCTTCTGTAAATAAAAACAGCTAGCTTGCTGTAAAGTTGCTTGCCCTGCATCCCCTCACCCTCTTGGTCCTAAAACCAGGATGTAGTTTTTCAGTTTAAAAACTCTACACCCCCTGAGCTTGGGGCCACGGGTTGGAGAGACGTGAGTCCTCTGTGGCCGCCGGCAATAAAGACCCTGCAATTTGGCATACTTTTGTCTTGGTGTTAATTTTCTATACTCGCTCTGGTATAATAATACAAATGTCTGATCAGACTTAGGAGAAATTTCCTTTAGGACAGAACAGCACTTATCTATAGATGGTTTCTCCCAATGATTGAGGAAAAAAAAAAAGACACAATGGGTATTCGGTAATTGACAGAAAAATTCTTGAAGAAATAGAGTCAGGAAATTTGCGCAATAATGGGTCTGCCCAAACTTGTGAGCTTACTTAGTGCTCCTAACTACTAAAACTGCAGTCTGGACAGCAGAGAGAGAGGATGGATCCATCACACCCGAGTCAAGAAAACACTACCCCCTCTGGAGTCATGGGCCATAGTCTCAAAGGAAAACCCTATCAAACTAAGGCTAAGAAAAATTTCAAGCCTGTAATCCCAGCACTTTGGGAGGCCGAGGCGGGTGGATCACGAGGTCAAGAGATCGAGACCATCCTGGCCAACAAGGTGAAACCCCGTCTCTACTAAAAATACAAAAAA
>NW_016107538.1:2154456-2170615 GCF_001604975.1 Cebus imitator | reverse complement strand
TACATGTGAAGAACATGCAAGATTGTTGCATAGGTACACACATGGCAGTGTGATTTGCTGCCTTCCTCCCCTTCACCTATATCTGAGATACCATCTCACGCCAGTTAGAATGGCAATCATTAAAAAATCTGGAGACAACAGATGCTGGAGAGGATGTGGAGAAATAGGAACACTCTTACACTGTTGGTGGGAGTGTAAATTAGTTCAATCATTGTGGAAGACAGTGTGGCGATTCCTTAAGGACCTAAAAATAGAAATTGCATTTGACCCAGCAATCCCATTACTGGGTATATATCCAAACGATTATAAATCGTTCTACTATAAGGACACATGCACACGAATGTTCATTGCAGCAGTGTTTAAAATAGCAAAAACCTGGAACCAACCCAAATGCCCATCGATGATAGACTGGACAGGGAAAATGTGGTACATATACACAATGGAATACTATGTAGCCATAAAAAACGATGAGTTCGTGTCCTTTGTTGGGACACGGATGAACCTGGAAACTATCATTCTCAGCAAACTGACACAAGAGCAGAAAATCAAACACCGCATGTTCTCACTCATAGGTGGGTGTTGAACAATGAGAACACGTGGACACAGGGAGGGGAGCATCACACACTGGGGTCTGTTGGGGGGAAATGGGGGAGGGACGGAGGTGGGGAGGTGGGGAGAGATAGCATGGGGAGAAATGCCAGTTATTCTTTGAAAGCCTCAAAGTTCTTCTCCTTCTCTAAGCCAGTTCCCTTCTTTAAGCTGATTTTATGGTACAGGGATTGGGGTTTCAGGAACAGACAGTATCGGATTCTTTAAAATACATTTCATTGATCCCCCACTGCCTACATCTTCCCCTAAGCCTTCTTCCAAAACCTCTCACAATGAAACGGTTGTTCCTCTTCCATCTAATGACAAGGGCAAGGTAGCTATTGTAGAAGTTAAAGACCTAAAGCAAACTTTGGCAACTGAGACAGGATATCAAGATGTGAATGCCTGGTTGAAATGGATCAAATATTCCATCAGCACTTTAAACAAAAGCAATTGTTATGCTTAATGCTCACAGCAGGCTAGAGGCCCAGATTGTCCCCTTTCCACTAAGATGGTCCTTCAGCCAACCAGGCATGGGCTGTGTGGCAGCTCTTTTCCACGATTCCACAGCTTGGGGTAGCAGGTGTGTCAAGCTCTCTCTCTGCTATATCCCAAAGTTCAACACCCTGCGGGTCAGTCCCGAGAGCCATCCAGCCTCCGTCTCTTGAAACTAAGTTCACTTCATGTCTCTCATGACAAGGAGGAAACTTAGTGTTTCTTGGAGACCCAAAAGGATGCAATGAGCTTAAGGCTTTTCAAGAGCTTACCAATCAGTCAGACTTTCTTCATCCCCGAGCAGATGTGTGGTGGTATTGTGGTGGACCTTTACTGGACACTCTGCCAAGTAACAGGAGCGGCAATTGTGCTATAGTCCAATTGGCTATCCCTTTTACCCTGGCATTTCATCAACCAGAGAAAGAAAAGAACTACAGCATCGCAAAACAAGGGAAGCCCTTTATGGGTCTTTCAACTCTCATGTTTATTTAGATGCAATTGGAGTCCCACAAGGAGTACCAGATAAATTTAAAACTCAAGAAATAGCTGCAGAATTTGAGTCAATATTTTGGTGGGTGACAGTTAATAAAAACATAGATTGGATAAATTACATTTATTACAACCTACAGCCATTTATTAACCTACACTAGAGATGCTATTAAAGGAATAGCTGAGCAATTAGGGGCTGCTAGCCAGATGGCTTGGGAAAACAGGATAGCCTTAGACATGATATTAGCAGAAAGAGGAGGAGTTTGCGTCATGATTAAACTCAATGTTGTGCCTTCTCCCAAACAATACCACCTCTGATGGAAGTATAACAAAGGCATTGCAAGGTCTAACTGCTCTGTCCAATGAGTAAGCCAAAAACTCAGGAGTAAATAACCTTTTCACAGGGTGGCTACAAATATGATTCAGTGAATGGAATGAAATAATAGTCTCAATTCTTACTTCTCTTACAGCCATAGTAGGTGTACTCATTCTTGTTTGGTGTTGTGTCATATCACGCATCTGTGGGCTGGTGCAAAGACTGATAGAGACAGCACTTACTAAAACCTCCATTAACTCTCCTCAACCTTATTCAGAGAAGCTTCTTTTAAAGAGTCAAGCAGAGCAACTAAATCAAGAAATGTTAAGGAGGTTTGAAGAGGAAAACAACTGTAAAATCAAGAGGGGCAATTGGGAAAAGTAAAAAGCTCCACTTCAAAATTTCCCTTCTTGTTACAAAATAAATAATAAGTGTTAGAAATAATAGTTTCTTTTAAAAACTAACTTCCTTCAAGCTTCCTTGCTTTTTACTAATAACTCTTCGTTATGCCCTATGTAGCTGTTAAATATAGTAAGGAAATAAGTAAATCCTATCTTCTGTACTTTAACCAAGTTATTTGTTCTGGCTTGTAGCCGGCTTGGACATGTCCAAACATGCCCAGGCATTTCCTGGCTTATCACCTACACCTCTTCCTTATTTGGAAATGTTATTATTCTCCTAGTTTCCTGTAAACAACCCTCTTTCTTTCTTCTTTCTCCATCATGTATTTACCTAATTAGGAAAGTTTTAAGTTTTTAGCAAATCAGGAGCAGTCCAGATTGTGTGGTCCGGCTCCAGCCAATGGAGATAGGACACAGCAATAAGGACCCAATGTGTCAGGGATAAAAACTTCTGCTTTTCTTTGTTCATTGTGCTCTCATGGCAATCAGACTTCCAAGAAGCATCCTTTCTGGAGAAAGTAAAACCGCCTTGCTGAGAAATGTTCTTTATCTGAGTGCTGGTTCTTTTGAGCACCAAGAAACAAGCATTTGTTTCCAACAGATGATTAAGCAAATGTGATTTGTTTTAACGAGTAAAAGCCACATAGACACAGGGAGGGGAACATCACACACTGGGGCCTGTCAGAGTGTGTGGGAGGCAAGGGGAGGAAGAGCATTAGGACAAATACCTAATGCATGTAGGGCTTAAAACCGAGAAGATGGGTTGATAGGCGCAGCAAACCACCATGGCACATGTATACCTATATAACAAACCTGCACGTTCTGCACATATATCACAGAACTAAAAGTAACATTATTAAGAAAAAAATAAATAAAAGCCAAGATAGTAAAATTTGATTAGGAAATTGGTTACCTAAAAAATAGTAAAAAAAAAAAATAAATAAAAAAAATAAAAAAAAATAAAAACTTGAAAATGAATAAGTATAATTTTTACAACTGAAAACTTTAAAACTGAAATTGTTCCTTTTTCAATGGAATAAAATCTAAAATCACTCCCGTGCAATTACACGTTGAAATGGAACAATTTGAATGAGAGTGATTTCAGATTTTATTTAAATGAAGGAAAAAAATTAATGGACCTGAAGAATGGTCATAAGAAAATATACAGAAAGCAGCCTAAAAATGAAAACACAGAAGAGAGGATAAAAACTTTGGGAATACATTGAGACAGCCTAACAGGCATTTAATTTGTGTCACTGGGAGAGTTGAGAAAGAGACACAAAAGTAACATTTGAAGAAAAATAGTTCAGAAATGTTTGATTTTCCAGAATCAATAAAATAACCCAAAGATTTGATAAGATCAATATATCTCAAGCAGGATAAATAAAATAAAATACCTACTTTGAAAAATTGTAATCTTACTATAGAAAACCAAAATGCTGTGCAGCAGCAGCCTGGCCTAGGAAACCTAAAGCTGTGGCCCTTCCTTTACAAGTGGGGGAGAGAGTCCTAATGTTCTCCCTGGGTCTCTGAGAAGAGTGCAGCCCTGAAGACCTCTGAGTCACCTTCATGGTCATTCTGTTTTCTCCAACAATACAGCATTCAAGAAAATGTTTGCAGCCTAATAGCTTTACTGTCCTGTCCTGTAGAATCCAAGATGTTTGACAGTCTTCCTTTATGCCATCCTACTTTTTAATTATTCTTTAGTTCAAACTAGTTTTATCTCTGTGGATATAATCAGTCTCCATTCTTGGCTTTTCCTGAGATGGTTGATTAAATCCGTGAGTCACAACCACGATCTACCCATTGAATAGCTGTTTTGCCATACCTTTTGTTTTCTGTTCAGAACATGCTTCTTTTCTTTTCTTTCTTTCTTTTTTTTTTTTTTTTTTTNTTTCACTCTTGTTGCCTAGGCTGAAGTGCAATTACACAATCACAGCTCACCACAACCTCCGCCTCCCAGGTTCAAGCAATTATCTTGCCTCAGCCTCCCAAGTAGCTGGGATTACAGGCATGTACCACCATGCCCAGCTAATTTTGTATTTTTAGTAGAGACGGGTTTTCACCATGTTGCCCAGGCTGGTCTCAAACTGCTGACCTCATGATCCGCCTGCCTCGGCCTCCCAAAGTGCTGGGATTACAGGGGTGAGCCACTGTGCCCATCCCCAGCTAGGACTTAAATAATCTGAGAATGACTATTGATTGTCCTAAGAAGGTTATCCTTATAATATAATCAAAACACTAAGGAGTGTATTAAAAGACAGTAGCTGGAGAAACCTCAGCTTTTTCTTTGGTCCCTCAGTGAATTCAGACTGGTTCAGTGAACCAGGCACATGTGACCAGTGCTACCTCTCTTGAGCTTTGGGGGCATGCAGCATGCTGCCTGTCTGCAGGTAGGGGCACTGGTCTGGGATGTTCTGCCAAGCTTGGAGCCCCACTTGTGGTGAGCAGACACCCTGCGAAGTAGCTGCTAACAAGTACTGGGTGGGCCAGGCCAGGGGACTTGTCTAGTCCATGTGGCCAGGAAATGGCAGAGCCAGGATGAAGGACCAGGCTTGTTAGACAGTGAGGCCAACACTCACTCATTAGCAATGTATTACCCACCCTCACTCTCCTACTTCTCCCTGCTCCTGACATTAAGGGTGGGGGGGTGAAATTAGTTTAATTTGTAAACTACTGCCCTTCTAAAGCAGGTGATGGCTGTCCCTGAGTGTGGATGAATAGGATTGGATGCCACTTCCTGGGAGAATGGCCTGGAGTCATGGGAAAGCACCCAGTGTCCAGATAGAGAGGAGGGAAGAGGACAAGAAAGCAAAGCCTAACCATGTGAAACTGCTGTGTGGGAAACCTGAGCATGGGAAGCCATTCACTCTCCTGCCTCACAGTTTGCCTGGGTCCTTCCTGGCGCAGTGAGGACAGAGCCATCCTCTGCCCGTGCATCTCCCTCTGCCTTCCCACCACCATCCTGGAGCAACTTCACTGACTGTCAGTATTTGGTTGTCAGTTTATGGAGAGTGTTTTGTAGAAGGTTCAAGGGCAGTTCAGCTGAGCAGCCTAATGTTGTGTGAGGGAAAAGGAACCTTGGTTTCTTCATGGCCCAGTTCTACATCCTAAGGAACATGCAGTAGCATGCAAAAGTGGGAGCTGAATTGTTAGGAAATGCACTCTATTGGGCATTCACTTTTTAGTTGGAGCAGCATGAGAGGCCTAAAGTGACTCTTGCCTGGATAATGAAATGAGGGTGATACTCTGTGTGTGTGTGTGTGTGTGTGTGTGTGTGTGTGTGTGTGTGTGTGTGAGATGGAGTTTTGCTCTGTTGCCCAGGCTGGTGTGGAGTGGCACAATCTCAACTCACTGCAACCTCCACCTCCTGGGTTCAAGCGATTCTTCTGTCTTAGCCTCTAAGTAGCTGGGACTACAGGCGCATGCCATCACACCCAGCTAATTTTTGTATTTTTAGTAGAGACGGGGTTTCACCATATTGGCCAGGCTGGTCTCAAACTCCTAACTTCATGATCCACCCACCTTGGCCTCCCAAAGTGCTGGGATTACAGGTGTGAGCCACTGTACCCAGCCAGTGATGCTCTTACAAACAATGTCAGTAGCAAAAGGGTCAGTGTCAAAAGCCTGTGGAAGGACGGAAGAGAGTGGTGTGGGACAAGAAGAGGCAGAAGGAGCGATGAAAGGCTATACTTCCTTTGTCTAACCTGCCCTGCAAAATCACCTTAATGGAATGTGGTAAGATGCATGCTTCAGGGGAAAGAACCTGCTCTAACTCGGTGTAGTCAGTGGGACTTGCTGGAGTCCATCATCCCTGACGGTGGGTGTACTGTTCTGCCTGCTTGAATTCCAGGTAACTGAGGCTTGTGAACTGAGAGAGGGAAATACCTGGAGCCGTTGGACTTCAGACTTTTTAGTTTCATGCAGGTCTTCATTTTGTACTGATTCACCAGAATACTTGGATTTTGCCTATTTGAAACCAGAAAAGGGTTAAAAAATAATGCCTTTAGTCTTATCTATCATCTTAGAAGGTTATTTTCATTGCATAAAGGAGTATGCGTATGGGGAGAGAATGTCAGCTCATTCCCGAGTTGATGACGGCATCTCCCTCCATTCTCCAGGTCATCCAGTGGGAAGGGATAGGGATATGTGGTCTAGAGAGCCATCAAAGCAGACTGCCTGTGCTTGTCTTCTAGCAACAAATGGCCTTAAGAAGTATTTGGGGGTGGGATAAAGTAGTGGCCTGCTTTGGGGCTGTGTCCCAAATTAACAGCTCTCCAACTGGCCAACAGCAAGGGTCCCTCAGGAGCCAGGCCAGGGCAGGCTGGCGCTGCAGTGTATGCACCAGGGGTCGGTTTCAGGGTCCTCCAGGCCTGGACTCTCCAGCCGGCCACCCTCACCCTTCTCATGCCTGTGCTTGGGGTTTGGGGGCGGCAGGGAGTGCTTGGGCCCTGGATGCTTCTTGTGGGGACCTATAGGAACAGGCATGAGGAGGTGAGGAGCAGGTGCTGACTGTGAGTGACTTGAACCCTGACTGCCCCAGCATCCAACACTCACACGCACGCATGTGCCTACTCAGTCAGATACAACATATAGCTATGCACGCTGACACACTCACGCAGAGGCATGGGCACAGACACAGATATGTACTAATCTTACTCCATTTATTATTTTTATTACTTTTAGAGATAAGTTCTCACTCTGTCGCTCAGCCTGGAGTGCAGTCATGTCATCCTAGCTCACTGCAGCCTCAATATTCTGGGCTCAAGTGATCCTCCAGCCTCAGTCTCTTGAGTAGCTGGACTACAGGTGTGCACTGCCATGCCCAGCTAATTTTTTTTTTTTTTTCAGACTGTTCCGCTGTTGCCCAGGCTGGAGTACAGTGGCTGGATCATGGCTCACTGTAACCTCTGCCTCCCAGGTTCAGGTGATTCTCCTGCCTCAGCCGCCTGAGTAGCTGGGACTACAGGCATGAGCCACCACACCTGGCTAATTTTTTAGATTTTTAGTAGAGACAGGGTTTCATCATGTTGGCCAGGCTGGTCTCAAACTCCTGAGCTCAAGTGATGTGCCCACCTCGGCTTCCCAAAGTGCTGGGATTACAGGCAAGAGCCACTGCACCCGGTTCCCAGTTTTTCAATTTTTTGTAGAGATGAGGTGTCACCATGTATGGAAAGAAGAAAAACAATTCTTTTACAGTGAAGAAACTCAGCAGACGCTCCCTCAATATCAGTGGTGGTAAGTCCTGTGGCTACTGGGTACCCCCTATAGTAGTCCAGGCTAGTCTCAAACTCCTGTCTTCAAGTGATCCTTCTGCCTTAGCCTCCCAAAGTATTGGGATTACAGGCATGAGGGAACTTGCCCATCTGAGACACACACATAAGTTTGAACACATGGACCCCCATATTTCAAACACATGTTTCAAACACATGTTTGAACACATGTATGTCTGTCATACAACAGACATACACAGCTCAGTCAGACAGAATAGACACACAAACACAATGACATTCATAGGTAATCACATGGAAGCCCAGATACATATGCACTGGGGCCAGCCTGATAGCACAGTTGCCCACAAACTCACATAAATATGTACCATCATCTCACACATCATATAACAGACACACAAAGATGGATGCATCTGTACAATTCACCCATGTATTCACAAGTCAGAGATGCAGGCACAGACCCCCAGATAAATAGGCCAACATGCAAGTAGACACATAACATGGTCATTCTTAGAGACACCCTCAGAGATAGCCACACCCGCCCCCACCCCCGACATGCACAGACACATAAGGAGATGATATATCCATGACTCTCTTCTCTCTCTCACACACACACATGCACACACACACACGAGTCACAGCCCCTGAAGTGATCTGGTGAACTAGAAGTGTCAGCCCCCAGCCCTGTGGACTCTGAGCAAACCTCCACTCCCCAGCCTGGCCACATGCAGGAACGCAGGCTGGAAGAGCTGCTGCCTCTCCCTGCCCCGGCCAGCTGACCATCCTCCAGGCTTGGTGTGGATGGTGGGGCCAGGGCAGAGACAGCCCAGCCTGAGGCCTGTTTGCCTGCCATTTGAGTCCTAGGCCTATTCTTCTTGGCTGTGTGACCCTGAAGACCCCCTCCCTACAGCTGAGTGGACCCTGACAATTTGTGTAACAACCTCAATTTCTGGTTTGTTTTGGAAAATTGAAAGATCAGGCAGGACTAGGCCCAAATCCTGTAGGACAAATGGCTACTGACCGAGGCCATGGAGCCACTGCCTGTGTTAGGAACATGGGCACCCCGGCTCACTGAGGCCCCTGCCGTCACCTGCCTGGCCCCAGAGGCATCTGAGTGTGCGACCCTGGAACTACATGCTTCCCTGCATGTCTTGAAAAAGAAAAAATGTCAATCCAGAGAGCGGGTTAGTACAACTTTCCTGGCACTTTGCTTAGTGATATTTATCAAGAGCCTTAACAATGTGTTTATCTTTTGCCTTAGCAATCCCAACCCGTGAATCTATTCTAAGAAAAAAAAAGTTAAAGAGGTACACAAACACTGTTCATGAATGGCTATATATGCACATACATATACGTATGCAACCCTGTGTCCCTGCACGTGTGTACATGTGTATATATACACATTCATGTAGACACATAACTTGTTATTCAGTGTTTTTATAAAGATGCCCTCATTCTGCAAAAACTATATGAGACCATACATACTTTCCCTGAATATGTTGTGAATACATTTCCATGCTAATAAATATCTACATCCTGATATTTAAAAATAACTTTTGTTTATTGATTTTAGATTTACAGCAAAGTTGCACAAAGTTTCCATACACTCCACCCACCTTCCCCTATTGTGAACATCTTACATAACCATGCAACATTTGTCAAAGCTAAAAAGTCAACATTAGTAAAACATTATTAGCTAGGCGACAGACTTTACTGGGATTTCGCCAGTTTCCCACTAATGCCCTTTTTCTGTTCCAACATCTCATCCAGCATCCCAGGTGGCATCCAGTCTGCATCATCTCCTGAGGATCCTCTGGTCCCTAACAGTTCTGAGTTTTTTCTTGTTTTCCATGACCTTGACACTTTCAAAGAATGCTGCTCAGGTATTTTGTAGAATGCCCCTCATTTGGGATGGTCTCATGTTTTTCTCATGATGAGACCGAGGTTACTAGTTTTTGGGTAAAAGATCACAGAGGTGAGATGCCCCTGTCATCACGTCAGGGGGTACCCCATAGCCACAGGACTTGCCACCAGCGATGTTGAGGGAGCATCTGCTGAGTTTCTTCACTGTAAAAGGACTGTTTTTCTTCTTTCCATACGCCATTCTGTGGATGAAAATCATGAAGTCCGCTCCACACTAGGAAAGGATGAGAATGAAGCTCCGCCTCTTGGAAGGTGTGGTTATCTATGTGTATTATTAGAATATGATTTTAAATGACAGAACGATGTTCCATTTTATGGATCTGCCCTCATTTATCTAGCAGGTCCCCCAATGTCACACACTTCCATGACTTTCAGTTTTTCCTTTTACAAACAAAGCTGCAAACCACAGTGCTGTAGCTCAACTTCAAATTCAACAAAAGTTGTGTATTCTTTTTTCTTTTGAGACAGGGTCTTGCTCTGCCACCCAGGCTGGAGTTATAGTGGTGTGATCACAGCTTACTGTAGCCTCGAAATCCTGGGCTCAAGCAACCCTCCTGTCTCGGCCTCCCAAGCAGTTACAACTATAGGCATGAGCCACCATGCCTGGCTGATGTTTTAAAATGTTTTTGTAGAGATGGGGTATTGCTATGTTGCCCAGGCTGGTCTGGAACTCCTGACCTCAAGCAATCCTCCTGCCTCGGCTTCCCAAAGCACTAGGATTATAGGTGTGAGTCACCACATTTAGCCTCAACAAATAGTTTTCAAACAACTTCTCTGTAACAGACACTGCATACTGTAGTGAACAATGTTTGTTTACCTCTTTATTTTTTTCTTAGAATAAATTCACAGGTGGGGATTACTAGGGCAAAAGATACACACATGGTTAAGACTCTTGATAAGTATCACTAAACAAAGCTCCAGGAAATTTGTACTGATCTACTCTCTGGATTGAGAATTTTTTCTTTGTCAGCCATTTTTTTTCTTATTACAAAAATAATTTATGTTTTTAGGAGATAACTGGAAATCACTTACTGGACATTCAATGATATTAAAGACATTATTTTTTTAGGTGTGATAATAGTATTGTGGCTACTCTTTGAAAATCGTTCTTATCTTTTACAGACACACACAGTGGATGAGGGGGTATGGTTGAAACAAGACTTGCCTGAGTTGACATGGAAGCTGGGTGATAGATACATCCACCTTCATTGTATGATTTTCTCTGTATTAGTAAGAAAATGAAAGCTTATATTAAATATGTTAAACACGATATAAATCTATAGCTTACATGTGAGTCCCCGTTCTTTCACCTCCCAAGGTTAACAGCAATGAACGATTAGGTGTATGTGCCCCCGAACTTCTCCATGCAAACACTGACTGTGAATATTGCCAGCACACATGCTCTTAAAACAAGAATGAGCTACAACAATGCACACCATTTCTCCACTAACTTTTTCACTTCACCATATTTTCAGACAGTTGACCTTGTTAACGCTATCTCAGTCTTTAACAGCTCCATGGTACTCCACTATATCAAAGAACCATAATTTATTCATCTGATCCTCTAATGGTAGACAATTGGAGTGTCTCCATTTTTCTGCTATTAAGAACAATAATGCAATGAACATCCTTGTACATAATACCTCTGTGTACCTGTGTAAGCAATTTTACAGCTTATCTTTCTAAAAGTGGAATCACTGTGTCAAAGGGGTCACAGACTTAACATTTAAATAAAATTCCAGCTTACCCTTTTGGTGGACTTTCTGTGTCCAGTACACTACATTCTCTCCTAGTGCAAATCTGGAGACTATTTTCATTTGGTGCCTGCTGTAGAAAAGTCTCATGGAGTCACAGCTGGAAATGGCCTCAGAGATCTTGTGTTCTGGCTTCCAGGGAAGGGTGGGGCCCAGCCCCGACGCTGTCAGGACCGCATGCAGCTCCTTGGATTGGAGGTTGTGTACAGCAGTGCTGATTAAGATGCTGCAAATATCTGAATCCCAGTACCATTTACTGTTGTATGACCTTGAACATTTGCCCTGTCTGTGCCTCAGTTTCCTCACCTGTAAGCGGGGATAATAGTAATCCTGGGGTGGCAACTGGAAAGGGTCTAGGAGATTTTTCTCGAAGCTACATTTAAAAAGTACATATTTATTTGGGGTGGCTTTTGGGGTATTGATGGTGGATGGGGGGGGTACTAGGGACCCCCATCAGGTAGCACCAATCCTGCCAGAGCTAATTTCAAATGATGACAGCTGGACTTAGTGAGATTTGACCTGATGGATGCCCAGCACATGGCACACAGCCTGGCACACATTCAATGATCATGAGTTCTTGAGTGCTGACAGGTGCTAGCTGGGACAGGGAGACCAACATTTCAATCCAGGAGAGGAAAGCCCAAGCAACAGGAAAAGAGGGGACCCAAGAGATGGCCTAGTCTGGCCCGCCACTTATTATTGTAAATAAAGTTTGATTAGAACACAGCTGAACCTGTTCATTATGTATTGTCTATGGAACCTTGAGCAGAAGGGGAGGCCACGGGGAAAGGATAGGCTCTGAGGCTGCAAGGAGAGGACGAGGGCCCAGCCAGCCCTGTCTCAGTCCAGCCTCTGACGACCCCACCCAGCTACCAGATACCATGCAGCTGCACTTACAGCAAGCGAGACCAGCAGGACTGCTGGGCAGAGCCTAGTCAACTCTTAGAACCAGAGAAACAAGAAAACAGTGCTCAAGCCACTCTGCTTGGTAGGGTGGGGTAGTTTTCTCCGGCAATAGCTGACTGAGACACCATCACACCAGAGCCTTTGCCTTTCCACCCTCCTTTATCCAGTGGTTCAAACTCCTATGTGGCTATGAGAATCCCCCTGAGGAGACTTTACAGACACCAATTAAATCAGAATAGCTCGGAATGGGCCAGAGTAGGAATCTTTTTTTTTTTTTTTTTTTTTGGAGACAGGGTTTAGCTCTGTTGCCCAGGCTGGAATACAGTGGCACAATCTAGGCTCACTGCAACCACCACCTCCCGGCTCAAGTCACCTGAGTAGCTGGGATTGCAGGCCTGTGCCACAATGCCTGGCTATTTTTTAAATTATATTATTATTATTTTTGAGAGGGAGTCTCACTCTGTCACCCAGGCTGAAGTGCAATAGCATGGTCTCCGCTCATTGTAATCTCTGCCTCCTAGGTTCAAGCAATTCTCTCACTTCAGCCTCCCAGGTAGCTGGGACTACAGACATATGCCACCACACCTGGCTAATTTTTGTATTTTTAGTAGAGACTGGGTTTAACTATGCTGGCCAGACCTTGGTCTCAACTCCTGACCTGGTGATCTGCAGGCCTCAGCTTCCCAAAGTGCTGATTACAGGCGTGAGCCACTGCGGCAGGCCAACACCTGGCTAATTTTTGTATATCTAGTAGAGATGGGTTTTGCCACATTGGCCAAACTGGACTCAAACTCCTGGCCTCAAGTGATCCATCTGCCTAGGCTCCCAAAATGCCGCAATTACAGGCATGAGCCACCACCATGTCCAGCCTCCAGAGTAGGAATTCTTTAAATTCCCCAGGATTTGAGAACCATAGCTCCACCTACTGTTTCCAAAACATGCCTAACAGCAGAAATATTTTTTTAAAAAAGATTCTTAGTCTGGGCACAGTGACTCACACCTGTAATCCCAGCACTTTGGGAGGCTAAGGCAGGGGGATATCCTAAGCACAGGAGTTCTAGGCCAGCCTGGGCAATATAGTGAGACCCGTCTCTGCAGAAAAATTAGCAGGTGCAGCAGCACGCTGCTGTAGTCCCAGCTACCTGGGAGGCTGATGGGGGAGAATCACATGGGCCCAGGAGGTTGAAGCTGCAGTGAGCCAAGATGGCGCCAATGCACTCCTGGAGCAAGACTCTGCCTCAACAACAACATAGATTCCTGCACTCCAACAGACCCTGTAAACCTGTAGCATTCACACATTCCCCCAGATGAATCCTATTATCAATCGATGTGACAGCTTTCTCTAGGTTGTCTTTTGGCCAGGCAGCTGGACAGTGGAGGACAGGAGTGACACCTCGGCCCCTTCCTAGCAGAGTGATCCTGCACAAATTACTCCAGGTGTCTGACCCTTCATTTCCTCAAGCACATCACGGGGGAAAGAATGCCTAGCGCAGTATCTGGCAGAGAGTCAGCCTTGGCTAATCTCCCATAACGGAGCTGACAGCTCTTCGAGTGCGCTGACGACATCTCTTAGTCATCCCTTGAAATACTACCCGCTATTACTTCTCTGCTCCTCAGTCTCCTCCTGTGTAAAATGGGGATGAGAATGAAGAGGTGAAACTTTAATGAGCAACCACTGTCTCCAGCACTTCCTGACACTATGACTCCTACGAGAGGTCCTGGTACACAGTAGGTGCTAAACTAATCCTCTCCGAGCTGGGTTTGGGGAAGATGCCTCCGTCAGGTGTGCAGCGGGGGCGCGGGAAGGCGAGTCTGGGGGTGGAGGGCTTACCAAGAGCCAGCAGGAGGTCGGCTCCGCCTTTCCCCGCGGCCCCCGCTGGAGCCCGGCAGCTGTCAGCCCGGCGGGCCTCGGCGACAGGCCACCAAACCTGAACGTCGCGGCCTCCGCCTTCCCGGACTGCACAACTTACCTTGCGCTCGTTGGCCCTTGGTCCCGCCCCCGGCTACCATTGGCCCAGGGGTTCTTTGTTAGCGGAGTGCGGTGTCGCCATTGGCCGACGGGGCTGCCGATTGCGTCGGGGCACGGCCCCACTCCGCCCGCCCCGGCACCTTCCAGAGTTCGGCGGGAGTACTTGAATCGCGCTACTCTCTCTGCAGTGGCCGCGGGGCCGGGAAGCCTGCGGCTACGGCAGCCGAGACGAGCCTGGCCGGCGGCGACCAGTACCTGGGAGGCGAGCCGCAGCAGGAGGCAGCGGGCAGGAGCCCGCGTCCATGGGCCTGCGGCGGCCGGGCGCGGCGGTGCGGGTGGGCGCGGGGGGCGCGCGCGCTGTGAGGCCGGGGCGACGAGGGGCTTCGGCGCGTGCTACCAGCCGCCTGCGAGGAGGCGGGGCCGGGCCTGAGGCGGGGCTGGTGAGCGAGGCTGCGGCGGCCGCGCTGAGCCCTGAGCCCTCCTGGAGCGCCCCGCCGGCCGGCCTGCGGCGCCACCAAGTCGGCGGCCAAGGAAAACCCGTGCAGGAAATTCCAGGCCATGTCTTCAACAAGGGCGAGTGTCAGAACTGCTTCAAGCCCCGCGAGTCGCATCTGCTCAACTACGAGGACCTGAGGCAGGTGAGCTGCCTGGCCGGGCCGGACACCTCCATCCTGGGAGCCGCGGGCCGGGGCAGGGAATTGCGCGAGTCCTGGAGCATGGGGACGAAGGGAAGTGCATTGATGGAGCAGAGACAAACTCAGCTATGCCGAAAAATAACATCCTTTCTTGTTCCCATTGCCCAACTGTTTGAAAATGATTTTGGGGTGACTCAAAAGCGCCCGGTTTCCCTTAGTAGGAACAAAGCACTTGGGGATTGGATGCCGCTTGAAGGGACCCCCTCCCTCAGAGTCTTGCTTGGGACCAGACTTGGACTTGTCCAGCCAGAGTGACCCAGGGAGTCGGTTTGTTGGGGGAGACTTTGGGCTTCTGTCTAGTGGGACCCAGCCTGCCCCGATTCGGAATCGTCATCACCGTCAAGGACTGGAGAAAGGTGAAGGGTGTCCGAGTCTGGCAAGGAGGGTCTTGCTCTTGAACTTAGGCCAGGGGTCTGTAGTTGAGGGGAGAGCTGGGGCCATTTCCCTGGTCAGTGGCCGAGGGGTGAGGAGACCTGTGGGTCCTCGGGAAAGTTGGTTTCTGTCTCCCAGCCTTCTCTGTCAAACAGAGTTGTGACTGAGTTGTATGTAGCTCCCAAACCTGCATCAGAGTCACAGCCATTAAACACAGATTCTGCCCTCCCCCCGCCCCCGCCCCCGCCCTGGAGTGATTTGGGAGATGGGGAATTTGTATTGCTAAAAGGCCCCAAGAGGCTTGGCTGCAGTCCCCAGGTCCCTCGGGAACCCCTGCAGTGATTGACTTCTGAACTCCTAGAGGTCCAGGATTCTGAGCCTTGTGTGCACCTCCTTGGGATGTGCCTGGGTGCTCTCCCCACAGCCATCATCTCTATCCTCCTCAGAGCTTTCTCTCGGCCTCCTGAATGAAGCCAGGGGAACTTCCTTCACATTCCAGTCCAGTGTTACCTAGTTGTAGCCACTCCTGTCGCAGAAGAACCCCTTAGACTGAAAACGTTGCTGTGTGTTCAGTGAAGGGGCCTAGCTGTTTTTGATGCCACTTCAGTGCACCCGGGGTTTGACTTGTTTACATGACCAACTGGAGTTGGGTGATGGGGCAGTGCCTGGAGCACGGGGCATTTCTCTGAGGTCAGGTTTCCAACCTCCAGGAAAAGATTCTTTGCATCTAAAACCAGAAAGCTTAATCAAACACTCAAGGCTGCAAAGTCACAGATGGTTAAGATACCAAGGGCTTTAGGGAAGGTCAGCTTGGGACGGGTAGAACTCAGTGACCTGGGAAAGTGTTCTGGAGTGTAAAGAACTTGCTTACCTCTTCTCATCTGGATGCTTTTATTCGGGGAAACAGTTTATGTGATGAGGGGGTGTTGGGAGACTTTGCTTCAAGTGTTGGGCTGTCACTTTCACCCGTGTGACCTTGAACAAATCCCTTTACCTCTGTTTAAATTTCCTTATCTGTAA
>NW_016107538.1:2131190-2154436 GCF_001604975.1 Cebus imitator | reverse complement strand
CCTTTACCTCTATATTTTAATTTCCTTATCTGTAAATTGCGAGTCCTGGTCCCTGGCTTACCTCCTTCACTGAACATTTGTGAAAAGCAAGAAATGATATTTTATTAAACTTTTTTCTCTTACAATGTAACAAACAAAAAAAAAAAACATGCCCACTTTGATTTAAGAAGTTGTCAAGGTTCTGACAGAGGTTTCTAGGTTTCCTGGTTATTTAAAGTAACTGCCAGAATTGGTAACTTTATGCCTCATAGGGGCTGTTTGTGAATTCTTAAGCTTAGATAAACTGGAATGGAATCTGCATGTTTGAGTCCAGCCTGCTAAGATTTTTTTTTAATCTGTTGATTATTAATTGGGTTCACTGGGGGAGGCAAACTTAAAATACTGTACTCTCACTGTATTCAAAGTTGAATTGTGGGTTTTCAAACTGGCCTGAGACCTTCAGGGTTGGAATGGTAGTTTCTGAAATAATGAGTGGGGTTATTTGTGCTGGGAGAGATTAGCCCAGCCTTCTCCCTCCTGGGGTCTTTCAGGAAGAAACTGGTCTTGAAAAGAGAGGAGACTCAGAGCCTTTGCCCACAGCCATCTGTGCTGCTCTCTGCATCCAGCTCTCCCCCAGCCTCTCACTCTCATCCTTATGGCTCCATTAGAAAACCTCCACCAATCTCGGTTCCCATAGTCTCCCCGAAGCCCCTGCTTCCTGATGCCCCTCCAATCTTGAGCTTATTTTAGACCTTCAAAGCTGGAAGGTACATCAGCCACCATTGAGACCACCCCTTCTTTAAGAGGCGAGGGTACTGGGTCCAGGGAGGTGGCGAGCGGCCTTGGCCGGCCTTTGCTCTTGAGATGTCATCCTCTCAGGAGCAGACATTTCTCTAAGATTTCTGGTTTGAGTTTTATTTTCTCAGCTTTTGGTTTTGTTTATTCCCTAAAGAGGCACAGAAACCTCGTACAGGGACTGTATTACGTCTTGGAAGTGCCGTGGCTCTTGTGTGTGGCCGTGTGCTGCTGTCTGAGTGCCAGGTTTGTCCACGCACTGCCTCTTGTCCTTGGTGGCGTAGTGCACACAGTGGCACACCTGGAGACTTGGACTCGAGAAAGGAGAAGTACAAATTGGATTCAGCCATGTGGGAGCCAAGCTCTGGCTTGTGTCTTTTTGCTCCTCAGAGTGCTGATGGTCCCTCACTGCTGGGTGCTGAGCAGCGTCATCCTAGTGACCTGGGAACTCCTGGTGTGGGAGGCAGAGGTGCAGCCTGGCTCGCTCAGGTCTTGGCTGGGAGGGCCTTCCAGCAGCACTCAGAGCTGTTAGGGAGCAGTTACCTTTTCAGCTGAGTGTGAGTGACTAATAAGTGTACCCATTGATTCATTCACATGTTTTATTTATTTGGTCATTGAAGCCCAGCTTTGTACTGGGTGCTTTGCTGGATGAGGCAGGATTCTTGTAGCGAGATTTGGTGGTGTGAGAGAAGGAATACATTTGGCCTTGGGCCTGTTAGGGTTCTTGAAGGAGGTGTGGGATTTTGAGAGAGCTGTGTTTGGGACAGTGAGTCACCTTATTCCATGGAATAGAAGATGTTTGTGTATGGGAGGTGAGGGGGCGTGGGACCCTAGAGGGCCGTCTGGGTGGCAGGATGTGATGGGGTAAGATGGGTGAGACCCATCTGTCTGCATCGATTATTTGAGGGCTGCCCTCTTCGGTGCCAAGCATGTCGTGTGAGCTGGTTATGATGGAGTAGCTGTGTCCAGAGACCTGTGCACACCTGGGAAGCATCAGTGTTGGCAGCTTGACAACTGGCTGCCACTGCACTTCCAAGACGTATAGCTGGCTGGGATGCCTCTCCATCCCTTGCTCCTGCCCGCCCACTTCGGGCAGTTTGGGCAACTCAGAGTTGAGACAGTTGGGTTCTTCCTGACATGCATCCCAGATCTACCTGGGGAGGGTGATGAGGGGAAGGGGCAGAAGAACTCCTGAGAGAGGGGATGTGCATGGCCTCCAGGGAAGCAGCTGGAGAGGCCAGCAGAGCACACGTGGTGCAGCTCAAGGCCATGGCAGGCGGTGTCACTGGAGGAGGCCCATGGCCATCCACTGTAGACCCTGGAGGACTGACTGGAGAGGCCACAGTGGCTGTTTTTTTTTTTTTTTTTTTTTTTTTTTTTTTTTTAGTAAACTGTTAATTGTGCTTCCCTTCTAGTTATAAGAAATGAAACTAATAAAAAGTTTTTATTAAACTTTTTAATCGTGTTTCCCCTATGGCTGTAAGAAATAATAGAGATCCCGTGTACCCCTTTGCTCAGGTCCTCCCATGGTGACCTCCTGCAACACTGTGGTAGGGCACCATAGCCGGGATACTGGCTACAATGCAGAAAGTACCCAGTGTCTCCATCGCCTCTTCCCTCCCATATCACCCCAGCCCCAGTCACCCAGGAATCCTTCTCCATTTCCATAAATCTGACATTTCAAGAATATTACGTGAAGAGAATCATATATCCTGGAACCTTTGAGACTGGCTTTTTTCACTCAGAATTCTCTGGTGATTCATCCAGGTCGTTGCTTGGATCAGTAGTTTGCTTTTCATTGCTGACTCGCATTCCATCATATGAGGGGACACCTAGGTTGTTTCTAGTTTTGGGCTAACATGAACAAACCATTCACAGGTAGTTTTTGTGTGAGTGTATATTTTCATTCTCTGGAGTAAATATCCAGGAGAGCAGTTCCTAGGTTGTGTGGTAGTTTCATCTTTAGTTTTTTAAGAAACTACCAAACTGATTCCCACCAGCAGCGTATGAGTGATATGAGTGATGTACGTACTTTGTGACCTTGCCAGCATTTGGTGTCGTCACCATTTGTTTTTTAGCCATTCTGATAGGAGCATAGTAACATCTCATGTGGTTTTAATTTGCTTTTCCCCTATAGCTTTGGTGTTGAACACCTTTTCATGCTATTTATCTTCTGTGGAAAGTCTTCTCATGTCTTTTTCTCACATTCTAATTAGACTGTTCAGTGTTTTCAATATTGAGTTTTAAGTGTCTTTATATAGCGTAGATACTAGTATGTAGTCTAGATACTACTCCTTTGTCAGATAACGTCTTTTGCAAAATATTTTATCCTACTTGGTGGCTTGTCTTTTCATCTTCTTAGCAGGACTTTGTGCAGAGCAGAAGTTTCTTAATTTTAATGAAGTCCACTTTATCAATTTAAATTTGTTCCATTTTGTGTTATTTTTTGTATAACATTACTTTTTCTATTAGCCTGAGGCTTTTCTGTTTTTTTTGCCTGTGAACAGTCACTCTAGCTAGCAACATTTGTTGAAAGGCTGTTTTTCCTCCATTGAATTCCTTGTGCACCTTTGTCAAAATTGGGCATATATATATATATATATATATATGTATACATACGTATATATATATATATATATATATGCCCAATTTTATGTATACGTATGTATACATAAATGTATACATATATATGCCCAATTATATGTATACGTATGTATACATACGTATATATATATATATATGCCCAATGTATATATATATATATACGTATATATATATATACGTATATATATATATATATATATGTATATATACGTATATATATATATATACATATAAATGAGGGATATTAGCCCATAGTTCTTTTTTCACCTTTAAAAAAATTTTTGGGTTTTGTCATATCGTTTGTCTGGCTTTGGTGTCAGGGTAATACTAGCTTTATAAAATGAATTGGAAAGTGTTGCCTTTGTTTTCTCAAAAAGATAATGTAGAATTAGCATTATTTTTTTAAACACTTGGTGGAAATCTTCAGTAAAACCATCTGGGCTTGGAGATTTCTTTTTTGTGATTTATCAAATTGCATATTCAGTTTCCTTAATTATTGTAGTATCATTTTAATTATCTGTGTTTTTTAGCGGAATGGGTCCATTTTCTATACGTTGTCAAATTAATGTTTGTAGAATTGTATTAGTGTTCCTCATCCGTTTGATGTCTGCAGAATCTGTAATGTTATCCCTGTTTTATTTCTGATATTAATTTGTGCCATTATGTCTTTTTTTCTTTGTTGGTCTTGTCAGAAGTTTGTCAGTTTTATTATCTGTTCAAAGAACCAGCTCTTTCTTTCATTGATTTTTTCAATTTCTTTGATTTCTCCTTTTATCTTATTTCCTTCTTTTTCTTGCTTTTGGTACATTTTGTACTTCTTTTTCTAGGTTCTTGAAATAGAAGCTTAGATTATTGATTTGAGACCTTTCCTCTTTTCTAATGTGAGCATTTTAGTTACATTTAGTTCCCTCCTAGGACTGTATTAGTTGTGTTATTGAGAGGGGTGTTGAAGCCTCCAACAATCTTTATGGATTTATTTATTTTTCCTTTCAGTTGTATTCATTTTAGCTTCACATTATTTTGCAGCTCTGATGTTTAAATGTAAATGTACATTTATGCTCTCTATGTCTCAGTGAATTGACTCTTATTATGTAATACTGCTCTCAGTCTTGGTCATTTTCTTTGTGCTGAAATATACTTTATCTGATAATATAACAACTTGTTCTCCGTAGATTAATATTTGTAGCATGTATCATTATTTTTTAATTTTCAGCTTGCTTGTAATCATTGTATTTGCAGTGAAATTTTTCTAGACAGTGTATAACTATATAAGATTTGCCTCATCGTCCAGGAAGCAGAAGTTTCAAGGCACTGCTTTTGAAAGATCTTTGGGTTGAAGAGCACGCCCAGACCACCAGCAGCTTCTTCCTAGAGGCCAACTGGAAGTACAGCCTCTGGCTTGTCTGTGTCATGATGGAAGGCTGAGTTTAATTGGAGAGGAGGTAGCTCCAGGGAGTCTCATGTGGTCACTTTTATATGGGGTCCGGAGCCACATACATCCTCTGGGAGGACCTGCATAGGAAAGAGGCCCTGTGTGCAGGGCTGCTTGAAACAGGACTCGGGTCCCCTCTTTCAGGTCCTTACAGCCCAGCTCGGATCCCCCGCGTCAACAACAGATACCTGTTTCTCCTGCCTCCCTCCAAAATGCCCAGCAGCTCAAACCAGAAAACAGCAAAGCTAAGCCTACCCATGCAGTGTTTCCAAAGCACACTCCCTCCTGCCTGCTACCTCTTGGGCTTTCTGTTTTAGTGTCCCAGTTTCAGATTACTATGGGACACTCTGGAAGAGAATACCTTAGGGCCTTTCAGAGGCGCAGCCCCAGGAGCAGGTGGGCCTGTGTGGGAGCCTCTGCCTGTGGGTACTTCTGGACTCACAGACACTGTGGTCTGCTGTGCGGGGGAGGATGCAGCATTTTTAGATAGATTGAGACATAGAGAAGTGGCAGCTCTTCCTGGGAGGCCTTTTCCACGCCTGGGGGATGAGGACAGGTTGTCTGAGTCAGGACCTAGGTTATGTAAGGAGAAGGAAGCCCAGAGCGGGCACCACGCACCCACTGCTGTCCTAGGCTGGCAGGATACTCACCTCTACTCCCTCTGCACACCTGCCTCAGGATCAAGGACACAGCCAGGGCTGGGCCAACCCCATTCCTGATTTCCTGGAGTGAAGGTTCTGGGGTGGCGGTGGGGGGCAGTCATGTCATAGCGATGTAGTTACATAATGAAACAGTAGATAGAAATTAGTTCTGTGATGTGCAGTGATGGTAATAGAAGAAGTGAGTAGTTAGAGACTGATGGGAGGGTCAGGACTGTCCCCTTGAGGAAGGGATGTTTTGGGGAATCCCTGAGGGATGGCAGAGGGCCAGGTTTTGGGGAGCTGAGGAGGCTGGAGGAAGCTGCACAGGCCACATGACTAGCTGTGAGAGGTAAGAGTGGCAGTGCCGTAGCCGGCCAGGTCCTGGTCCCTGGCTCCCTGGGCCTGAGGAGTGAGTTCTCAGTAATTACAGATGGCTCCTCATGGCGCCGTCATTCCTGCCTTTGCACCGGTGCATCAGCTGCACCCCTGCCTAGAGAGTCCTCTGCACCCCTGGGCTCACCTGTGTGTGGGGGGTACTTACCTCCTTCAGGGCTTTTTCTCTGTGTGCCAGCACCGGGCTCCCCATGCCTTCCTTGCGTCCCGGGACCCTCGAGGTGCAGGAACATCTGGAGGTCCTATTGCCGTCTAGCTGCCAGTACCTGGGCAGCTCTCCCAGGGGTGGTGTCCTCCATCCCCCAAGTCTCCTGCCCCATTGGCCCCCGGCCCACTCCAGCTTCCTTCCTGTAACCAGTGGATCAGGCCATTGCCCTTTGTCAACTCTGTTCCTGCCTCTTTGAATGAAATCACATCTGGCTGAGGCAGAGTCATCAGAATACTTAAATAGGGCCCCTACTCTGCTGCCCCAGATGCTGGACTTCCTTGGGTTTGGAGAAGGACTTGTGTTATTCTATGTTGCCCTTGGACTGTGTGCCCATGAGAGTCGGGGCAATCCTTATCCTTCCTTCCCCACCGCCTAACGTAGGCCTTGATGAGTGATTTTGTTAAACAGCTTTATTAAGATAAAATTCACGTTATACATTTAACCCATTTAAACTGTACAATTCTATGATTTTTATGATATTCCCACAGATGTGCAGCCATCATCACAGTCACTTTCAGAACATTTCATCCCCAAAAGAAACACTACACCCCTTGGCTGTCACCACCACTCTTCCGCCCCCCAGCCTGAGGCAGCCACTCCTCTGCTCTCCATCACTGTGGCATTGCAGTGATGAATGCTGGATGGGGTGTCACCTGCATCCCAGCCTGCTCCTCTTCCCGGAGACCTTGCACCTCGCCCTCTGCTCTGCGCCTGCCCACCTGGATCAGTCCCCTCTGTGGTGATCCATATCAGGAAGTCACAGCCCAGCAAGGTGGCTACTGCAGGCTACCTGGTGTATAGCACCCAGGGCCACGCACACGGGGGTCCTGAGCAGAGGTTTGCTGAGGATGCCTGGGTTGAGACCTGGGCTTGGGTTCTGAGGGAACAGTTGCTGAACCCTCGGCTCCCTACAGTCCCTCCTGGAGAAAGGTCAGGTAAATGTAGCTGATGATGTGACAACACCTCAAGCTGCCTTCAGAGGCCACAGTCACACAGTCAAGCTAGAGATGGAGGATGGCCTGGTGGGCTGGCCTCTGTCCTCACAGGTGGGCTCTTGTGGCTAATGAGAGGCCGAGCTGGGAGTCAGAGTCCAGATGCACACCGGGAGTTCTCCAGCTTCCGCTTTCCCATGCCATATGCAAGGCCTCTGGGTGAGGTCTGCTTAGGGTATGTGCACTCCTGGAATGGGGAGGTGGAGAGGCTGAGTGTGTGTGCCCACCTGAGGTTGGCTGGACACAGCTGGAGTTTGTAGAGAGCACAGACCTCTCCTTGCTTTTGCTCCTGCCTTCCCAGATGGGATTTCTAATACACACCCTTCGGCCCTCTTGGACTGTGTCTGCAGCCAGCACCCACTCCCCTGTTGGATCAAAGCAAGCCTCTCCTGTCTTAAGCTTTCCGCTGACTCCAGGCACACAGCCCCAATTGGTCCTGGCGACCTTGAGGACCCTGTAGGCGGAAGCCAAGGAAAGAGGATTCTTGGTTCAGCCTGGAGGCTGTGCAGCCTCTGGCACATGACCTGTCCTCTCTGAGTCACAGTCTGCAGCTACCAAATCAGGTGGTATGGTGGGGCCTCCTAGTTTGGAGAGTACTGAGTAAAAAGCACATCAGGGGGACCCCTGAGGGTATCCAGGGATCAGGCTGTGTGTGTAAGCAGCAGTCAGAGAATTTGGGTTTTAATTTGTATTACTCTTCTCCAAAGGGGACTGGATAAACAGGCCTGGTTGTACCCTTTTTCTCTTTTTTTTTTTTTTTCCGAGATGGAGCCTCCCTCTGTCGCCAGGCTGGAGTGCAGTGGCGCGATCTTGGCTCAATGCAACCTCCGCTTCCTGGGTTCATGCGTTTCTCCTTCCTCCAGTTCCCGAGTAGCTGGGACTACAGGTGCATGCCATCACGCCCAGCTAATTTTCGTATTTCTAGTAGAGATAAGTTTCAGCATGTTGGCCAGGATGGTCTTGATCTCTTGACCCTGTGATCCACCTGCCTTGGCCTTCCAGAGTTTTGGGATTATAGGTATAGCTCCTTCTTACTAGCTGGGTGTGGCTGAGAAAGGAGATGGAGCCAGAGTGTGTGTCTAGATCCGCTGTGTTGAGCTCCTACCTTCGGTCTGGGGAGTGGGGGCTCTGTGGATTGTGAAGTGGAACAATGCCTCACATTTATTGAGACCTCACAGGCCAGACACTGTGCTCAGAGTTCTTGGTGCTCATGCAACTTTTGAAATTGAGATATAATTCACCTGTCTTAAGATTCACCCTCTTAAAGGATACAGTTTGGTGAGTTTTAGCATATGCACAATGTTGTGCAACCATCTCCAGTGTGTAATTCCAGAACATTTTCATCAATCATGAAAGAAATCCCATACCCATTAACTGTCTCTCCTTATTCCCTTTCCTGCAGTCCCTGGCAGCCACTAATCTGCTTTCTGTGCAGTGGATGTGCCTATTCCAGACCATTTGCGTAAGCGGAATTCTGTAACGTGTGCTTTTGTGTCTGGTTTCTTTGACTTAGCATCATGTTTTAGATGTTCCTCTGTGTTGTAGTGTATGTGATACTTCATTCCTTTTTCTGGCTCAATAATGTTTCCTTGTGTGGATCCATTACACTTTGTTCATCCATTCTTCTGTCCATGGATGTTTAGGCTGTTACCACCTTTGGCAAGTGTTTGGGTTTTAATTTGTGTGCAAGTTTCTATTTGAACCCCTGTTTTTTGTTTTCCTGGGTGTGTATACATACGGTTGAAATTACTGGGTCCTAGGGTAATTCTGCCTTTAACTGTCTGAGGAATTGCCAGACTCTTCCAAGGTGGCAGCACCGTTTCACATCCCTGTGCTGGGCTTTACTAATTGCATTTTCTCATTAGTCGTCATATCAGAGTCATGAGGTTTAGGTAAAATCGTCATCCCTCTCACCTTTCAAATGGGAGAGTTTGAACTCTGAGGGTTTCTGCACACAGCCACACAGCCAGTCAGTTGATGATTCTTTGGCCAGAGCTGGCTTTGATCACAAAAACAATCTCTTCTCCAGGCCGTTTTGTATCTTGAGGGTGAGGCTTTTTGACTTTGTTCATGTTCTATTCCTGGCACCTGGCACACTTTGGCACTCACATATTTGTTGAATAAAATGTCATTTTTTCCTGATCTTGGTGGCTTGATCAGGAGCTTGAGGGAGGCAGCATGTCTTAGGGCTCATGTACCCTACAGGTCCTCACACTCCTGCCGGGGTCTGTGTTCCCCTCTCCACCCCAGATGCTGCAGAATCCCTACCAGCCTCTGGTTCTCAAGCAGCCACAGACGCACTGCAGTGGGAATGGGTGGCGTGACCTCTGCTGAGCAGAGGCAATGTCTCTTTTCAGCGAGTGCATGCCGTGAACTTTAGCTGTTCTCTCTCTCTCTCTGGGATTGAAGGCTTTTGGTGACCTGCCCTCTTTTTTCTCCTCTAGGCAAAACCCATTTATGGCGGTTGGCTGCTCCTGGCTCTAGATGGGACCGACTTTGACAACCCAGTGCACCAGTCTCGGGTAAGGGCATCAGAGCCAACTCTCAGGGTGGGAGGAACCGGAGAAGGGGCCCATCTATGGGTGAACTGGCGGAATGGAAGAGGGAGATGGAGAGTTGAACAGTGGATCCTGGGGTGGCAGGATCAGCAGAGCTCCCCCATTTGGCGCACTTGTATGTTGTACAGAAAAGGTCTCAATTATGCGTAGTTATGTGTAGTGCTCCCTTCAGAGTGAGGAGCTCTCATGTGGGTGTTGCCTGTTTTGTGGTTGAGCTTGACTCTAGGAACAGTCAAATGGAAGAGGCAAAAGAGCTGTTTAACAAATGTTTGCATTATAATGAGCAGCTCCCAATTCCTTCCATGCCAAGGCCTGCCCCTGCAACACAGTAGCAGTAGTGCAGGATTGGGGGTCCAGAGGCCTTGGGTCACCGCATACTAAACTGTGCATTGTCTGCCAAGAAGCCCCTCTGGATTTGACTCCAGTTAAAACACTGTCCTTCCTCACACGCTCCTGTACAGTGCTGCCGCTCATACCCTCTAAGTTGCTTCCACTCGGCCCCCTACATCCCAGGGAGCTCCCTTTCCCCTTCTTAAGTTTCTGCTACTCACCCCCTCCCCACCCTGAATATTGCATTTGGGGTAGGGGCCTTGGACTGTATTTTCGTGCCACAGGCCTTGCATTGTGTCTGTGGTCTTTGGGATTCCTTCTGGAATGCGTTTTGATTTCAAAGGCAGCATATAAGGCCCTTGGAAGTGTTCCTGGGAAACACGTTCAGGTGTTTCCTAGTTTATATTCCTTTCCTAGTTTATATTGAGGTTGTACAGAATTGCCATTTCCAGATAACCCTGGCCCAAAGCAGAGAGACGTGCTTTCATAGTCAATTCATGTGGCCTTATTGCCAGTTAAACTTTGAGCGTTGTTGGGCTCTTCTCTTTATTTTGGAGACAGAGTGCTGCTCTTTTGCCAGGCTGGAGTGCAGTGGCGCAATCTTGGCTCACTGCAACCTCCGCCTCCCGGGTTCAAGTGATTCTCCTGCCTCAGCCTCTTGAGTAGCTGGGACTACAGATGCACACCACCATGCCCAGCTAATTTTTGTATTTTTAGTAGAGATGGGATTTCATCATGTTAGCCAGGATGGTCTCAATCTTTTGACCTTGTGATCCACCCACCTTGGCCTCTCAAAGTGCTGGGATTACAGGAGTGAGCTGCCACACCCCACCAAGATGTGCTTTTACAGTCAGTTTATGTGGCTTTATTGCCAGTTAAACTTTGAGTATTGTTGGGATCTTTTTTCTTTTCACACAGAGTCGTGCTCTGTCGCCCAGGCTGGAGTGCAGTGGTCTCAGTTCAATGCCGTCTTCACCTCCTAGGTTCGAGTGATCCTCCCACCTCAGTCTCCTGAGTAGCTGGGACTATAGGCATGCCTCACCAACCCATGGCAGGGTTGAAAAAACAAAACCAAATGGCTGGTGCTAGTGTGTTCACATGTTTGTGCAATGCTCACTTGCACAAACATGGCTGGCAGCATGGAGACAGACTGCAAAGTCCTCCAGGGGCACATCCCCTCCACTCTCACCTCTAAGGCGTCCCCGTGCTCTGCCCTCTACTCAAATCCCCACCTGCCATGTCTTTTGCCTGGAGCATTCCTGGGAAATATGTCATGTCCAAAAACAGTCTGATGAGCTGATCCACGTAGGGCTCCACTTGTGGCAGGCAATGAAATATGTTAGTGTCTTAATCTCTTCTGGCCTCCGCAAGACCATTTTTCAGAAGAATCTTTTCTTTGGCCAGGAAGGATATATTCTTTATGGTGGGGAAATCTCTCTGAACCTGGGGAGCAGTTGCACTGTGGGATCTCAGAGATGCAGGTCAGCAGCGCAGGGACCTTAGGAAGGAGGTGTCCTTCACCTTGTGCCGTGTACTGGCCTGAGGGCTGGTCCAGCCCACACACAGGCATGGACCAGTCACGCGTGAACATCTGCCCACAGTGTGTCAGACTCGAACTCCAGGGTGGCTTCCTTCATGGGAGGAGCCGGTCACAACACACAACGTGGCGGGTGTGTTTATTTCCTGTGGCCACTTTTACAAGTTGCCACAAACTTAGTTGCTTAACACAAGACATCTTTGTTCTGTGATCGGTTTGGAGGTTGAGAGTCCAAAATGAGTACCACTTTGGGCGCGGCAGCTTCCTCCTGAGGTCCTGGGGGAGAATCCCCTCTCTGCTGCTTGTAGACTCCAGTGGCCACCTGCCTTCCTCGGCTCAGGCCCCTTCCTGTCACCACTACATTCTCTTGCTCCTGTCGTCACGTTTCCTTCTCCTCTTTGTCACATTTTCTTCTGTCTCCCTCCTAGATGAGAATCTGGATGCCTTTTTCTTTCATTTTTTATTTTTTAGAGGTAGAGGTTTCCTCTGTCACCCATGCTGGAGTGCAGTGGCACAGTCATAGCTCACTGCAGTCTTGAACTCCTGGGCCCAGGGGATCTTTCTACCTGAGCTTTCGAGTAACTGGGATTACAGGTGGAAGCCACCAGGCTCCAGTGTGAGCTCAGGGGAGTTCAGCAGGGCTAAGTAGGACTTGTCGGAGCTGCTGCCAGGTATGAGGTGTAGGCTCGAGAAACTGGTCCATCAGCCACCAGAAACTGCCCTGATGGATGGCACAGTCCTCACCTGGATGTCAGCGTCACCGCCTTCCACAGCGTTTATGTTTTCAGTGTGAAGCAGGATCAGGGAATGTCATTGTAGGAAAGGACCTGGAAGAGCCAGCCCCGTCCCCAGGTGGAGGTGATGGAGAAGTGGCTTTTGCCCAGGCTGGGGCAGTGTGGAGTCTGGCACTGTGGAGCTTTGAAAGTTGCCCTGACTCAAAGTCAGTGCGGAAGCTGAGCTCCTCAATGTGTGGGGCGCAGCAGACACCACGCCCAACCTCTTGTTCACTGACTAAACCCCAAGGGGAGGTGGGAGACAGAAAAGACTCCTTGTCCTTGAGTGAGCAGTGTCCTCTTGTTGTTGAGACTGGTTTGTGTTTCTGTTTCTCACTTGTGAGATGCAGACAGGCATCGTGTTGCCCACCAAGACTGTGGGACATGAAGGTAAAGGGACAGGGACAAGCAGGTGGAGGAGGAGAGAGACTCCCTGGAGCCACAAGACCCTAAAGGACTGTGCTGTCCCAGCTGTGACCCACCTCCAACCAGCCACAATGAGGCAGGCTTGTCCCTCGGGGCCAGAGGGGTCTTACAGTCATGACCCATCCCCGACTCTCAGTCCTTCCTTAGGTAGTTAATGCTTGCTTTCGGGCTTCTGTGTGTTCCTCTGCCTTGATGGAATGGTGGTAGATGGGCTTCTCCTCAAAGTCTAGTAAGCAGTGAGTCATTGTCTCCCCCTGAGCCCAGCAGGGTTGGGCTGGGGGTGCTTTGTGATGCCCAGGCCCCAGCTGAGAATTGGTGGTGCTGGGGTTCATTAGTGGTGTCCGTCATCTGTCTGCAGGACGTGGTAGCAGTCACGGGGCAAAAGTCCAAGGCTCACTTCCTCCAGATACCAAGTACAGGTTTTGGAACCAGCAAGCCTCCGTGATCAGTGCAGAAGTTTAAAAAAAATCGCACGCCAACCACAGTGCTAGTGTCCTCACTGTGTTTGTATTTAATCCTTAAAAGGTCCCATGAGGAGAGCAGTAGATTGCCTAAAGTCAGGGTTTCTCTGGCAGTCTTGCACTGAGCCACAGGTTAGAGCTAGGGGCTTTAGGGGTATGCATAGTTTTAAGTCCACACTGCAAACTGGAGGAGAAATCCTACTGGCTGTAGTAGCTGCAGGTGTGGAGCAACCTGGATGCCTGTCCCCTGGAGAATGGGAACTGTGGACATGAGCTGCCCAGCATCACCAGTGTACTTCCCCAGAATGCCATGCACAGCCCAGACTCCTTATCCAGACTGAAACAAACAGTATTCACTAGAGCCATTGAGGGCTGTGAATGACATTGGCAGGGCAGCCACCTACAGTGTATAATCAGCAGTGATGTTTATACCGCTCCTGCCTGCCAGCGGAAAAGTGAAAGCTACTCTTTAATTCCCAAGGCCAGCCACTGTGGTTTGAGCATGTGCCTATAGCCTGTGCTCGGGCTGACACCCTATATTCCCATGGTTATCTAAAAGAGGTCCTCAGGCTCACAGTGGCCATTACTAATACTCTGAGGTTGCAGCATTGGCAACTAAAAATCTGCAAGCATCAGAAGAAAGAAGTGTTGCAGAGAGGAACCACAACCATCACAGACCTGGAGGGCTGAGTGGGCCACCCCCGGATTCCATTGGCTGCCTGTTTCTCACTTTGACTGAGGCCGGCCTCCTGAATGATGACGGGTGTCTGGAGATGCCAGATATGAATGAAAACAGACACCCTGTGTACCAACATGTAGCGGTGGTTGTGGGCTCCCCAAACAGCAGTGTGTCCTACTTGTCATTGGCCCTGGAGCATCAGTGGGCCTGGGTCAACAGAGGGTAATGCATGAAGGTCTCTATACATGGAACAAGGTGTGCCGTAATGATGAGCAGCTCCTGAGCCAACCTCAAGAGCTGCAGCTGGATGATGAGCTAATGCAAACACTGCAAAAACAATGCATCTTACTGCTGGAAGGGGGCCTTTCAGCAGTCTGGGAGAAGTCATCCACCGAGAGAGCATTTCCCTGTGTGCCTCTGCCAAGTATTTGTTCTCAGCTCTGCTGCCTCATGATCCAGACCTGGCCTATAAATTAGCCAGTTTATAGGTTACTGTGTCATGAGGTTACTGGTTTTAGAAAACTTAGCTTGTGCAGGTGACACATCCCTCCCTCACCTCATGGTGTTTATGGTGTCCAGCCATTATCCTCGTTGGTTCACGTTTGGACACTTGGAATCATAGCAGCATGAACTGGCCTCCACCGTGCTGACTGCTGCCAAAGGAGACACTTTCAGGCTCTGAAACATTCTGAAAGCAATAGAGAAACACATTGTTCTTCCTGCCTCACCTTCAAACTGGCCTAAAATGCATTCGGGATTGCTACTCCCACTGACAGTAGTCCCGACAGCACCCTACTCAACCTGGCTCTGGAACCTGGGTTACAGGTGATATAGATGACCTGACCGACCCTTAAGTGGAGATGCTGAGAGATGGTACGATGGTTGGTGACCTGTGGTGCAGAAGTGGGCATCTTCCACCTCCGTCTGCCTCCAGGGGAGAAAGGAGTTTCTAGGCCTACTCTTGGGACAGGACAGTAAATCTTTGGAGCTCTCATATTCCTATTCCTGGTGGCCTAAGAAATGATGGGGCTGCTGGTGGGAGAAGATGGCCTCTGTTCAGCCAGCCCAAGCTCTGTTCTCACTGCTTGAACCGTATACTGATGTCAGCAGCACTTTGACCCTCTCATCAGAGACGTGTCTGAGAGAATAAATTTTCAGCTTCCAGTACTCTAGTGCACCCTTGGGAGGTAGTGGGCCTGGTGGTTTATTCCCTGCCCCTGTCCATGCTTGTGAGAAACCCCAGACACCTTAGAGACTCAGGACCTTTTCTAAGCCCAGAGCCCCCGCACAGGACTCTACCCTGAGAGGCCCCACTTCAGCTAGAACCTCTGGCAGCTTTGCATCCCTGGCCTCAGGCCAAGCAAATCACAGACTCTTTTGCTCCGTACTTGTGATGGGCTAAGAACACCTGCAGAAACTTTCAACCCTCTGACCTGGGGAAGGAAGGGATAGGAAGAGACCCCAAATAGGGTCTGGCCATGTAGGATGCTTCCCTTGCCCTGGTTTGCCTTAGATCATCTCAAGGTTGCTGAGGAGGAAGGAGAACTCGTCCTTGCTGGCTAAGTTCAACCCCACGTGGTAATCTGTGCAGACCTGAATCAGGACCCAGATGGCCATTGCTGAGCTCATGCTCTTCCTGACAGGTGTGCGGGCCCCAGTGAGCATCTTGCAGAGCTGGAACACACTCTTCCCCACTACTGAGGCTACTAGTAGTGTAGCTGCCACAGCCATGTCCCACACTACCATCCTGCGCCTCAGTCTTAACTATGCACAGCGGGAAGAACTGGCTAGCTGTGCTCTCACACTGGCCCACTGGGCAACTTGCAGGTGGCCATCTTGGGACAGCAGGACAGTCTCCCAAGCCTTGTGTGTTATGAAGCATCCACAGAGCTGTTCCCTGTCAGTCCTTGTACTCTGTGAGAAAGACCACGTTGCCTTTGAGGCAGCCTACCAGATTGCCACTGATGCTGCTGCCAGTGGCATGACCCATTCATAGCTGTTCACCATTGCCTGCTACGTGGAGCTCTGTGGCTACACGCTCCCTGCCTTCAAGCTGGCCTCATTGGCCATGAGCCATCTTAACCGGGCAACAACTAGGATACCCACCCAGCTATCAATGATGTGCTCTGGGCTTGTGCCCTCAGCCACTCTCTAGGCAAGAAGGGGCTGGCAGTTCTCATCTTCCTGGTGGTGAAGAGTGTACACATTGCCATGGTGCTTTTCAGACATTCTGTGTGCAGGCTGCACAGTGACTGCACCTGGCCTGGCCGGCAACCCAGGCCGCCACAGCTCTGGAAAGCTCATATCCACTGACAAAGCTCCATTGAGCCAGTTTCTGATGCCACCCTCAATGCTTATGTCAACACCATACTCTCACACCGAACACACATCAGCCCTCACCAGTATGGAGAGTTCATTGAGTTTCTAAGCAAGGCTTGGGAGACTGTCCTGCTGCCCCAAGATGGCCACCTGCAATTTGCCCAGTTCATCGACAACCTCAGACAGATCTACAAAGGCAAGAAAAAGCAATGCTGTTGATTGGAGAGCCCTTTGGCTGAGAAAGCAGATTGCTCACTGCCCCGGCAGCCTGGGTTCCCAGGTAGTATCAGGTCAGGCCAAAGACACTGACACATTTGTCCACCCTGAGATGACCCTGAGCGCCTATGGCTGAGGCCAAAGGACCACAGGGCTAAGGATGGGGAGAGTCCAACTCTAGTCCATATGCCTACCTTGGCAAGCTTCTCACGACAGCCCACTGTTCATGAAGGATCTGGGCCCAGCAGGTTGACTAGAAACCCCACGATATGCCACCTCCTGCCCCTATATCCTGCGTGTTCTGGTCCTGGCCCTGTCTCCCTTGGCAAACATAGAACACTGTTCCACCTCAGAGATGCTTAACCAGAGAGACAGATGCATTTATGGTACAGTAAATGTTATAGTACATATGTTGCCAATTATCGTAAGGTGGTTATAACTATTTATAATTCTGGTTCTGATTTGATGGGCACTTGAGTTAGCTGTGGGTGAGAGGATATGCTTATTGTCTGAGGAGACTCACAGCCATTTCTCAGGTATCCCTTGCAGAGGGTATGCTGTTGGCAGTGGAAGAGTGGGGGGTGCCAAGGAGAAAAACAGCCAATTAGAAAAAATCCCAAGACTAGTCTATGCATAATTCCTCACCTACAGGCAGGGCATTAATAGCCCAGTGGTGGGTGAGGGGCAGAGGCCAGGACTGAAATCAGACTTTTGCCCCACAAAGCTGTGAGGACCCTAAAGCTTCTGCTCCTGCCTCACACAGCCTCGCCAGGAGTTGGCTGAGCGCATGAGAAACAAGTGCAGGGAGATGAAGGTCTGGGAAGCCACTAAGCTCATAGTATTTGTCTACTCTGGTCACCTTTGTGTTAGTGTGTGGTTTCATCTGTAATTGTGTGTATGTATCTGTATGGCTAAGTATATATGTCTATGTGTATAGATACATCTGTGCATGCCTGTCTGTATGTGTGTGCGCGTGTGCGCGTGTATATATTTGGAGATGGAGTCTTGCTATGTCTCTTAGGCAGGAGTGCAGTGGCGCGATCTTGGCTCACTGCAATGTATGCCTCCTGGGTTCAAGAATTCTCCTGTCTCAGCCGCCCGAGCAGCTGGGACTACAGGCGCGAGCTGCCACGCCTGGCAATTTTTTGTATTTTAGTAGAGACAGGTTTCACCTTGTTGCCCAGGCTGGTCTCGAACCCCTGAGATCAGGCAGTCCTCTCACCTCAGCCTCCCAAAGTGCTAGGATTATAGGCATGAGCCACTGCGCCCGGCCTTTATTTTTGTGTGTCTGTGTCAGTTCTATGGCTGCGTAGCTGTGTGGATATGTGCACACCGGACTGTGGGTTTCTGTGTGAGGATGTAACATTTGCGTACATGTGAGGGTGCATATCTATGTGTAAATGCTCTCATGTTTGTGCATGTTTAGTGTGTCTGTGTGTAAATGCTTTCATGTTTGTACATGTTTAGTTTGTATATATATCTCATGTTTAGTGTGTATATATATCTCATGTTTAGTGTATATGTTTGTGTCTGCACGAGTGCATGTGTAGACATTTGTTTGTGTCTGTGTGTATGCTTGCTCTCCACGCATCTTTTTTTTTTTTTGAACTTCCGCCTCCCGGGTTCAAGCGATTCTCCTACCTGAGCTTCTTGAGTAGCTGGGATTACAGGTGTGCGCCACCACGCCCAGCTAATTTTTGTATTTTTAGTAGGGACGGTTTCACCATGTTGGTCAGGTTGGTCTCGAACTCCCGACCTCGTGATCCACTTGCCTTGGCCTCCCAAAGTGCTGGGATTACAGGTGTGAGCCACTGCGCCTGGCCTCACATTTGTGTTTTTTATATGTGTAACTGAGCATATTTCTACATGGAGGCATGTCTGTGTGTTCATCTTTGAGGTTAGGATCTATGTGAATGTGTCCTTTTGCCAGATTTCTCTTCCCATTCCTCTTAAATGGCTCTGACCAGCTAAAGGTTTGTTACCCATCTCTGTGTGTCCTCTACTCATTCTCTCTCACCAAAGGAGCTTCTAAGTACCAGTCTCCCTCTGCCATCAGATTGGCTTCTTTAACTGCACAGTCTCTTCTCGCCCCGTGCTTGCTTTCTTCCCCTGCCTTTCTACCTCAAGCTTCCTCTCCCTGCTTTTGTCACAGTCTTGTTGCTCACTGACTTGGAGGCTAGGGCTGGTTTGCACTTAGCTTCTCCCTAATGGGTAACCCTGTCTTATCCCTGGCTGACGTTCACAGCGTATCATCATGTTCCTGCTACCTTCTTGACCCCTATGCTCAGCCTGGAATTGTTGTAGGAGCTAGGAAGGCATTCAGAAGAGTCAGCTGGATACCAGTACCTTGGTTTTTACTGTTTCATGTCTTAGTTCCTGGGTTGGGGGTAGGGTTTGACAGTAAAGGAGTGGTGTAGCTAGAATGCGAACTAAGACAGACTGTCACTATTTTCACTCCAAACTGACCAAGAAGTTGTATTTGCCGTTTGTGACTACTCAGGTCTTACTGTCCAGCCAAGGGCCCCTAGAATGTCACAGCCCAATGGGTTTGTTAAAAGACAGAGAGAGAAACCACTCTTACTTATGGATCACAGAAAAGTTCATTTTTCTTAAAGCAAAAAAAAAAAAAAAAAAAAAAAAAAAAAAAAAGAGAAAAAATCCGTAGGGGACCAGAAAATAATTAATAGATTATAGATTTCCTGTGAGTGCATATGGCTCGGGGTGACCTGATGTCATAAACCAAATGTTATTTTCCTCCTCAAATTCATGTGTTGAAATCTAATTCCCTGTGTGATGGTATTTGGAGGTGGGGCCTTGGGAGGTCATTAAGTTCATGAAGGCAGGAACCTCATGAATGGGATTGGTATCCTTATCAAAGGGAGCACCGGAGCTCCCTCATCCTTTCTGTCATGTAAGGACACAGTAAGAAGATGGCTGTTCTGTGAACCAGGAAGCCCCCCCTCTTCAGACACGGAAGCTGTGACCATTAACCTTGGATTTTACCATCTCCAGAACTGTGATAAATAAGTTTTATATGCTATCTAGTCTATGGCATTCTGTGTTGACACCCAGATTAGTTAAGTACCAGCATATCAACTTGTACACATAATTCTTGGAAACTCCAATACCAGGTCCTTGATGGCAAACATGATTAATCTGCTGGAGAAATGAATCTACATTATTCCTCTCTGCACAATAAACCAGAGATTCAAAACAGGCAAAAGTAGGTCCGGATCTTCTAAAAGCCATACCTGAAAGGTTGCCAGTAACAGTTGATTCGATGGTAATTCACACAGACAACCACAACAAAAAGACACAACTATCAGCAATTTTCAGGATAGTCTGAAACGTATGATCTAACATTAGAGAGTTAAAAAAGACATGAAGTTTCCAAAAGCCAAACTTTATTTAAAAGTTTATTTCATGAACTGTTAATTCTAACTCTATGACTATAAGCCAGGGCAGGTGGCCGCATGGAGAGCCCGGGGCATAAGAGTTTGGAAGGTTTAGTTTCTGTAGCTTTTGGACCCGCCCCCTGGTTCCCTCACCCGCTGCCCATCTGTTAAAAAGAGGCCACCCTGGGCAGGACATCAGGGGCAAACAGGCCAGATGCCCAATTGTGGAGAGACCTCCATGCCTGGAGGAGGAGGCCCTCTGGCAGGAGGAGGAGGAGCTGCTGGAACCCTTCCTCGCAGGCCGCTTTTCCTGATCTCAGGCGCCTCCTCCATGCAGATAGATACCACCAGCACCAGCAGAAGAAAGAGGTCCTGCAGCAGCAGGACTGTGGCTCTTATGAATGAGAGAAGCCTCTCTCCAGCGAGGGAGAGGAGCCCAGGCTGCACACCCTGGTTTCCGCCTCCATGGCTCCCAGCGTGCCCAGGACTAGGGGCAGTATTGGAGCTGCTGGCTGGGGCCGCGTTGGCCACCCCCTCTCTGAGGCCAGTGGTGACAGCAGGTGGCAGGCTGTCAGGCAGCTCCTTGCTGGGATGGTCCTTGGCTGCCCCAGCGTCGGGGCAGGAGGGCTGTGGAGCTGCCTCTAGCTCCTGCGATGTCTCTGCAGGGAGCTCCTCTGATAGAGTTGGCTCTGGCTGGACAGCTGGTACTGGAAGTTCTTGTATTTCAAGTTCTCGTACTTCAGGAGCTGAAAAAGGTGAAAGAGTCACCAATGTGGAAACAACTTCACTGAATTGAAAGGAATTCCGGCCCCAAAACACTACCCCCAAAAAGTCTTCCAGACTGCAGACCACCTCACCATGTGCCTCTGCCTCCATGTGCTCCGGCATCTCCAGCTGGACAAGGACAATATGTAGATGCAACCCTGATGGGCTCTCTGGTGAAACCTGGCTTGTGAGGGTCTGCCCTGGGCTGCCCTGTGGCACCTGGGGGCGCCTGTGTCCAAAAGGCCACAGTTGCCTGGGGTGAGGGATGAGCCTTTGTCGGCAGCGACGGAAAAGGCTCTCACTCCCACCATTTTTGAAGCAGGAGCCTCGATTCATGGGGATGCAGCATGAGAACATCTTGCTCTCTTGAGTGTCTCCCACCAAGTGAGCTGGCTACGGGGCTGACTCTAGGATATGGGCGCCTGGTTACAAGAGTTCTAAGTTCTGTTTGGGTCTGTCATCAAGGAAGTGAGGTAGCTTCTTTAGGATTCCGTCCTGTCGGCCCCTTCCTTCCATAAGGCCTACTCAGGACTCCAGTGGGCTGCTGACTGCTGACCCTCCCCCCAGGTCAACTCCTTACCTGTACACAGTTATGTCCAGCCAGGGCGTGCTTCGACATCTACGCCTGATGTTCACCAGAGCCTGGATGTCCTCCTGAGGTCTGATTTCCACCTAGGGCCTGATGTCTGCCTTGGGCCTATGTCCCACTTGGGCCCTTGTGTTCGCCTGGGGACTGATATCCAGCTGGGGCCTGATGGTCTCCTGGTTCTTGTTGTTCATCTGAGGCCTGGTGTCCACCTGGGTTCTGGTGATCACCTGGCACCTGGGTATCAGCCTGGGGCCTGGTTGTCCACTTAAGGCTAGATGAGCACCTAAGGCCTGAATCTCACCTGGTCCTAGTGATCACCTGGGGACTGGCTGTGTACCTTGGGTCTAATTCCACCTGGACCCTATATATCTACCTAGGGCATGTTGGCTACCTGCGACCTGATGTCCACATGAGTCTGGTGTTCAACTTGGGCATGCTGGCCACCTAGGGCCTTGGTGTTCATCTGGTGCCTGGTTGTTGGGGCCTTGTTTACACCTTGATTCCAGGGTCTACCTGGGGTCTGATGTCTGTCCGGAGTACTGGTGTCCTGTGGTGGGATGATCGGTGGAGCCCAGGAGGTCGAAGGTGCAGTGAGCCGTGATTGCACCACTGCACTCCAGCCTGGGTGACAGCGTGAGACCCTGTCTCAAACAAATAAATAAACCAAAAACTACAAAAATTATATAGCTGTATAAAAATATATCTTTATAAACTTATTCTACAAGCATTTTTCTATTATTTATTTATTTTTAAAACTTTTTTGTTAAAAACTAAGACACAAACACGCACATCCACCTAAGTCTAAGCAGGGTCAGGATCATGAGTATCACTCTTCTCCACCTCCACATCTTGTCCCACTGAAGGTCTTCAAGGCCAGTAACCAGCATGGAGCTGTCATCTCTGTTTGCAGATGACATGATTCTATATTTAGAAAAACCTATCATCTCAGCCCAAAAACTCCTTAAGCTGATACACAACTTCAGCAAAGTCTCAGGATACAAAATCACTGTGCAGCAATCACAGGCATTCTTACACCAACAATAGACAAGCGGAGAGCCAAATCATGAATGAACTCCCATTCACAATTGCTACAAAGAGCACAAAATACCAAGAAATAAAGCTTACAAGGGACTTGAAGGACCTCTTCAAGGAGAACTACAAACCGCTGCTCAAGGAAATAAGGAGGACACAAGCAAATGGAAAAACGTTCCATCCTCATAGATAGGAACAATCAATATTGTGAAAATGGCCATACTGCCCCAGCTAATATATAGATTCAATGCTATGCCCATCAAACTACCATTAACATTCTTCAGAGAATTAGAAAAAACTACTTTAAATTTCATATAGAACCAAAAAAGAGGCCGTATAGCCAAGAGAATCCTAAGCAGAAAGCACAAAGCATCATGCTACCTGACTTCAAACTGTACTTACAAGGCTACAGTAACCAAAACAGTATGATACTGGTACCAAAACAGACATAGAGACCAATGGAACAGAACAGAGACCTCAAAAATAACACCACACATCTACAACCATCTGATCTTCGATAAACCTGGCAAAAACAAGCAGTGGGGAAAGGATTCCCTATTTAATAAATGGTGCTTTAAAAACTGGCTAGCCATATGCAGAAAACTGAAAGTGGACCCCATCCTTACATGGTATACAAAAATTAACTCAAGATGGATTAAAGACTTAAATGTAAAACCTCACACCACAAAAACTCTAGAAGAAAACCCTAGTCAGTATCATTCAAGGACAGGCATGGGCAAAGCCTTCCTAACTAAAACACAAAAAGCAGTCACAACAAATGCCAAAATTGACAAATGAGATCTAATTAAACTAAAAAGCTTCTACACAGCAAAAGAAACTAGCATCAGAGTGAACAGGCAACCTACAGAATGGGAGAAAATTTTTGCAATCTATCCATCTGACAAAGGTCTAATTTTCAGACTCTACAAGGAACTTAAACAAATTTACAGAAAAAACAAAAACAAACAAAAACATCAAAAAGTAGGCAAAGGATATGAACAGACACTTCTCAAAAGAAGACAGTGTGTTGGGAGGCTGAGGCGGGTGTATCTCGAGGTCAAGAGATTGAGACCATCCTGGTCAACATGGTGAAACCCCGTCTCTACTAAAAATACAAAAAAT
>NW_016107538.1:2109148-2131070 GCF_001604975.1 Cebus imitator | reverse complement strand
AAAAAAAAAAGAAGACAGTGTGGTGATTCCTCAGGGATCTAGAATCGGAAATACCATTTGACCCAGCAGTCTTATCACTGGGCATATACCCAAAGGAATATAAATCATTCTACTGTATAGACACATGTACATGTTTGTTTATTGCAGCACTATTTACAATAGCAAAGACATGAAACCAACCCAAATTCCCATCAGTGATAGACTAGATAAAGGAAATGTGGTACATGTACACTATGAAATACTAGACAGCCATAAAAGAGAGATCATGTCCTTTGCAGGGACATGGATGAAGCTGGAAACCATCATCCTTGTTTGCTTTGGGGGTGGGATTTCTTGGCTCTGTAAGCAGAACCTGAACTTTTGCACATTTATAAAGTCAGATTGTTGGCCGGGAGCAGTGGCTCATGCTTATAATCCCAGCGCTTTGGGAGGCCAAGGTGGGTTGATTGCCTGAGGTCAGGAATTTGAGACTAGTCTGCCCAACATGGTGAAACCCTATCTCTACTAAAAATACAAAAATTAGCCAGGCATGGTTGTGGGTGCCTGTAATTCCACCTACTCGGGAGGCTGAGGCAGGAGAATTGCTTAAACCCGGGAGGTGCATGTTGCAGTGAGCCGAGATCGTGCCACTGCACTCCTGCTGGGGCAACAAAGACAGACTCCATCTCAAAAAAAAAAAAAAAAAATCAGATTGTCATTCTCTTCCTTATTGCTTTTAAGAGTTTTTTAAATGTATTCTTGATATAAGTCCCTTGTCAGATAATTGTGTGGCAAATACCTTCATCCAGTGTGCCTTAAGTTTTCTTTTGAAGAACAAAGTTCTTAAGTCTAGTTTATCAATCTTTTTTCGAACGGTTAGTGCTGTTTGTATTCTGTGTAAGATCTGGTTTATTTCAAGATAATGAAGATACTGTCCTATGTCTTCCTGTGAAAGTTTTATTCTTCTGTCTTTCACACTAAGTAGAAACTGTCTCTAAAATCACCCACTCCTGCTTCATTTTTACACTTTGCTAAACCTTCCAAAGATTCTTGTACCACAGTGCTCCCCAGCCTCAAACCTTTTTGGGAGGTGGGGACAGATTAAGAAATATAAATATGTGTCTGCTTTATTTATTCTTCACAAAATATTGTGTTTAGAGCTGTCTGTCTATGATGCCTCATAGGCTTGTTCCCTTAGAATTAGAAAGCCAAAAAAAACTGGTGCAAGCCAGATGGTTCATAATCTTTTTGAAAACCAGTAGCCACGTGCATTTTCCTTGAAATAACTTTCTTTTAACTCACCAAAGTATAGCATGATAGGTTATGTCACCTCTCTCTCTGTCTCTTCCCTCCACCACCTTCCCTCTCTCCTTCCCTGTGTGTGTGTGTACGCACATGTGTATTATTTTAGATTCAGGGGTTACGTGTTCAGGTTTGTTACATTGGCATATTGTGTGATGCCGAGGTTTGGGGTACAGTTGATCCCATCACAGAAGTAGTGAACATAGTATGCAGTGGTTAGCTTTTCAGGCTTTGTCCCTGACCCACCTCACCCCTTTCGGAGTCCTCAGTGTCCGTTGTTCCCATCTTTTTGTCTCCGTGTACCTGATGGCTCCCATTTATAAGTCAGGACATGCGGTATTTGGTTTTCTGTTCCTGCCTTAGTTTGCATAAGATAATGGTTTCCAGCTGCATCTATCTTGCTGCAAAAGACATGGTATCCTTTTTTAAGGCTATGTAGTATTGCATGGTGTATATGTACCATATTTTCTTTATCCAGTCTATCATTGATGGGTATTTAGGTTCATTCCATGACTTTGCTATTGTGACTAGTGTTGGAATGAATATACGAATGCACATGTCTTTTTGGTACAATGATTTGTTTTCCTTTGGATGCATACCCAGTAATGAGATTGCTGGGTCAATACTGGTAGCTCTGTTTGAAGTTCTTTGAGAAATCTCCAAACTGCTTCCCATGCTGGCTAAACTAATTTACATTTCCATCAATAGTGTATAAGCGTTCCCTTTTCTCCACAGCCTCACTAGCATTTTTTTTTTTAAATAGCCATTCTGACTGATGTGAGAAGGCATGTCACTGGGGTTTTGATTTGCATTTCTCTGATGGTAAGTGATGGTCAGCAGTTTTTCATATGTTTATTGGCCACTTATACGTCTTCTTCTGAGATACATTCATGTCCTTTGCCCATTTTTTAATGGGGTTATTTGTTTTGTGCTTGTTGATTTAAGTTTTCCTTATAGATTCTGGATATTAGATATACCGTTTGTGAATATTTCTCCCATTCTGTAAGTTGTCTGTTTACTCTATTGATAGTTTTCTTTGCTGCGCAGAAGCTCTTTAGTTTAATTAGATTGCATCTCTCTATTTTGGTTGTTATTGCAATTGCTTTTGGGGACTTAGCTAAGAATTCTTTGCCAAGGCCAATGTTGAGAAGGGTATTTCCTAGATTTTCTTCCAGAATTTTGATAACTTGAGGTCTTACCTTTCAATGTTTAGTCCATCTTCAGTTAACTTTTTATGTGGTGAAAGGTAGGTGTCTAGTTTCATTCCAGTCCATATGGCTAGCCAGTTATCCCAGTATCAATTTTTGAATAGGAAGTTCTTTCCCCATTGCTTGTTTTTGTTGAAGATCAGATAATTGTAGGTATGAAGCTTTATTTCTCAGTTCTCTGTTCTATTTCAAAGATGTATGTGTCTGCATTTTATACTAGCACCATGCTGTTGTGGTTTCTGTAGAGTTGTAGTATAGTTTGAATTTCAGTAGTATGATGCCTCCAGCTTTTTTGGCCTTGCTTAGGACTGCTTTGGCTATGCAGGGTATTTTTTAGTTCCATATGAATTTCAGAATAGTTTCTTCTAAATCTGTGAAAAGTAGTTTGATGGGAATAGCATCGAATCTGTAAATTGCTTTGGGCAGTATGGCCATTTTAATGACATTTATGCTTCCAGTTCATAAGCATGGAATGTTTTTCCATTTATTTGTGCCATCTCTGGTTTCCTTCAGCCTCCTTCCATGTATTAACCAAATAATGAACTTTTGTTCAGGGATCTACCTGTTCAGCTCCAGGTAATATTGTAGGTGCTGGGGATTCCACAGTTAATGAAACTGGCAAAAGACTCTGCTCTCATGGAACTTACATTCTCAGGGGGATTGGGCAGTTAATTAAAATTAAAAAGTAACATATGTACTGTATTTGAAGGAGGTATTGCCGTGGAGAGAAATAAAGTAGGGAAGGAGGATTGGGAATGTTGGACGAAGGGTACAGTTTATACACAGTGATCAGGGAGGTGACATTCGAGCACTTCCTCCCCTCCCCTGAAGGGCTTTTGTGTCTGCATCAAGATTTATTTCCCACCAAGGACTAGGTGTGGAGGGTCAGAGTAAGGAAGTCCTCACTACAGTGACTGTGGCAATAGGAGCTGAAGTGATACGTAGTGGTCACCCAAGGTCAGCGGCACGGGGAAGTGAGCATTGCAGCCAGAACCACCTGCTAAGCCCTGGGCTAGCTCTTGACGTCTTGAGTGGCCCAGAATTGAGACCCAGTAAAAGGACACGAGTCTGCCCTCACTATCAAGTGAGGCCCTCAATGAGCTCAAAATGGTGCTCCTAGGAGAGCCTTCTGCACATTCTGCTCCACTCAGACATCCTGGGGTCTTTTTGAAATAAGTCACTCCCAGAAAGGCCCTGCAGATTACTCACAGTCCTCAGATTTCATGCTCCTGATGAGTGTTAGCTGTTTTCCAAGCCAAGGGCAGCCCTGACCCAGGGAACCCCTACACGTCCTTTTCTTTCATCTAAAAGTGTACTTTGAGCTCCTAGTTTTGTGTTACAATGGGGGAATCTCCATCTCTAATGTAATTTCCAGTAAGAATTCTGGGGGAACAGAAAGCCAAGAGAGTGAATGTGACAGGCAGAACTCTAAGGATGACCCCCATGATTCTCCCTGGTATAATGTCCTCCCCTTTATATGACCCAGGGATATGGTCCAGATGTGCCCACTGAATCACAGAGCCCTGTAAAAGCCAAGTGATGTCTCTGGCTTGTGGCAGAAGTTGGGGAAATTCAAAGCATGAGAAGGACTCTGCATGTTCTTGGTGGCCTGAAAAGGGAGGAGCACGTGAGAAGGTGCTGAGAAGGAAGGGCCCCTGGCAGACAGCCACTAATGCTTTAGTGCTAGAAATTTCCTTGCCATGCCCAGAAATTGTCATGTGGGTGCTGTGTAGTTCTGAGCCTGAGAACTGCAAGTGTGGTGCCACTGGGTCCTTTGTCTTCTCCTCTGTCCTGATGCCCTCAGTCCTCAGCCAGGTCAAGGGTGCTTAGTTGGCTTTGCCTTCTGCCTTCCTTCCGCTGGAGAATCTTGGCCTGGAGGTCACTTTGATGAATGTGTGGAATTCAGCTCTAAGTCTCTCCCAAGTCCTCTGTCACCTCCCAAGAAGCATGATGAGGCACAGCTGCCCCACACTCATGGTTGGCATCTTGGCTGCGCTCCTTGGGCCCTGTTATGCCATGGATCCATGGACACTGGTGAATCAGGCAAGGGCATGGGTAGAGAGTCCATACACCTCACCTGCATCTCCAAAGCTGGAATCCATAACCCTTAGCAAGTTGTAATGGGTTGAGTTTAAGAGTTTTAAAGGCCACTCGTTTCATGTGTGAAACTAGAATATTAGAGCAGTATTGTAGTATTGGAGTCAGCAGCTCTGTGAGGTGGTGAGAACCCCAGCCCGCGGGGTGTGCAACCAGAAGGGGAGGTGAGGCACAACAAGGGCATCCTTAGTGACTTTAGGCTTGCTCCTTTCCACAGACAGAAATTTCCTAGCAGTGGGATCTGTTTGTTACCTCTCTTAGAAATCCACCTGCCAGAGCCCAGTTGTGGTTTTGTTACTGTTCGTTGATACAAGCAATGAAATTAAAAGGCTACAAATAGCACTAAAGGCTCTTTTGATGGTCACCCCATTTCTGGTTCCCTCTTGCCCCACCCAGTGGTAACCAGTGTTGTCATGCATGTCCTTGCAGACTTCTTAGGCTTCACAGTCATGTGCATGATCACAGACAATACAGCACTATATTGTGTGTGCATGTGTGTGTGTGCGTGTGTGTGTGCGTGCGATGTTTGGTTTACTAAAAGGCATCATACTGAGGCAGGGAACCTAAGGCCAACTCATGCTGAATTCCTAAAGTTGAATCAAGAGAAACCACCAAGGTCTGGGGACAGGGAATCTAGGATCAATTCATGCCGACTCCATAAAAGAGAGAACACCTGGATCTGGGGCAATGAACCTAAGGCCGATTAATGCGAACCTCCTAAGCCTAACCCCTCCCAACACACAAACGATCTCCCACACCCAAGTGGCAGAGGATCAAAGGCTACTCTCCCCTTCCACCACATCTCCGATGGAAAGGGAGAGTGCCTTGGACTGGCCAGCGCCAAGCACAAGCCATCCCTTCATCTGCATAGGGCACCAATTCACCCTAGCCTTTAATTAGCCACAACCAAATCCTTCATCCAGGTAAGGGGTAGCCTATAGGAGTACTTTAAAAAGAGTACTTAAAACCCAGAAAGCTTTGTAACCCTTAAGCCCATTGCTTGGGCCCACTCCCACCCAGTAGAGTACTTTCTTGCTTTGATAAATCCCTGCTTTCCTGCTTCCTTCCTGTGTTTCATTTCTTTGTTAGTTTGTGTGTTTTCAGTTCTTCAAAACATCAAGGACCTAGACAACTCACACTCACTTCCTTCTGGTAAAGATACTATTAGGCTCATGCTATAAACTACTTGTATTCACTCAGTGTCTGTCCTGAGATCTTCCATATCTGTCTCATTGTTTTAACTGTGGCATAGACTCCTGGCTCTGGCCTGTGCACCCTGCTTATTCAGGCATCCTCTGCTGCATGGACTTTTACATTGTTTCCAGTTTCTCGCTGTCATTAGGAGGCTCACTGAGGAGAATTATTTTGAGGGGTGGGTTAGGTCTGTGTTCTGCATTTAACTGACCCTGGCCGGTTGCCCTCCAGAAGGCTGCTGCCAGCTTCCTCCTCCAGTGGGGTGTTGGTTCATGTTTCCGTAGATCACCCCCTGCCCTTGATGTTACCAACTTTAAAACTTTCCAACCTGTTGGGTGAAAGTTAGTTTTTTTCATTGTTCAGTTGTGTTTTTCTGAATTTTGGGAGATTGGGCATTTTCTGTGTTTGCTGACTGTCTGCGTCCCCTCTCCTGCTCTGAGCACCACCCCCCTGCTCCAGCTGCTTCCTGGAGCCTCCCTCCTTCCGCTCCACCTGCCCGTGTCCTCCTCGTCCTTCAGTTTCTTCCTAAGGGCCCATGGGCTTTCTTTGTCTATTGTGTTCCTCTTACTCTGTCTTTGGCTGCTGCTGGGCTTCCCATCCCTGGGAGGTTTCAGAGGATTGGGAAGACACAGGCATATAGTCGCGGTGCCGTGCAGTATGGGCCACAGTGTTCATTCTCCACAGCCTTTTTTTTTTTTTCTTTTTTGAGACAGAGTTCTTGCCTGGTTGCCCAGGCTGGAGCGAGTGTAGTGGCGCAATCTCGGCTCACTGCAACCTCCACCTCCTGGGTTCAAGCGACTCTCCTGCCTTAGTCTCCCAAGTAGCTGGGATTACAGGCTCCCACCACCATGCCCAGCTAATTTTTTGTCTATTTTTAGTAGAGACGGGGTTTTACTATGTTGGTCAGGATGGTCTCAAACACCTGACCTCATGATCCACCTGCCTCGGCTTCCCAAAGTGCTGAGATTACAGGTGTGAGCCACTGCGCCCAGCCCTCCAGTTTTTATTGAGGACTTACTGTGTGCCAAGAACCTGCTCTAAGAATGTAACTGTGCTCCCTCCCTTTGTGCTCATAACCACCTGTGAGACGGGCAATATTCTTGTCGTCGTTTTACACAGAGAACATGGAGGCACAGAGGAATTCCATAAATTGCCACCAAGGATTTCTGCTGGTGTGCAGCAGAGTCAAGATTCAAACTCAGGCTCTCCGGCTCTGGGGTTCAGCTTCTCCAGTGCTCTGCTAGATGTTGGACAGAGCTAACAAGACACACAGAATGAACACCACTAAGCTGGAGCAGTCAGGGATGGCTTCCTGGAGGAGGTGATGCCTCAGTGGAGCCTTGAAGGAGGAGCAGGAAGAGCTGTCCAGGCAATGAATAAGTATGTCCAGGAAGAAGAAAGGTCCTGAGTGATGCTGGGAGGGCGGAGAGCTTGCTTGGCCTGGAGGTGGGGGGAGCGGTACAGACAGGAGATCAGGCCCCAAGGTTTGGCCAAGGCCAGATCTAGAAGACTCAGGCCATCCCATAGTTGATACCTCATCCCAAGGCCAGGGAGGCCTTCCTCTGCTCTGTGTGCACTGGTGGATGGTGCCCTATGGGATGCTAGGAGCCTGGGCCCCCGCTACCCACCTAGGCTCCTGAGACCCAAGGTGCAGGCATGGGGGTGGGAGGGGTTGCAGCTGACTTATATCTAACAGGTTGAGGCAAAAACTGCAGGTCCCTCACTGTGCAGATGGAACCCACCACCACATGGACCCTGGACACAGGCTGGATTCACAGCCTTTCCCTGCTGCTCTGTCCCCACACCCCAGGCGAGAAAACGTCTGTTCTCTGATTGTTTTTTGTGCTCACCAACCATGTCCCAGACATTTACCAAACCAGCGTCTCAAATACATAATTTCTGAGAGAGTTGGACAAGGCGGTGACCGGAGGCCGCCTTAGCACAGGGTGAAATTGCCCAGTGCTCTGGGACCGCAAGTTGGGACCCAGCCAGAATTGTGACCTGGCGCTGGCAGAGGCTGCTTGGTGCTGCTGAATCAGCGCCCTAGCCAGTTGTTCACTGACCTACTCTGGAACGTTGGCTGAGCCACCTTCCCGTAGCTGTAAAATGGAGAAGGCTGTCTTTCCTATTAGATATCCCTCAAAAACACAAAAGTGCTTTGAACCTGCCAGACTCCCTCTTGAAGAGTCAGAAGAAAAGGCTCCGAGAAGACCTGCAGATTAAAAAAAATGCTTTGACTTTCTTTAACCCGGCATTTTTCAAGCTAATTTGACCACAGAGATCTTTCTTGGTGCAACACCTGTTAACTGGCCAAGCACGTGAGGAGACACAAGCAGAGGGTTCTGAGAATCACCCTCCTTGGTTGCTCTCTGGTCTTGGGGTAGAGGGGAGAGTCTTTGTCCTACATCTGAGTCTGCGGTGGCCTGGGGTGTGAGCCCAGCCCACAGAACTAGTGTTGGAGAGGAGTTCCTTTTCTTCACTTTCCATTAATGGAGCTTCTCTGTTAAGCTTCTACTCTGCCAGGCCGCTGTCAGCCTTAGGGTTTTTGTGCTTCTCTTTGGGGCTTAATGGTGATTCTGGGATTTTATGTAGGTTGAGATAGTGGTAGAGGAGGAAGGGCATGGACAGCCCCTCTGGTGAGTGGGGCAACTGCCATCTGGCCAGTCGAGCATTATCTCCTTGTCAGGTCCAGTGGCTTTGGTGGTTCCCAGGCCGTGAATGGGTCCTGGAACCTCCCAAGGCTGCCCTTGTCACACAGGACCTGCTGCTGGCCTTCCACTCAACCAGCTCTTCACACTATGACAGGGTGGGTGGAGCTCCCTCCCTTTCCACTCCTCCACCAAAATCAGGGGAGAATTGGAGGCTGTTTTTAATTTTGTTTGATCTTTTCATTTTAAATTTGCTTTTGAATAGATAGTATAGTCAGATGGTTTGAAACTCAGAATGTATTGAAAGATGTAATACAGTCTTTTTTCCCTCTTTGTACACCAACTGTCCAATTCTTGCCTCCCCTTGAATAAGCAGTTTTATTGAGATGTAATTTCCATGCCATAAAGTTCACCTGTGTAAAGTGTACAAGTCTGTTTTTTAGTATATTTACAGGGTTATACAACCATCACCCTAATCTAATTTTAAAACATTTTGATGTTCTCTTTGTTCCCCAAAAAGAAACCTCATCAGGTTTCATTTCTCCCCAGTCCCAGGCTACCACTAATCTAGTATCTGTCTCTATAGATTTGCCCCCTTTGGACTTTTTCCATAAATGGAATCATACAATATGTGGTATATTGTGACTAGCTTCTTCCTCTTGGCATAGTGTTTTCAAGGATCATCCATGCTGTAGCATATATCAGTACTTCCTTCATTTTTGTGGCTAAATAGCATTTCATTTTATGGATATGTCATGTGGCTTATCCAGTCATCAGTGGATGGACATTTGGATTGTTTCTACTTTTTGGTCACTGTGATTACTAATAATGCTTCCATGAACATTTGTATTCAAGTTTTGGGTGGACATGTTTCATTTCTCTTAAGTAGATGGACACCTACAAGTGGAATACTGGATCATATGATACTTCTACGTTTAACATTTTAAGGAACTGCCAAATTGCTTTCCAAAGTGTCTGCACTATTTTATAATTCACTTCATGCACGGGGGTTCCAATTTCTCCATATCCTCACTGACACTTGTCATTGACTGTCTTTCTCATTCTAGCCATCTCAGGAGGTGTGAGGTGGTATCTCAGTGTGGTTTGGATTTGCATTTCCCTAATGACAAATGATGTTGAGCATCTTTTCATTTGTTTTGCTGGCTAGTCATGTCTTTTTTGGTAAAATGTCTCTTTAAATCTTTAATCCACATTTGGATTGTCTTTTCATTATTCTGTTGTAAGCATTCTTTATATTAATATATTCTGGATACTAACATGTTCTGCATGCTTTTCCTTAGCAGTGAAGAATATTTGCGTTATGGCTCCAACCTACCTTCCCAGCTGGAATGTGCCAGTCACCTGTCCATCCACCCAACAAATGCTGACAGAGAGCCTACCATGCATAGGTATGGCAGAGTCTCTGCCCTCAGGAAGTCTAGTCCAGACATACGACACCACCCATGTTCTTGAACTTCCACTTCTCTCTAGATTTCTTGAGCCAACTAACAACTCTCAAGTACTTTGCCTATTTAGTATTGTTGTTTACAGCCTGTAATTTTATCTTGCACACTACTTACTGTTGAGTTTTAGGAGTTCTTTATGTATTCTGGATATGAATCCCTTATCAAATATGTGATTTGCAATTATTTGCTTCCATTCTGTGACTTGTGTTTTTACTCTCTCAGTAGTATCCTTTGGTCCTATTAAAAGTTTTAATTTTCATGAAGTTCAATTTATCCAATTTTTTTCTTTAATTATCTATGCCTTTGCTGCCATATACAGAGTATCATTTCCAAATTCAGTTGATTGAGATTTTCTCCTATGTTTTCTTTTAAAACGTTGATCATTTTAACCTGTAGTCCATTTTGAGTTAATTTTTGTATATGGTGTCAGGTAAGGGTTCAACTTCATTCTCTTGCATATGGATATCCAGTTTTTCCAGCATAATTTGTTGAAGAGACTGTCCTTTTCCCCCATTGAATGGAATTGTTAGTGTTTTCTACATATAAGATTTTGTTATCTGTGAACAGAGATAATCTTTTGTTTTCCTTTCCAATGTTTATACCTTTATTTCTTTTTCTTGTCTAAGTGCTCTGGCTAGTAGTCCCAGTGCTATGTTGAAGAGAAGTGGCAAACGTGTGCATCCTGGTCTTGTTCCTCATCTTAGGGGAAAGTTTTCACTCTTTCACCACTGAGAATATTATTAGCTGTGGGATTCTCAAATATGGCCTTTGTAGGGAAGTTACTCTGTATCCCTACTCTCTTGAATGTTTTTATCATGAAAAAGTGTTGGATTTTTTTAATTGTTTTTTTCTGCATCAACTGAAATGATCATACAGTTTTTTCTTTAATTCTTTTAATGTGGTGCATTTTACTGGTTGTTTTTTGAACCATCTTTGCACTCCAGGAATAAATTCCACTTGCTTATGTTGAATAATTTCTTTGGTATGCTGTTGGGTTCACTTTGCTAATATTTTCTTGAGAATTTTTGCATCAAAATATGTAAGGCATATCAGTCTGTAATTTTATTTTTTTGTGATGTCTTTATTTATTGGGCTTTGGTATCAGTGTAATGCTGACTTCACAGAATGAGTTAGAAAGTGTTTCTTCCTCTTTGATTTTTGGGAAGAGTTTGAGAGGAATTAGAGTTAATTCTTCTTTAAATGTTTTGGTAGGGTTCACTAGTAAAGCAATCTGATCCTGGACTTGTCATTGGTAGGTGTCTTATTACTGATTCAATCTCCTCACTTCCTCACTAGTTCTAGGTCTATTCAAATTTTCTATTTCTTAATGTATCAGTTTTGTTGTGTGTTTCTAGGAGTATGTCCATTTTATCCAGGTTATAAAATTTATGGTTTTAAAATTTACCGCTGTTCACAGTATTCTCTTATAATCTTTTTTCTTTCCATGAAATAAGTAATAATGTTTCCAGTCTCACTTCTGACTTTAGTAATTTGAGTCTTCTCTGTTTTTTTCTTAGTAAATTTCATTTCTGATTTTGATAATTAGAATCTTCTCCCTTTTTCTTAGTCACTGTAGCTAAAATGTTGCCCGTTTTTTTGGTCTTTTAAAGAGCCAGCTTTTGGTTTTGTTGAGTTTCTCTGTTGTTTTTCCATTCTGTATGTTATCTCTGCTCTAATCATTATTTATTTCTATCTTCGAGCTTTGGGTTTGGTTTGCTCTCTTTTTCTATTTCCTCAAGGTATACAATTAGGTTATGATCAGGTTATTATGTTTCTTCTTTTTCAGTGTATGCATTTACATAAATTTCCCTCTTCACATTGCTTTTGTTGTATCCCATAACTTTTGACATGTTGACTTTTCATTTTCGTTTGTCTCAAGATATTTTCAAATTTCCCTTCTTTCTTCTTTGATCAATTGAAGAGCATGTTTAATTTCTACATGTGTGGATTTTCCATTCTCCTTCTGTTACTGATTTGTAGTTTTATGCCATTGTGATCAGAAAACATACTTTGAATGATCTTAATTTTTAAAAATGTATTAAGGTTTGTTTTGTGGTCTAATATGTGGGCTATCCTAGAGAATGTACCATGTGCACTTGAGTATGTATTCTGTTGTTGGGTGGAATGTTCTATGTATGTCTGTTGTGGCTTAATTGGTTTGTAGTGTTGTTCAAGTCCTGTATTTTTTTTTTAATTGATCTATCTGATTCTATTATTGAAAGTTGGGTATTGAAATATCCCAATATTAGTGTAAGAGTATCTATTTCTCTCTTTCATTTTGTCAATTTTTAAAAATATATTTTGGGATCCTGTCATTAGGTTTATATAAATTTATAGTTGTTATATCTTTTCACTGTGTTTTTTTTTTTCTTCTTTTGAGATGGAGTTTCACTCTTGTTGCCCAGGCTGGAGTGCAATGCCATGATCCCGGCTCATTGCAACCTCTGACTCCAGGGTTTAAGTGATTGTCTTGCCTCAGCCTCCCCAGTAGCTGAAATTACAAGCACCCACCACCACTCCTGACTAATTTTTTGTATTTTTAGTAAAGATGGGGTTTCACCATGTTGGCCAGGCTGGTCTCAAACTCCTGATCTTGGGTGATCCATCCACCTCAGCCTCCCAAAATGTTGGGATTACAGGCTTGAGCCACCTGCCTGTCTTCCCTTTATTAATATATACCTTACAATGTATATTTTCTCCCATTCTGTAGGTTGTCTGTTTATTCTGTTGATAGTTTCTTTTGCAGACAGTGGAATACTATGCAGCAACTAAAGTAACCACATAGCAGGATGTGTATCAGTATGGATACATTTTGAAAACAGCTAAAAACAAGCTGAAGTGCATAATAAGCATAGGATGGTGAAGGACAGAGCATATTGCCGTGTTATAAACCAAACATAATACAGTACACTGCAAAAGTACAATACAGTATAACATCATGGTATAAAATGTTCAAAACACCCAGAACAATACTATATATTATTACGGACACATACATATATAGAAAAGTGAAAACCCATTCAAGGGATGACCACATAACAATTTTAGGATAATATGTATTACTCTCTGAGGTGGGAGGGAACATTGAAGGTTTAAAAAATTCTTCCTAGAATAAAAAGATTTTGCAAATGTGGCAAAATTTAACTAATGTTAAGTCTGGGTGCCTGTTTATTTTTGGTAGTTTTCTATATGTTTAAAATTTTTAACAATCAAAAATTGAACAGGTGGCCACTTGTTCAATTTTTGAACAAAAAAGTGGGTACTGGGCCACTTTTCTGCTTCTGGTGTGTGCACATTTCAGTGCTCTGTGCCTTCTGCTGGGATTCTCTATCACATTCACAGTGTAGGTCTCTAAAGAAACATTGTAACCTCAAGTATCTTATGGCCAAGGAGATTGCAGATCAGCCTGGCTTCAGGGGTGTTTTTCACAGCTCAGCAGCAGAGGGCGCTGCTCCATGGCTGATGTGCAGTGGGGTGACCACATTAGGCAGCCCTCTTGGTACAGGGCCAGTGCCTCCCAGGGAAGCACTGCTCCCCACAGCTGCAGGAAAGAGGAATATTTAAGTGCGTGCAGATTCCCTTTGGCTTGTAGAAAGGGGCACAGAATCCAGTGACTTGGAAGCATACATTGTGTTTCTCTGACTATTCGCCGCTTTGGCTGTCTCTAAGGTGAATAATGCAAGAAACAGCATATGCCAAGGGCGTCTTTGCCAGTGTGTCCATGAGCCTGCTGCTGACTTGCCGGAGGCGTGGCGGGTGGGCGGGGGGTTGGGGGGGCTTTTGTAATGTATTATTTTAGATTGAGGCCGTTCATGTACAGGTTTGTTACATGGGTATATTGTGTCACGATGGGGCTTTGGCTTGTAGTGTACTGATCACTGTGGGAAGTTTGTTGTGAAACCAACCAGGGAACTTGCCTTTTTCTTTTAGGTGGAAAAGGATTATTCATAACTGAAGGAGATATGTAATCACTATGCAGAACGGCTGAACAGAATCAGCCTAAAGCTGCAAGAAAAAGCATCAGAGAGTGATGCAGAGATCAAAGACATGAAAGAAACCATGTTTGCATTGGGAAATGAGGTGGAACAATACTGGACTGTCAAGTTACACAGTAATCAACTCATCAGTGAGCTAAAAAATAAGTGGGGTCAGCCCACACGGGAGTGAGTAGAACACTAAAGAAACCAGCAGCAGTGGGTGACTGTTTGGAAGGTTTTTGACCATGTGCTGGCTGGGAGTTATGAAGAGTCTTTCATTTGAGTGTGCTATAATGTCCCAAGAAGAATGGCACCTAAGACGCAATCATTATTCCCTTAAACTAAGTTGAAAACTGGGTAACAGAAGAAAAGAGTAAGCAACATAAGTGACTGAAAAATAGCAAATGCTTTGTTGTTTGTTGTTGTTGTTTTAGAGACGGGCTCTCACTCTGTTGCCCATGCTGGAGTGGAGTGGTGCAACCATACCCCACTGCAGCCTCAAACTCCTGGGCTCAAGCAGTCATCTGGAGTCAGCCTCCCAAAGCACTGGGATTACAAATGTGAACCACCGCACATGGCCACAAATGTTTCTTGGCTGTGCTAGATGTGCTATGTGTGAGCCATGCTGCTGCCACTGTCTCTAAGCAGCCTGATTGGCTTGGAGGCCACGTGTTGGGACACTTCAGCAGTGACTGTGTGAGAGTTCACAGGGACCTTTCCTAAGGACATTCTGCGGGGTAGGAGTAGGTTATTCAAAAGAAATAGCTTGCTAGTCACCAAGTATTGACACTGTTCTGGATCTGATAGAGATGAATGATAGGTGTCAGAGTGGATGGACAATGTGTGCTCTTCATCTAAGGAAGAAAACAGTTCCTGCACGTGTGCCATTGATGGTAGGATATCCAGTAACTTACAGATGTCAGCCACTTAGTTGCTGAAGAGGCATCATGTGGCTTATTTATGAGCTCATTGTTTGCTTTGACTTGGGAAAAAAATTTTTTTTTTTTTTTTTAGACAGTCTCGCTCTGTCACCAGGCGCCAGGCTGGAGTGCAGTGGCTTGATCTCGGCTCACTGCAACCTCCGCCTCCCGTGTTCAAGCCATTTTCCTGCCTCAGCCTCCCGAGTAGCTGGGATTACAGGCACTCACCACCATGCCCAGCTAATTTTTGTATTTGTGGTGGAGACAGTGTTTCACCATGTTGGCCAGATGGTCTTGATCTCTTGACCTCATGATCCACCCACCTCAGCCTCCCAAAGTGCTGGGATTACAGGCGTGAGCCAGGAAAGAAATTTTTAAAAGGGATTAAACATTGTCTACTTTGTCCAAATGAGCCTTATCAAATTATCACCTCTAACGTGTTTTGCTTTTGTGACAAAAGACTTAATGGATGTGGCTGGGTGTGGTGGCTCATGCTTGTAATCCTAGCACTGTGGGAGGCTGAGGTGAGTGGATCACCCGAGGTCAAGAGTTTGAGACCAGCTTGGCCCACATGGTGAAACGCTGTTTCTACTAAAAATACAAATATTAGCTGGTGGTGACGGGTGCCTATAATCTCAGCTACTTGGGAGGCTGAGGCAGGATCATCTCTTGAACCCAGGAGGCAGTGGTTGTAGTGAGCCAAGATCGTGCCACTGCACTCCAGCCTGTGCAACAGTGAAACTCTGCTTCAAAAAAAAAAATTTTTTTTTAATTGACAAAGCATTTAGGTCACATCACCCATTACTAAGAATAGCTTGGTCAGTGGCCTGAGAAGTTCCCCACCCCGTGCTGCTGATCCTCCTTATTCACAGATTTGACATTTGTAAATTCACCTGCTTGCTAAAGTTGTTTTTATTGTTTTTGTTTTGTTTGTTTGTTTGTTTGTTTTGAGACAGAGTTTTGCTTTTGTTGCTCAGGCTGGAGTACAGTGGTACAATCTTGGCTCACCACAATCTCCGCCTCCCAGATTCAAGCAATTATCATGCCTCAGCCTCCCAAGTAGCTGGAATTACAGCCATGTACCACTACGCCTGGCTAATTTTGTGTTTTTTTAGTAGAGATGGGGTTTCTCCAGGTTGGTCTCAAACTTCTTACCTCAGGTAATCCACCTGCCTTGGCCTCCCAAAGTGCTGGGATTACAGTCATGAGCCACTGCTCCCGGCTGCTAAAATGTATTTTAACCCCCAAATCAATACCCAGAGCACTTCCACAGAGTTATTTTTGTCATTGTTGGACATGCACAGAGAGGTGAAAAAGTTGAGTCATCCGGTGCTTATGCTCCCAACTCAGGTCAGACAGACACTTTACCTTTTCATACTGTACATGTGTCTTTTCCATGGTCTATTTAGTACTATGCTTTTAGCATTTCTGTGCTTGGTTTTGGTGACTTTGCTGCTTAAAATGACCCCAAGTGCAGTGCTGCAGTGCTGTCCACTGTCCCTAAGCACAGGGAGGCTGAGATAGACCTGCAGAGAAAACACGTGTGTTAGGGAAGCTTCGTGAGGGTGTGAGCTCTTGTGCTGTTGAGTGTGAGTTATTGAATCAACAATACAGCACATCTGAGAAAGGAGAGGAAGAAAGGAGAAAGGAGAAACATACGTATGTAAAGCTGCCCTGAGAGGTGCTAAAGGGACATCTGTAGAGTGTTGTGCAGCTGTGGAAAAGATGGAAAAGAGGCCAAATTCATGGATTCATGAGATGACAGCCAATTTTAAAAAGCAATGGGCAACATTCTTGTGAGGCTGAAAATCAAAGAAATGTATGTTCACATCAGTCAGGGTCAGGAAAATGTTACATCTTTTTTGGCTAGTGCTGGTCGGCTCCCAAGTTTCAAAAGGCTGTAATGTGTGAGAAAGCTAACCTTGTAGGCTAGGTAGGTTCTGCAGATCAGAAAACTGAGGAAGAATTTAAAAATACTTACTCGGTGTTAGGAAGAAGGAAGTGGGAAGAATGGGTTTCCACTGCTGATGAGACTTGTTTGTTTTGTGAAGATATTGGCAGATGAGCCTACATAACACAGATGGCATTTCAGTTGATGAGAATGTTGTGACCAGAGGATCTCAGGAACCTAACCTGTATTTTTCCTAGGGACAGTAGTTCAACGTTTGCTGAGTTGGTGTGCCTGGCAACTCTGTGCGACTACCACGAACCTGAGAATTGACTGTGTATTCCAGACGTTGACTAGCTGGTTAGAGTGAGAGTTGACGGCATCTGCCCCATTCCTACTTGGGCATGACATGCAGTGGAACTGCGGCACCTCGGCATTCAGTGTCGTTGCTGTCCAGGCTGTTCTCAGGATGCAACTGAAAACCTGGACACCATCATCATCAGTGTATCCTTCCAAACCCAGCAGCATGGTTGAGACGAAAAGTCAAAGAAGACAAATTCTGTTTTGTTTTGTTTTTGTTTTTGTGATATATTGCTGTTGAGAATAAGGTTGTATTGTCCCTAAATCCTTAAAAGTCAGCACAGACACACCAAGAAAACCAGTGTATAATTAATGTCCACAGCAAAATTCAGGCCCACCCTGTGGTTATATCATCATATATCCAAGACTAACAATAACCCAAGCAGTCTTTTGAAAAGCTGTTAAACTTTTTTTGAAGGGATTTTGAAGTATTATTCAGATATCTTTTTGCTCAGACCCTGGGACACTTGAATCCAGCCCTACACCAATCACTCCTCCTGGGACATAAGATCCTGATAGGAGAGAAATGGACTGAAAAAATGAAAAGAAATTAAGGAGTGTTTTCTACTCTGCAGAATGACCTCAGACACAGACTCCCAGGCCCACTAGAACTAGAACTGCTGGGGCAGGACCTGCTCTCAAACATCTTTTCAGCCTTCTCTAGTGATTCTGATTCACATCCTTCATAGAAAACTACTGCTCTAGGTTAGAGCATGAGGACCCATTGAGGAATTTCAGCACGGTGACTGACACCGTCAGATTTAAACTTGAATGACTGTTACCCATGTGGAGTGAATTGGAGGCAGGGAAAATGAGGGGCTGCAGGTTATCTTTAAGCAGGGAGAGGCGATCAAGTCACCTGGGAAGCTGTTAAGTGCCCACATGCCCGGGTTCCTGCCCATGGAAATTCTGCCTCCATATATCTGGAGTGTGGAACTAGAACATCGGTGCTCTTGAAAAGCTTCACTGGCTGGACATGGTGGCTCACGCCTGTAATCCTAGCATGTTGGGAGGCAGAAGCAGGCGGATCACGAGGTCAAGAGATCGAGACCATTCTGGCCAACATGGTGAAACCCCATCTCTAACTAGAAATACAAAAATTAGCTGGATGTGGTGGTGCTGCCTGTAATCCCAGCTGAGGGAGTCTGAGGCAGGAGAATCGCTTGCACCTGGGAGGCAGAGGTTGCAGTCAGCTGAGATCACGCCATTGCACTCCAGCCTGGGCAACTGTCAAGTGTGAAACTGTCTCTCTCTCTCACACACACACACACACACACACACACACACAGAGGTGGGAAAAGCGAGTCATTTTCAAGGTCCCTTTAAGGTCTGCTATTCTCCGGGCTGGTTGGTCAATCCCTGGTGAGAGAGAAACTCCAGCGCCAGCCTTAGCATCTTTCTGGTGCAATCCTTTGAACCTCTTTGACATGGTAGTTTCCCCCTTGTTGATGAGCAGTGCATGACCCAGACTTCTCTAACAGCAGCAGGGAAAGACTTCCATTTACTGTGTTCATTTATTTCTCTTGTTCTGAAACAGTAAATGCCGTTATTTTAAGGTGACTTACTTAATTCTTACTGTGTTTATATAACATCAATAAACACCCATGGAAAGCATCTTTAAAAGAGATCATTAAACACACTTAACATCTGTGCCTAAATAATGTATTGGTATCTAAATGGAATGTTTGTGATTCGATTGTGTTTTGCCCGCACCACCAGCTCTTGGGTTGTCCCTTCTCAGAGGTGAGCAGTGTGGTGGCTCAGCACATGCAGACTTCACTGGAATCGGCTTTAATTCTGTGTGTACACATCTGTGTCAGCCCGAGCATCACTGCATGTGCCCTCACTGCCCTCTGTGTTGCTCTGATGGCTCTAATGGGTCACAGCCGCTCAGCACATGTTCTCCAGCTGCTGCGGAGAGGGGAAGGGCAGAAGTTGGTGGTATAGACTCTTGGGTCCCGAAGGTCCCTTTTCCAGCTCTCTTGACAGAGATGCTGTAGTACCAAGTCCCTCTCCCAGGTGGAGGGGCCCATTCCCCTTAGGATTTCTAAGCAGTTTCAGAACAGATCTCACCTTAGCACCCGTGACAGACAGGGGCCTCTGGCATTTAATTTGACTCTTGATGTAGAACCTGGTCCTCTCATATCCTCTTACTGCAGCCAGCATTATCTGTTCACTCACATAGTACTTTTTTTCGTAGTTTACATTTATGGCATTAGATACACAGTCTTTAATTGTAAAGAGCTGTGTCTACCTCCCTGTTCCCTGATGCCTGTCTTTACAGATTTGAACAGTGTGGACATAAACTTCCCGTATGCCTTTGGATTTCTAGGTTGAAATTATGAAATAAGAAAGGTTTTTTGGCCTTGGCAGTAGAGGGAAGCCGAGGCCTCTGTGTAAATTCCCGAGGGGCCTGTGGTGTTCATCCTGGACATCTCTGCTTTGCCACACAGTTCTTTGTTGGAAGTTCTCGTGGAAGGAGCCTAGTACAGGCATTTGCAGCCTGACATTTTTTTTATGTCTAAAAACCTTTGGCTTCCAAAAAATTGGAACACTAGGAATTAAAACCCGTTGGCCTGTCCTAGATATTAGCTTGTCCCTGTGGGACAGTGTAAACAGAGCATTTGGTGGAAGAAAGACAGCCCAGCCCTTGCCATGATTGGGAGCCATAGCCATGTTGAGATGAAAGGGGGAATGTGTAGAAGAGAAATTGCCTCTTTATAAAGAGCCCATTTGTATCCCCATGACATTCACTATTTCTTGGAGTCATTGCCATTGAGTCTCTGCTTTTTGTCCACATTTTTTAATCAGCTCACTGCATGATCAAAGATGATCCTTCACTCTTTTTTCTTTTTCTCAGAAGCTTCAGTCTTTTATTTGGAGAATAAAATGAAGTTGTCCTGAAAAAACAAAGTACAAGTCTCATGAAGAAGAGTTATCTGTAGCTGGAGTGTTGAGAGGGCACAGTGGCAAAGCAGAGGCCGTGCTGGCTACAGCACAGGCCCAGGTTCTACTTTTTGGCATTCATTGCTCTGCTTCCTTTTGACTGAGATACCTGATTATCTTGGAATTCACACTACTCAAGGCAAAATAGGAAGCCATTTGAGTGATTCCTTAATCCAAAGAAGTCAGAAAGTTTGGCTTCCTTTTGTGGGGTCTTGATTGAGCCTCTTCACGCGGCTCAATTGCATTACCTCTTCTGAAACAAGGTGTCACTAAGCTTTGGGCTGATTTCCAGAATCTTGCTGGGCTCAACATAAGCAGATGTTTGGTTGATCATGAAGGATGTTGTTAAGCCAAATAGATAAGCACGGTGACAACAGCAATAGAAATCTAACGGAAAATGATTGAATGACAACTACACCAAAAGCCTCGTGGATGAAACTCGCCCTGGAAGCTTAGTGTTCAACTCAGAGTGATCCACAATTCAAAATGTTGTTTTAAGCTTCCAGAGATAACGTGTATTTGTGAAGATCCAAATCCAATCCAGCAACATCCGTCAGATAAAAGCCTCCTGCAGTTCTCAGCATGGAACTATTAGCTACATTATCCAAAGTATAAGACAAGAGTTACTGTCTAATATAAGAAAAATCAGGAACAGGAATGCTTTTTTTTTTTTTTTTAAGCTGAGCCAGAGTCTCGCATTATTGCCCAGGCTATAGTGCAGTGGTGCGATCTCAGCTCACTACAATCTCCACCTCCTGGGTTCAAGCAATTCGCCTGCCTCAGCGCCCCTAGTAGCTGGAATTATAGGCATGCACCACCATGCCCAGCTAATTTTTTTGTATTTTTAGTAGAGATTTTTTAGTAGGGTTTTACCACATTGACCAGGATGTTCTCAATCTCCTGACCTCATGATCTGCCTGCTTCGGCCTCCCAAAGTGCTGGGATTACAGGCGTGAGCCACCACTCCCGGCCAGGAATGCTCTTTAAACTCAGGAAGATGTTTTGGACTGTCAAACCAGACAGCACAAAATCAGTAGAAAAATTAGGTTGGTGTGAGAAAGAAGAGACATTGATGTCTTCTGTGTAAAAATAACTTAAATACTTGCAAGTGAGACCGAAATTTATATTCTGGAATCTCTTTACCTCGGATTCAGAGTTCTTGGGATGATTTAAAATTCATTTGCTGGATCTTTTTAAATATAAACAATAAGAAAACTGCAATGTCAACTTAAAAGGCACCGCTGCATTTGTACCCTACATTTTGTCCTGTCTCTACTCCAGGTACTGTTGAGTATTTTTATCGGTAAGCATTTATAAAATGCTAAATAATGTTATTATACAGAAGCTCCTCTGCTGCTTGAGTTTTAATCACTAGCTATGTTTCTGCAGGACCTTTATGTCATTTTGTTCTGCATTTTTTTCATGAATACTGTTTCAGAACTTCAGAGCCTCCTCAAATAACTAGAATTTGAGGGAGAAACAAGCTGGACTTTAAATATAAGTTGTAGATGGAAGTTTGACATGGGATATAAGTGATTTGATTATTAGAACAAGAGGATGTGGAGCAAAAACACTAGTTTTGCATAAATTAATTTTTAAACAAAACTGTAGAGTCTCAAAATATAGTATGGACTTTGTAGTCTAGATGTGTCTTGTTGAAATTTAAAAATGAGTAGATTGGTGAATTAATGTATTGGACTTTTTCTTAATTACAAAGTAATGTTTAGGTATACTGGTAGCAAAATGGAGATGTGTGAAGAAAAACATTAATCTGTCTCCTTCACTACTCACCCTGAAAGGTAATCAGTGGTAACAGTGAGTATATTTTTTGTTACTCATAAAATGTACGGGTTCATTTATGTATTTTTAAATAAAAATAGGACTGTATTCTACACAGTACGCCGCACGTTTGCACCTTCACTTTTTATGTCTTTTTT